>NC_077227.1:75200304-75527545 GCF_027887165.1 Monodelphis domestica
AATGTCTTTTGACTCAAGCATACATTAGATTTAAGTGAGGGAGAATTGCACAAAATCATCAGTCTCACTCTCTTTTCCAGAGTCGCTAAAGGCAAGATGAAAGTCAAGATAATTGTGATAGCTCAGGATGCAGGGGATGATCCTAGCTTCTTCAATGTCTGACCTCGTTCTAAGTGTTCCACAGAACGAGTTTCTACCACCTTTGTGGTCCTTGGAACAAGGACCTTCTGCCTGGGGAAGTCTTCACATGATTGTGATAGGTATCCCCCTAACTCACAGGTGTGAGGGCCACCTTCAGGCTGGTTTAGCTTAGCTGTCTGCTGTGATGGTTTACCAGGATGTGGCCTCAGTGCTGTAAAAATAGACTCAAATCCAGGACTTCAATCCCCAGAAATCCTTGCTCCACTTTCCCAGAATGCCCTCTAATCTCACTGAATTCTCACCTGGGCCAAGAGCGAGATAGGGTATTTAAACCTGGTTGTGAATAGGCTCGGGGTCTTTTGGACTTCCATTTTGGAGCAGATGAGTCTCTTTCATGATGTGAGGCTATCTTCTCTAGGCCTCTTTGGCCTAAACATGTACTTTCTTATTTTGTATTTTCTTTAATCCTTAACCTTTAATAAACCTCATAAAAATATAATACTCCTTGCAGAGAGAAACTAATTTCTATCTTGCCTCAGTCTCCCCTAGATTTTAACTCTTACAGTGCATGCTAGAGCTTTTTGAAGCCATATGTAAGAGCTAGGTGGCTAGTGGATACCAAAAGTGTAAAGAATTCCTGAAAAGGGCTCAGCAAATCCTCACAGCAGAGGCATTAATCTTCTCTAAATACTTGGTGCACCCCAGAGCAATAGTAATGGCTAATGATAGGCACAGGATTTATTACAAGGAACCAAAAGTGGTTTACCTTTAGGTGGAGCATATGAAATCACTGAGATCCAAGAGTGGAATAAAAAGATTCTTTAGAGATTATATCCTCAAAAACTCAATTATGTAGACAAAAAAGTAGCGTAATATTTAAAGTGCTGGTCTTGGCCTCAGGAAGACAAACTTAGATACCTCCTCAGGTACTTATCAACTGCAATCCTGATTATGTCATTTAAACATCCCTGAATCTTGGTTTCCTCATCTATAAAATGAGAGAGGTGTTTGAGGGCAGAGTGGCTAAGATTAGAGTCTTACATTCATGTTAATTCAAAGGAGGGAAGAATAAACATATTTACACCCAGAATTAGGTTTAGAAATGCATTTTAATGGGGCAGAGCCAAGATGGTGGCATAGTAGCAGGGAAATCCTAAAGCTGCTTTGAATATCCTTCTAAACCAATCATTAAAAAGCATACCAAAAGGATAGAAGTCAAAACAGGATGAGTAAGGGGTTCTTCCACTGACCACAGTGTGAAAGGTAGGCAGTAAGAGGGGATTTCCATGTTATAAGGGGGCAAAACTGCACAAGGAAAAGTATAGGCTGACACCCCATTCCCCCATGCTAGACATAGAGCCAGGACCAGGGCAATCTCTGAATTTTAGGAGCTGGCTACCCTAAAGGAAAAGCAACACAGACTTATCCCTGGAGACATCAGACCCTGGCAGTGAGATTCAAAGCTTAATAGCACTGGACCCATTAGGGAGCAGCAGGGGCAGGGGAGATAGCCTCAGGGCAAAATACTGTAAAGTGTTACACCACTGAACTGTTCCTGGAAATCCCAGGCCCTGGGATTGATGTTCAGAGCTCCAAAGCACTAGCCTCATGCAGAAGCAGGTGGCGACAGCAGCAACATGTGGTAGCAGCAGCAGGAGGGGAAGATAGCCTTAGGGCAAAACACTTCAAGCCTGCTACACTTACAAACAAACAAACACCACAGACCTACCCATGGAAATTCCAGGTTCTAGAGGTGAGGGTCTGAGCTCTATAGTACTGGGCTTGCTTAGGGTTCTGACAAGGAAGGAAAGATAGCCCCAAGACAAAGCCTTGAGAGAAAGAAGCTAAGATAGAAATGATCAGCAGCATTCAGGACTCCCAGGCCTACAGTGGGAAAATGAGTAAACAGCAGGAAAAAAAAAAACCTCTTGACCCTGGAAAACTTGTATGGAGAAAAAAATTCAAAATACAGAAGCAACAGGAGAGAGTGAGAAACTTGCAAACTTAAAAAAAAAAAGGAAACTAGTCCCAAGCTGTGGAGGAACTCATAAAGGAGCTCAAGAACCAAGTAAGACAGATAGAAGAAAAAGGTGAAGAAAAGTTTGAAAAAGAAATGAACGTAATACCAAATGTATATATATACATTTATATATACATACAATATATATATATATATATATATATATAACAGTTTAAGAGATAAAATTTCCCAAGTGGAAAGAGAGACACAAAAATCAAATGAAGTCATAAGTGGATTAAAAACCAGAATTGGCCTGCTGGAAGAACAGGCAAAGAATTCCAATGATGAAAAGAGTGCCGTGAAAAGCAGAATAGACCAAATTGAAAGGGAAAATCAAAAGATCATGGAGGAAAATCAGTCTTTAAAACTACAACTGGGCAAGTAGAAGCTAATGATTTCACAAGACATCAAGAAATAATAAAACAAAATCAAAAGAATGAAAAAATAGAAGGAATCATGAAATTTCTCATTGCAAAAATCAACTGACCTAGAAAATAGATTCAGGAGAGACAATTTGAGAATTATTGGACTACCTGAAAAGCCATGACCAAAAAGGAAAAAAAAAAGCCTAGACAAGATATTACAAGAAATTATCCAAGAAAACTTTCCTGATATTCTTGAATAAGAGGGCAAACTAGACATTGAAAGAATCCACAGATCACCCCCTCCATTTATACCCAAATCCAACAGCTCCCAGGCCAAGGAAAAAATACTGCAAACAGTCAGAAAGAAACAATTCAGATATCATGGAGTCCTAGTCAGGATTACACAGGGTCTACAGCTCTATGCTGAAGGACCACAAGGCTTACAATATGATATTCTGGAAGTCAAAAGAACTGGATCTACAACCAAGAATCACTCATCTCTCAAAACTGATTATAGACTTCTAGGGGTAGAGTCAAGATGGAGGAGTAAACCAGAGCAGCTCCATGTCACCAAGAGAATCTTCTTCATTCAAGATTAAAGTATCACCACAAAAGGAGACAGAGTGAAACAGCTTTCAAGATGGTTGTCATTAAATTGTGATTCCTAAATTCATAATTATTATTTCTATAATTGTTTCTATTCCTATTATTCCATTAAATATTATTTCTAATAGCTTGGAAGAAATTCCTACATTGCATCATTATATGGCCCTTCTTCTGACAGAAGTGGCAGGTAAGAGATTGATAATTAGGTTCTTAGAGAGAGACAAGTTCCATTTATTGAGTATCATTTCTTTTTCTTGTTTATCAATTTTATCAGATAAAGATTTTAGTTCTTTTTTAATATTTTCTCATAAATTGTTAATTTCTGCTTGTTTTTCTTTATGACCTATAAAGACATAAGCAGCAGTTCACCTCAACTCATCAAGATTTATTTCAGGCCACTTTGGGCAATGTGTTTAAAAGTAATCCTGGGCTACTCTGCAACAGTTGTTGATAAAGTGTTGTTTTATATGTTTGATATCTCTTTCTGTAGAAAGATCAAGGTTTAGGTACCTGCCTCCCAGCTCAATGAACCTATCCATATATTGGGAGGGTATCTCATCATTGGATAGTTTAAGGCATTCAAATTTAGTTCAAGCATGTAGTCTTTTGGGAAAATACTTTCATTGGTTTGAGAATGGCATCCCTAGCATGATGTAATTGCATATATTCATCGGGATCATTATAGTCCCAATGAGGATCCACAGTAGGCCAGTGTGCTGCATTACATCCTCAAGCTTTATTAACATGAGAGATGATCTTATTCTTCTCATGTTCTGTTAGAAAGGCACAGAGCAATTGTTCAACATCCTTATAAGAAGGTTCAAAATAAAAGAATATGTCAGTTATCTTTTTTGTTACCAGGATAGGTTCATCTTCATAATGTAATAATTAAAATAATATTCACCATCTGTAATAATTAAAAATAATATTATTTCTACCTATATATGTATATATTATATATATATGCATATATATATATATATATATATATATATATATATATATAAAATAAAGTTTATTAGGAAGGGTAGACAATCATTCCTAAGTACCCTGATCATGTGGTGTCTAGACTGCTAGTCTTTTCCTCATTCCCCCTCACCTTCCTGCTCTGTCTCTTTTCTTCATGGTTCTCCTTGTTGTTTCATCAGTCTCCCCTGATCCTTCTCCAAACCTTAACTTTTATTGACGTACAGAACATACACCAACGCAACCCTGGCACAACTGTGGTATGTCAGGAATGTTTGATAGACAGGTAAAACAGGAAAGGGGAGGGGATAAGCTTCCTTGACACCATATCCCCCTGTGATCCTTTGGGAGACCGTATCCCCAATGGATCATTTAAATATAACTATCTTATAACTCTAAATACCTTCTAGCTAAAAGTACATACAATATTGCATTTTTAAAAAGAGGGAGTTACAATACTTAGAGATGGGGGTAAAATACAAAAACTGATTGATAGACACATTGACAAAATGCCAACTAGTGAGCAGTTCCCTTTGGCATAAGAGTTTACATTCAGAATAAGTATATTCAACCCCTTCAGTTCAGTTCATTATATCCCAAAGTTCATTCTGGATCTGTTGATGCAGTGTGTAGCTTCTTCAGGCATCTTTACAGCACCTTCTCCAAAAGGTTCCACTTTTTTGATTTTGGGTGTTGGCAAGTTTCTTTTCCTGAAATTTCTCCAAAAAATTTTAAATCTTGCATTTTAGGATAATTACACAATCCCCCCCTGAGGAGGGTGTTGATCAACACCAGAATCACACTGGGATACATGACTGAGTTATGAGGTATATGAAACAATTGTCAAAAGAAAACAAAAACCACCAAAAAAAATCCCAAAGTAAAATAGTAAAAATTAAGCTCTATATAAAAATAAGAACTACAGAAATGATAAAAAATAAAATAAAAATCTTACATGTATAAAATTCTGACTAAAAAATAAAAATAACCTGTAACAGGTTTTTGAATCACAGAAAGGACCAATTAAAGTGACTTATGTCCCACAAGTCTGTAGGACAATAGCAGCAATATAGCACTTTACCCATTTGCAGCCAGGACTACAGAAAATTGCCAAACTATAATAGAGAAAGGACTAAGTTTCAGCAGCAAATGGGAAATTTCATTCCCTGGTCTGATTTTACCTTCATTGTCAGAGACAGGGGGAGCCAGGATGATAGCCAACCTGAGGTACTTGTCTCAAAGTATTGCACATAGAGTGTGGTTCAATGAAGTCCTGCATCTTAAAAAAAGTCAAGCACCACAACCTCGATTCACACTAGGTTCAAGGTACTTTTGTATTAGGTACTAGGTTCAAGGCCTTTTGTATTGACATAGAAGTTCAACAATCCTCCCTGGATTGGTTTTGGTCTGTTTTGACCTTGTACTACTTGGCACTGTTCCTTTTTGTTTTTGTTTTTGTTTTGTTCCCTTCTCCTGGAATCAGACGGAATCATTAAACAAAGTCCCATAACATTTATCAATAAATGGCAGGTTTCCATAGTCAAAAGCCTTTTGGGTATACATATTACTAGGGATAATAGATACTGTAAACTTATACTGTAAACTTTATCCTTCAAGTAAAAAAATACCATTAATACTGGTTTCATGTACTTCAAGTATCACCAATGTTAGGGAAAAGAAAGAAAGAAAATCAAATATCCTATTACAAACATAAAGAAAGAAAAAATAATTTTAAAAAGTCATAATTTCACAGTTCACATTCCATGTGACAATGTGTTAGCCAAGCCGAGGCACAACACAAAAGGTGCTCACTCAAAAATGAAATGTATATCACCCTTAACTTGGCCAGGATCCACAGTGTGAGTGTACATAATTTTTTTCACCAGGTAAAAGTCTTTTAAAAACAGTAGTACAACAACTAATACAGATTCTAAGAAGTACCAAAATCCCCAAAATTATAAGAGCCTATTTAAGGATAACTGCAAACAACCCGCTATCATTAGGATTCACATGAGTTGCTATATGAGATGTAAAAACCTTTGAAATCATGAATACTTGTCACAAGTTCTACAGATTTAGCCAATCTTTCAGCTTTGGGAAAGATATTTTTAACAAAGTCTATCATTACCATAATTCCAAAATTTGGTGGGAGGGAAAACCCAGAAAAACCTCTGTAGAGTTGATGAGGAGTTACAAATACAAGAAATCCATATAGAAGCTACTTGCTTCATAGGAAAAATCATGCCCACCTACTGGATGAGATTATAATACATTAACTAAGCCACTTGGGCATCTCACTCCCTCTTGGTATGAGACTGTAACAGTGTAACAGAACTGTCTCCAATATGTCCCACCCATTTTCATGTGGAGTCAAGGACTAAAAAGTGAAAATCACTGTAGATATTTCACCCATTACATTTACAATAAATGCAGAGATGGGAAAATACAACAATGCCATTGCACCTTACTTCAACTACAAATGAATCCTTACCTCTTGTTATAAATAACTCTAAAGGCAGGCAAATACATGATCAGTCAGAGGTAGGGATGCTCCCAAATATCTGAAAACCACTTTTGAATACCCATTAAAATCAATTGAAATTATTAGACAGTTAAATTCTCCAAAACTTGAATACAGGTTGAAATCAATGTGATGGGGTTCATCCATCAGCTCTGTATGATAATTAACAAAGGCAAAAAAGGAACAAAATACTGTTTATAGGCTTTTACAAATATATTCTTCAGTACAATTAGAGTCATGGGGGAGGCAGAAATTAAGACAATTTAATAGAATATTTCTATGTTGATAACTCATAAATTGGTTAACATTAAATTATATATATCTTGTATTTAGAATTGAGTTACAGAGACTTCTTCTTTCTGGGGAGGGGAACAAACTAAAACAGTTAACATCAATAAGTCAATTAGGTCTTCAAAGGCTTAAAAATTCACTTTCAGACTCTTTGAGGTTCCTTCCCCTCCCAAGTACCATCAATCATCACAATCCCTTTGTCCACACCTCTGGAGTCTCTCATGCTGAGGGGAGTTCCCACATTGAGTACAGGTGTTTGGGTATGAGTTTTGAGTTTCCTCATTCAAATAACTATTCCTCCTATCAAAAACCATTCCTGAAACTTCCATTCCTATTTACCTGATTCCTCTTCTTACAATTCATAATCACATGACCAATCTTCCCACAAAAATAACATGTTAGTGGTTGCTTTGTGGATTCTTGTAAGGGAGCTATGATCTCTCCTTGCTTTACCTTCACAACTGTTTCGGTTAATTCTTTTATTTCCTTCCTCAATGTTTCTACTAAAGTAGCATTCTTTTTATCTTTCTCAACCTGTTTAGAAGTCAATTCCTTTATTTCCTTCTTTAATGCTTCCACTAAATCAGTGTTCTCCTTCTCCTTTTCCTTATGTCCCTCAAAAGCATAAACTGCCACTCTCTTCAATTCTTCAAGGTCCATAGTAGATGACCAATTTGGACAGCTAGTCATAAAATAATTCCTAACTATCTTTTAACTGTTTTTCACAAATTGCATTCTGATTTGACTAAGGTCCCGTTCCCTATCCAGATCAAGCTCAACATATCTTCCTCCCAACTTGATAAGTCTATCCATAAATTGGACGGGATTTTCACTATCTTCTTGCTTAAGATTTTCAAATTTAGTCCATGTACCAAGCCTATCAGAACATGCTTTCATAGCTTTTATCAATGTATTTCTAGCCTGGCATAGTTGTAAGTAATCTTGCTCTGAATTTGGGTCCCATTTGGGATCTTCAGTTAGCCAATGAGCTGTTCCTTCTCCTTGGGCCTCATTAACAAAAGAAAGAATCTTATTCCTTTCCCTTTATGTTAGCAAGGCCTGGAGCAAATCTTTTACATCAAGCCATGTGGTATTCTATGTGCGAAAAATGCTTTCAAACTTATTTATCACCACCACAGGCTCAGCTTCATATGAAGGTGTTTTTTCCTTGACTCTCTGAATGTCCTGTGGAGAAAAAGGTGTATGATGTCTAATGTTTACTAAATATCCACATCTGTTATATGTAGGGACAACTCTTAGAGGGAAAAGACCTTTATTTGAATCATCTGTGGCAATTGCTGCTTGGCCTGTATTCTGGAGTTCAATGGAGGTGGTTGTAGTGAGGCTAGTAGGGAAAGGGGGTGGGGTGGTGGAATGGAGCTGGTCAGCAGGTGGGGAGGTAGAGTGAAAGGATCAGGGGTGGGGCTGTGGGTGGAGTGGAGATGAATGAGGGAGGGGCTGGGGCTGGGGTGGAGAATAAGGGGGTGGGACCAGGTACAAGGTGGAAAGGAGTAGGATGGGTGAGATTTCAAGGGGTCACAGTCAGGTGGGTAGGAAGGAGGATATGGAGAAGGATGGAAGTAGGGATGGTATGGGTAGGGATAGGAGAGATGGGTGGGCAAAGGGATGGTATGGGTAGGGATAGGAGAGATGGGTGGGCAAAGGAGGATAGAGAGGTAGATTAGGAGGAGTAGGGAATGAGTGAGGTCTGACAGGGAGAGGAGCTGAAGGGTTCAAGTACTGGTTTGGGTCAGTATGAGGAGAAACCTCCTCACAGGCCAGGTAGGATTATAGAGCATGTTTCTTGCTAGATTTCACTGAAGGAGTTAAGCTAGAATGGTTTGGTTCCAAAATTTCCTTACTGGAGAGGATGGTCAATTCATCCACATGATATACCCATAAATACCAGTATTTATAATCTTTGGACTCTTTGTTTTTAATGGCTAACTTCAAATCTTTTAAGATCTTGAAGTCAAAAGAGCCATATGTTGGTCAGGTAAAATATATGTCCATCCATGCCTTACAAATCTTTCTAGCTTCATTCTTTGTCATCCAATTCTCCTTAGGCAAATTTGGATCACTCCAGGAATTTAAAAGTTTATACAGGGCTGAGTCAGAGGAATATTTCCTGATTTCCTTTGATTTGTTGCAGTATTTCCCATATTGTCTAGTCTGTATGTCTTATTTAAGCTAGTCGGAGTATTGCTAAATGGTTATCTTAAACAATGAAAAGTTCCTAAAGAATAAACAAAAATGGAGAACAAAGTTCTTCAATATTATTGTGGAAGGCAATAAGAGAAGTTTAAAACAGAAAGCTAATGTAAGGAAACAGTTATGATAGCACAGCAATAGTATTAATAATGAATGTGTATTTAGTTTAATAATTGCTGCTATTAACAATTAATAACAATATGCATTTATTATAATTCTTAATGATGCTATTACTAATTAATAGTATGTGTTAATTATAGTTATTGTTATTAATAATTAATAATAATAAACAATAAACAACAAATGTCAATAATCAAAAATAACCATTAGTAATTAACAATAATTACTAATGATAGTTATTGAAAATTAATAATTATTGTTATTGATAGTATTATTAATACTATTGTGTTCTAAAATTATTCCTTAATATTTAATATAATTAATTTGATTTAATTTTGACTGTTTAAATTTAGAAATTTTGTTTTAATTTAAATTCAATATTATTAATGTTTCCTATTAATAATCCTTTTATTTAAATATATTCAATTTAATAGCATTATTTTAGATCACTAGTAGCAGTAGCAGAGGAATTAATTTTTTTTTCCTGCAATTTTAATTCTCAACAATGGGTGGCACTATAGATGTGTGTAGAGTGGAAGGCACTTGTGGGTTGACCTATCTAAGCAAGCAGTTAGATAAAGAGAAGGAAAAAAATTTGTCTTTTTAATATGCTAAAGAAAGATAGGCAGTCTTCCAGGAAACCTTGGAGTAGCTTTTAAAATGCTAATGAAGACAGGCACTCCCAAATAAAATGTGGCTTTAGATATGCAAAAGAAGCAGGCAGTCTTCAAGCTAAGTTTGAGGGTGGAGGAGGGAGAGAGAAAATGCAGTTTCAAGAAAAATATTTCCAAAGAATACTTCCTCTTAGCCCAGGTTTAAGGACTGTTTGGGGGGGGGGGGAGGGAAAAGGAAAAGAAAAAATGGAGTTAAATCCCTTCCCCTGGAACAGCCATGTGTTTTTAAAGTTGGAGGGCAGGGAGTTCCTAACCTTAGTGGAAGGACCCTCAGGATTAATTTAATGTCTCTGCAGCAGCAGCATTCGGGGAAAGTGAGGCAGTCACTAGACTAGTAATGATCCATTGGGCCCTAATTCCCCTTGGTTTAAAACAGGTCGGGTTGAGTGGGGGAGGGGGGCAGCTGGGTGGCTCAGTGGATTGAGAGTCAGACCTAGAGAAGGGAGGTCCTAGGTTCAAATCTGGCCTCAGACACTTCCCAGCTGTGTGACCCTGGGCAAATCACTTGACCCCCATTGCCTAGCCCTTACCACTCTTCTGCCTTGGAGCCAATACACAGTATTCATGCCAATACACAGTATTCACTCCAAGATGGAAGGTAAGGGTTTAAAAAAAAAAAGAAATAGGATCCTGCCCTTTAATATAAAGCAGCTGCTCCCTGCCTGGGTCCCTGGTTCTGTTTTGGGCAAAAAGCCTCCTTTCCCTTCTCTACTGCCACAGAGAACCCCTAAACTATATCCTAGGATTAATTTAAGGGAGTGTTTCTGTGCTCTATGAGCATAGCACCTGGCTGACCAAAGCAACAATATGAGCCAGTGGTTTCACATGCCTAGAAGCAGGGGTTGGGGCTGGGCTTCTAAAGTAAGAGAGGGTGGGGAAAACTCAGGGGAATGAGTTTTTCTCACCAGTCCAATGTGATCCGATCAGGGAAAACTGCAGCCTGTTCCCTCTCTCCACCAAGGTTCCTTTCACATATGAAGGCAGGCTAGCTAACTAAAGCAGCTTCTATCTTACTTAAGCTTTACCTAAGACTCAAAACTTCTCTCAGAAGAAAATTAAGGTCTAGAAAAAACCTACGTTGGTTTCCATCTGTAATAATTAAAATAATATTCACCATCTGTAATAATTAAAAATAATAATATTATATATATATATATACATATATATATATAAAGTTTATTAGTAAGGGTAGATGGTAGACAATCATTCCTAAGTAACCTGATCACGTGGTGCCTAGCCTGCCAGTCTTTACCTCATTCCCTCTCACTTCCCTACTCTGTCTCTTCTCCTCATGGTTCTCCTTGTTATTTTGTCAGTCTCCCCTGATTCTTCTCCAAACCTCAACTTTTATTGATGTACAGAACGTACACCAATGCAACCCTGGTGCAACTGTGGTATGTCAGGAATGTTTGATAGAGAGGTAAAGTTACTCAAGAAAGGGAGGGGATGAGCTTCCTTGACACAATAGCTAGGAACATCACATTTAAATTCCTTTATATCCTGGGGTGTGAAAGACTTATGTTGTTTTAATGTTAGCACATCCCTATTTTGTACTATTGTGGGCACTTCCCTTAAGAGGAAAAGTTATTCATAAGAATTGGTCAGTAGATGTGGTTTCCTAGGAATTGTCTGTGTAGATACCAAGACAGTAGAGATAGGAATCTGTTTGGTAGGAGGTGGAGGGTTTCTTGGAGTTGGCGTTGGCCTTTGGGTGGGAGAAGGGACAGGGCAGGACAGGGTATCAGGAGAAGGAGTAGGGGAGGGAGATTTAGCCAGGAGTTGCTCAATATGAGAGAGGAGGTTTTTCAACTTAGACATGGGAGAGTAGTCTTTTGTCTATATCAGGAGAAATTGGGTTTTCCTCTCTCAGTAGTTCAGGAACAGGTCTGGAAAAATCAGATATATTTTGGATGGAATCTTCATTTCCCAGTGGACCATTTAAGGAATGTTTAAAATTGTCTAATTGAATTTGAATGTCAGCTTGCATTTTGGCTTGTATTTTCTGTATGAAAATTTTTGTGCCTTAAGATTTAGGAATTGGTAAAGAAAATTTCCTAACAACATAAGGAGAAGGAGGCATTCCAAAAACTTAAAGGTTCCCAAATTAGCAAAAGCCGGAAGGCTTTCTTGCAGAGTAGCATTCATTATTAGCAGTTCAACAAAAGGCAAAACTGAGTATTCAATCCAAGCCTCTTGTGGCAGGGGTGAGGAGGTTTAAGCCAAGGCTGCTTGTTTGGTTTGAGGGAACAAGGATCTACCATAGCTGGACTGGGAAGAGGGAGTATAGGAAGCAAGTTGGGGTTAGGAGCTAACTAGCTTCCCAGTAAGCAGCAGCAAGCAGCAGTAACAGCAGAAGGAGTTGGGAACAGCATCAGCAAGGGAGAGACCAGGCTACCCTACTCTCCTGGTGGGCAAGTGTAGGCAATGAGCTGGGAAAGCTCTGAAAGATTTCCTAGAGGGAGAAGGGAGAAAGAAAGGAGAGAGTAGAAGGGATAGATAAGAGGGGAGGAAAAAAAGGGGAGCCCATGGAAGGAGAAGAAACCTGGGTTTCTCTTACTCACTTTAAAATTCTGTATACCTTTGTGGTCTGTCAATTAATTGTGAGATTAAAAATAAATAAATATTCAAAGTTTTTGTTTTATCTTTAGTCTTCAGACTGACACCCCTAAAGACTGGCCTTACAGTTCAAACTGCTTCCCTTAAGTCCTTTTGTCAATGACAGGATCACAGGAATCCAGGGAGAGCACACAGTTGGGAAAATCAGGAATATAGAGGCACTTCTATCCAGAGACTGGGAGAGAGTTCCTTCTACTTCCAGAGCCAGGAAGTGAGAGAGGGTCAAAAGACCAACTGCCACTCCCAGTTGCCCCTTCCCCCACCAACTGTCTGTTTTGTCAATATCTTCTCTCTCTAATATTCTCACGGTTGTTTGTTCCAACTCAGTGGCAGAAAGTCCAGAATTTGTTTTAGTTTTCCTTTCTACAATAGTTTCACCAAAATGCAAGGTTCCTACATTTATAATTTGATCTCTCTAAAGAATAGGTAAGGTAGATCATTAAATCTTGTCCAATATGTCTGCCTTTCACACACATTCCCTCTAGCTCAGTTAATCATAGAGGGCTTCTTCCAAATCACATTTGGCAAATGGGTGTTAAACACATCCCATCATTTGGGAAATTGTTTTATGTAGTGGATGTATATTCCTCATTTACACTAGCAATTCCACTAGCCAGAGAAGCAACAAAACATGTGCTCATTCATCTTTTAAGGTATTTTTCTGTCCTTGGAATTCCTAAGTCACTTAACACAGACAATGCACCTGCTTATAGCCCCAAATCAGTTATTTTATTCTGTTCAACATATCATATACATTATACCACTGGGATTCTGTATAATCCTATTGGACAAGCTATTGTTGAATGAAAGAATTATGATATTAAAACATATCTTAAAAAGCAAAAAGGGGGGAAAGCAAAAAAGTCCTGGTAATAAATTATTCCAATTTGTATCACATTATTCCTGGATATTCCCCAAAATAACATCAGCCAGTTCATTCTGTGAATTTTAGATTTACTCCATCCTACTTAGTCATTAGAATTTTAGCAACTAGGAATGTATACACCCCACTTAAGGTTTATTTGGGGGAGGAAGGTCTGTGACCCATGTGTTCTAGCAAGTGACAAATCAGAAACAACTGACTGACCCCCTGGGCAGTCCAAAGCTAAGTTTACACCACCATTGGTACATGTAGGACACAGGAAGTGACACAAAGAACTGCCTTTATATTTTGCATCACTTCCTGTGAGAGGGACTTGGTCGTGGAACTTGACCATGGAGGAGCTCGAGTGTGAGACCTCAGACGGCTTCCCTTAGACTGTCACGTGATGAGTGAAAAGACTGATTCCCTTTCCTTGACTTTTCTGCAGGTACCAGCCTCTGGAGAGGCCCGTCTCTTGGGACTCCCTTTCCCTTGGCTTTCTGGAGTCATTAGCCTCTGGAGAGACCCTTCATCTTGGAGGAGGCCTCGTGGCTGGAAACCGTGTTAGATTCAATACTCTGTCCTCTTGGCAGAAGAGTAGCTATCTTTCCCTTTTTCCTCTCTCTCTCTCATTTTCTTAATTTCTTTCTTCTATTGTAAATAAACCACCATAAATTCCATTCTTACTTGAGTATTGCAATGGGATTTTATAGGGGTCCATTCAGTGGTCCCTCTGAGGATCTAAGGTCTCTCTGCCCAGATGTGGCATCACGGTCAGAATAAGGAGAGGAGATACACTGCGCATTCAACCCACGTATGCAGGCATCACATACATTGTTCTGTGTTACAAGGGAATCACTTTAAAAGACTGATATATATTAATTTAAGGTCGCCAAGGAATCAGCTATGTAATTCCTAAATGAAAAACTCAAGTCAGCCGTCAGTCTTTTCTTGGAGTTTAATTACAATAGGAGCAAGAAAGGAATTAGAGATATATATATAGAGAGAAAGGGGAGAGAAGGGAATAGGGCTTAAATACCCCTTCTGTTTAGGCTGGGCCAAAAGGCCCAAGCCCTTAGATAGCTGGGGCAAAGAAAAGAGATCAGTCCCTTTCACTCACGTGTCCAAAATGGAGAAACAGTCTCAGAGGCCCCCACCTTCAGCTTCCTTCAGAGCAAGCTTCCTCAGAGCCCAGGAACCACCGACCAAAAACTCAACCACCTCCCTCCCGAGTCTCCAGACCCTCCTATCTTTAAGGACACCATCCAAGTTGCCTCCCCTCAGTCCTCACATCTACCAATCACTCTTCATCAATTTCCCTGTCAATGGAGGCTCTCGCTTAACCCAGGACCGCCCAGAGGTTTCTGGCTTTTGCACATGTCTGTTGAAGGTCATATTTTTCAAATGATTAAATCTTTACTCTTTTGTTACAGCCCTTTCTAAATCCTGTTAACTTGAGTATGGTAGAGATTGGAATAATTAAATTTTGATCTAGGCTGCAGCCCTTACTCAATCCTATTAGGACTGAATAGGGTGGAGATTTATTCCAAGTATCTCCATTGTATCAATTCTAAAATCAATCAAGACTCAAAGAAATTCCTGTTCTATGCTCAAGCATAGGTCAAAGTCCTTTCCATTGTTCAGCAAAGGGTTTCTGTCCTAAAGTAATCTTAAGAAGGGAAGAGAAGGAACCTCCCATGCCAATGGAGTTCCCATTCCAATAGACTATCAGTAAGAAATTTTCCAAGTATGAAATATCCCAATGGTGAAATTTTCAACAATTATAAGTCTAAGGAAATTTGAGGTTTACAATCCCCCCTGATGATCATTGGGAGACTAGTCTCCCCATTGATCATTTAACATAATCATTTTGTAGTTCTAAATTCACTTCTAACTAAAGATATACACAATATTCAATTTTCTAGGAGAAATTAGAATAGTGAGAGAGGAAATAGAAAAGAAAAGAAAGCAAAACCAATGTTTGCTAGGCGCATTGACAGAAAGCCAAATTAGGGGCAGTCCCTTTTGGCATAAATGTTACAATAAATGTTCAATCAAAAGTTCAGTCCAATCAATCACATCCAAAGTTCATTCTTGATCTTCTTGATGAAGTGTAGGTTTTCGGCATCTTTCTGCAACAGTTCATTCTCTGGATATAAAAGTTTCAAGCTTCTTTCTTGAAGATCTTTTCTTGAACAAAATCAAAATCTTTGAATTTTTTATAAAAGTAAAAACTTAAACAAAAGTCTTGGATTTTTATAAAAATAAAATCTCAAACAAAAAAAAATTCAAAAATTCTTAGATTTTAAATTAAAATACAATCCCCCCTGAAGTAAGTATTAAAAAAAAAAAAAATCAAGTTTAGCTCAGAATGCAATGTTCAGTTATGGGGGTTTATGTGTCAATTTTCAAAAGAATAGAAAAATAATCAAAAACATAAGAAAAATTCAAAATAGACCTTGTATAGGTCCAGTTTAAAGTAATTTCTATCCCACAAGTATGTAGGACAGAATGCAGTAATATTTCACTTAGCCATTTGTAGCCAAGACTACAGGAAGTTGCCATAATATAAGAAGAAAAGAATTAGAATTCTATTTTGATGGGGAAATGTCATTCCCTTGTCTGATTTTTCCTCAGGGATATAGGGAGCCAGCATGATAGTCAAGCTTTTTACTTGTTTGAGTACTTCAAAAAGAGTGTAGATACAAGGAAGTCCTACGACTTAAACATAAGTTAAGCGTCGCAACCTCGAGTCTCACTTTAATATTTCTAGTGTGCTCTATTGGCACTATTCAGGTTTAGTCTGTGCTCCTTGTTTTTATCCCTTTTCCTGGAATCAGACACAAACATTAATCACAGTCCTATAATATTTTATCAATAAATGGCAGGTTCCCATAGTTTAAAGCTTTTAGGCATATATTGATATTATAGCAAGAGTATTTATATTAACTTGTATTACTGCAGGGAAAAAAATATTAATATTAATTATGTGTACCTTCAGTAAAAAAAATGAGAAAAAAAATCAAATATTCTGATAAAAAATAAAAGAAAAGAAATAAGAAAAAATAAGAAAAAAAATCAGTAATTCAATATATTCTTGAGAAAAAAAACAGCATCCATTTGTCTATGGATTATTATCTCCAATTCATATGATAAGATAGAGTCACAATTCATATGATAGGATAGAGTCAATCAGTATCAGCAGAAGATGCTTTCTTCACATGTGAGCAGTGAATCCAAGAGTCTCTTTCTCCAATCTTTATAGATGTTGGAGTAGTTAATAATATTTGGAATGGTCCTTCCCATGAAGGTTCAGTTGCTCCAGTTCGCTTGAAATTCTTGATATAAACTTTATCTCCTGGGTTCAGGTCATGCAGAGAAAAGTCTAATGGTCCAGCTTGTACTGCAGCTCCGGATTCATGAAGTTCACGTAGTTTGTGCTGTAACTCCTGTATATAGGAAGCAATAGTAATATCTCCCCCTAATAGCGATGTATAAGCCGGGGAGAAAGGCTTAGCCTGTATAGGCGGATGTCCAAAAAGCATCTCAAATGGTGAAATATGTAAGTCTCCTCTAGGCCTGCTTCTAAGATAAAATAGGGCCAGAGGGAGAATTTCAGGCCATTTTAAATGGGTCTCAGTGCATAATTTGCCAATCATAGTCTTAAGTTCTTTATTCATCTTTCCTACTATTTGGAGAGGAGAAAAAAAACTGAAAAAGGTTAATTAATATCAACAAAATCAATACAATCTAAGAATCATCTTTATTATACTGGGAAGTTCCCTGGGCACCCTCCTGAAGGGCACCTCTCTGAGGATCATTAGCACCTCGAGTAATTTTTGGACGAGCGCCATTTCTCATATATTGTTGAGTATTATCATTAAAATTTTCTTCAATTTGAGCATTGTCATTAATTTCCCAATTCCTATTTCTATAATTCTGGTTTCTAAAGTTCTTATTTCTATATTCATTACAGTTATTTCCATAGTCATTATTATAATTTCTAGAATTCTGGTTTCTATAACCATTATCATAATTTCTATAGTTATTATTTCTAAAACTATTATTAAACTGTATATTCCTTCCAAACATCTTAAGAAAGGTTCTACATTCCATCATTTTGTGGCCCTTCTTCTCACAGAAGTGGCAAGTAATGGATTGATAATTGGATTTCTGGAGAGGGGCAATTGTCGTTGGTTCATTATCATGCCCACTTTCTAATTTAGTTATCCTATCTATTACACATCTCATTTTTTTCTTCATTTCCTCCATGTCATCATTATTCTCTTTCTCCTTTTCTTCATTTCCCTTAAAAACATATATAGCTGTTTTTCGCAATTCTTCAAGGTCCATATCTGACCATCTTGGGCATTGTGTTTTAAAATAATTTTTAATTACTTTGCAAGAATTATTTACAAAGATTCTTCTAACTTGTCTTAAACTATTCTCTTTATTTAAGTCCCAATCTAAGTATCTGTCCCCAAACTCGATAATTCTGTCCATAAATCTGGAGGGTGTTTCGTTTTCCTTTTGCTTAATTTTTTCCAGTTCCATCCACTTATCTGTACTGTCCGCACATTCCTTCATGGCCGTGAGGATGGCCTCTCTACAACGGTATAGTTGTAGATAGTCCTCAGGATTATTATAGTCCCATTCGGGATCCTGAGATGGCCAATGTGCTGCATTACGCCCCCGGGTTTTGTTGACATGAGCAATTATTTTATTTTTTTCACGTTCACTTAAAAAAGCCTGTAGTAAGCTCTCAACGTCCTTGTAAGACGGATTATATTGAAAAAATATGTCTCCCATCTTTTTTGTTACTAGAAAAGGATCTTGTTCATATGTGGGGATATTTCGTGTAAATTCATTTATTTCTTGGGGAGTAAACGGTATCCTATGTCTTAAAGTCACCACATCCCCATTTCGTCCTATTTCAGGTACTTCTCTTAGAGGAAACAGGCCTCTAGTTGAATTTTGCACCTGTGGGTCAGTTTGACAAGGACAGGTTTCTCTAGGAGGACAAGATCTCCCTTGCATTGGAATTTGGTTTTCTGTAGGAGAAGGAACATGAGAAGCTGGGATTGCAGGGGAAGGGTTTTGGGGATTAAATTCAGACAAGATTTGCACTACACGAGAGAAGCAGTCTGTTAACTGGGCTATAGGGAAGGTGTTTTCCATCTCTATTTCAGGGAAGGAAATTTCCTCATTCAAAGGTTCAGAAACAGGTCTGTTTCTGGTAGAGTGGTTTTTTGCCAATTGATCCTGTAAGAAACTTTTTAGATCTTCTAATTGGGCTTGCATTTTATCCTCAATTTTTCCTATTTTATCTTCCATATCTCCCATTTTATCCTC
Source organism: Monodelphis domestica (assembly GCF_027887165.1). Taxonomy (NCBI): domain Eukaryota; kingdom Metazoa; phylum Chordata; class Mammalia; order Didelphimorphia; family Didelphidae; genus Monodelphis; species Monodelphis domestica. Next base: position 75,219,050 of record NC_077227.1, read on the forward strand.
AATATTTCCTATTTTATTCTCAATATTTCCTATTTTATCCTCAAGTTTTTCTATTTTATTCTCAATATTTCCTATTTTATCCTCAATTTTTTCTATTGTATCCTCAATTTTTTCTATTTTATCCTCAATATTTTCTATTTTATCCTCAATATTTTCTATTTTATCTTCATTTTTTTTCATTTTATCCTCAACATTTTCTATTTTATCCTCAATATTTTCTATTTTATCCTCATTTTGTTTTATTTTATCCTCATTTTGTTTTATTTTATCCTCATTTTGTTTTATTTTATCCTCATTTTGTTTTATTTTATCCTCAATATTTTTTATTTTTTCATCTCTAAATATAGTATTGAGGAGTACAAAAATGACAGTACCTATTAATATAAAAATTTGGAGGTATCCTTCATTCCTCAATGCCCCTACTTCTTCAGCTGCCATATAATTGTCAAAGAATGTAGTACTCATTTTTATATGTATATTTTGTAATTTCACAAAACACGTGGGGAGCAGGGCAAAGCAACAAACTTTCCACAGGGTTTTTTTTTTTTTTAATCCAGGAAGTTGTTCCTTAAGGGAAAGGATATTTAGAAACAGTTCTTCCAGCCAGGACTTTAGAGTCCTGTTGCTGAGATTTAAAAACAGCTGTTTTCTGTCTATCAGAGTCACACAGCTGGGAAGTATCTGAGGTCCGATTTGAACCCAGGACCTTCTGCCTCTAGGGCTGGCTCTCAATCCGCTGAGCTACCCAGCTGTCCCTTAAGATTAAAGGGAAGAAAAAGAAAAAACTGCTGATTCCAATTTAACTTAAGGAGAAAAGAGAAAAAGTTTTTTATACTCACGTGTTCTAGCAGCTGTGTCTTTAAGCCAAGTTTTTTTTTTTTTTTAAAAAAAAAAGGACTAAGTGGTGAAACAGTATAGTAAAAAGGCAAGGAAAAAGTTTTATTGAGAGGATTCTTTAGACTCCCGTGTGGTCAGCCACAATGTTACAAGGGAATCACTTTAAAAGACTGATATATATTAATTTAAGGTCGCCAAGGAATCAGCTATGTAATTCCTAAATGAAAAACTCAAGTCAGCCGTCAGTCTTTTCTTGGAGTTTAATTACAATAGGAGCAAGAAAGGAATTAGAGATATATATATAGAGAGAAAGGGGAGAGAAGGGAATAGGGCTTAAATACCCCTTCTGTTTAGGCTGGGCCAAAAGGCCCAAGCCCTTAGATAGCTGGGGCAAAGAAAAGAGATCAGTCCCTTTCACTCACGTGTCCAAAATGGAGAAACAGTCTCAGAGGCCCCCACCTTCAGCTTCCTTCAGAGCAAGCTTCCTCAGAGCCCAGGAACCACCGACCAAAAACTCAACCACCTCCCTCCCGAGTCTCCAGACCCTCCTATCTTTAAGGACACCATCCAAGTTGCCTCCCCTCAGTCCTCACATCTACCAATCACTCTTCATCAATTTCCCTGTCAATGGAGGCTCTCGCTTAACCCAGGACCGCCCAGAGGTTTCTGGCTTTTGCACATGTCTGTTGAAGGTCATATTTTTCAAATGATTAAATCTTTACTCTTTTGTTACAGCCCTTTCTAAATCCTGTTAACTTGAGTATGGTAGAGATTGGAATAATTAAATTTTGATCTAGGCTGCAGCCCTTACTCAATCCTATTAGGACTGAATAGGGTGGAGATTTATTCCAAGTATCTCCATTGTATCAATTCTAAAATCAATCAAGACTCAAAGAAATTCCTGTTCTATGCTCAAGCATAGGTCAAAGTCCTTTCCATTGTTCAGCAAAGGGTTTCTGTCCTAAAGTAATCTTAAGAAGGGAAGAGAAGGAACCTCCCATGCCAATGGAGTTCCCATTCCAATAGACTATCAGTAAGAAATTTTCCAAGTATGAAATATCCCAATGGTGAAATTTTCAACAATTATAAGTCTAAGGAAATTTGAGGTTTACATCTGTCATAGTATCATGGTTCGTTTATTATATAGGTTTTTTGGTACATGCTTCTTTGACACACAATCAATCTTCTACATATGTGACATTCTACAATTTGATTTGATATTATCAAATCACCTAAACAACACTCTTGTGATGTTACTATAACAAAGAACTCTGTGGTCATTTAATAGGTTTCTACAACACTCTGTGATTTGTTTGTTAGTACCCCTTGACCTGCTAAGAGGATCATTGTGCTTTTGGTCAGCTTTCACTATCAACCATAATTTCTTGGGAGATGAACAACAAAACATATTCCTATCTAGGTGTGAGGACTTAAAGCAGACCAGTTTTAGGGTTTTCCTCAATTTATGTTCTGTTTTTCTTGTGTTGCTTTCAAGTGCCTAGCAATGCTACTTGGCTTCTGTTCCAACAAATTCATTGGAGTGTCGTAACTGTAGGAAAAGATTCATTATAGTACTCAAGCTTTTGGCTGGTGTTTATTGTAGGGCCTTGGAGCGTGTCTTGTGCTTGAGAAAGGAGGGGTCATGGGCAATAATCTTTTGGCTTTAATTCTATAATTGCAGTCTTTTGGGGGTAATAACCTAAGGGGCTTAAAGTAGGGTATATATTTATTGATCCTATAATTATTTGCGCTCATATTATTTCTCCTGTATTGGAGAGAGAATAATAATCATAACAAATCCATTAGTGGGGAAAATTTGGGGAGAGAAGTCACAGAGGGGGATCAACAGGGGGCCCTCATTCTGGGGTCTGCTTTGCTGACCTTACTTTCCTCAGACCGTGACCTTGTCAACTGGTTGGGGTATGATGGCCTCCAGCATCTCCTCCCTTTTTGTTTTTTTAAATTAAATGACTTCATCTAGATTTGGACTTGATGTATGGTGAATCTTAGGCATCGGGTGATAATTGGAAATCAAACAAGGATGAGAAAAAACAAGACGAGCAAATCCACAGGCAGTAAGGGTGTGAATGAGACTATTATGAGATACATAGGAAGAAACACTGTCATAAAATGAATTTGCAATAAATGAGGCCAAATAAAGGGAAGTACAACTTCCTTATGGCTAATATCCATAATTTGTCTATGCAGTGTTTTCAGGTCAAAGAGAATTCTGAGTGGTTCCAAATTCCAAAGATGTGCTGTTGTATATTCTCCCAAGGAATATCTGATTGTTTATAAGGAAGGGGAGAAACACAAATCTATTTGTACTCAGTATGGCACTTTGATTTAAATCTCACTTATATTTTCTAACTGATTGCCAATACAAATGATGACTTCTTCTAAGACATTTAAACAAGCCTCTAACCCCCTATCTATGTGTTCTTGGGTTAAGAGGACAAGTGAAACATTCTTAGAGAGATTGTCTACATGTTGTGTAGTGTGGACTGTTTGAACAAGAGCAGTAGGGGATGCAGCCAAGGATGTGATTACTGAAATAAGAGCAGTTATATCCAGAATTAAGGCTCCAATAAAACGTTTAGGACGAATTAGATTGTTAGAAATTTGTTGTAAGGCATAAACACCTGTATCATCATACCAATCAGTTTTCAAATTCACAGGGAGCATAATAAATGGTGGTTGTTTAACAATGAATACAGTGGTTGCAGAAATAGATGGATCAATACAGTTTGTCAAAATACATCCTGAACAAGAAATCTTAAAAGTTGTGGGAGATTCATGTTGTAAGGAGGAGAACCTGCTGTTTGTTTGAATAAGCAAAGCATGGGGAGATCTAACACATGTATGGACATATCGGAAGTCTTTTTTGTTGTTGGGATGCAACAAAACAGCAGGACGAAGCAAGGCAATCAATCTCCATGAAGAGAAATGAGTGATGGAAGACTGGAGGTTTTCAAAAAAGACCAAAAGGGGTGAGAGCCACATGGTATCATACCAACTGGATATTGGCTCTTCAGAGGGAAAAATCTGATTAACTTTGGTCCAATTAATTTAATTTATTCTTTATTACTAGGGTGCGAACAAGTTAATGCATTGTATAATAACTCAACCATTATGGCATGCTATCTATCAGCTTTAGCATCTAGAATTCCAATTTGTTTTACTGCACAAACTCATGCCCCCATACTTTGTCTTATAAGGGGTAAAGTTAGGGGTTATTGACTGAATATATTGTACTAGTGGTCACCAGGGATTAATTCAATCCCAATAAAATGCTCAAGTCAGTTTGGGATTTCTATGGAGGTTTAATTACAATAGAGGGAAGAAATTAAGAAGAGAGAGAGAAAAGGAACTGGACTGCTCTGGCAAGCCAGATAGGAGTTCAGAGGCCTGGGCCAAGGGGCCTTCTCAATCTAGCTTGGCTTCCAGCCAATCCAGCTTGGCCTCCTCCAAGATAAGGAGCCTCCTAGAAGGATAGCGTTTTAGGAGGTAAAGGAAAAAGGAATCAGCCTAAACCACTCACCAAGCATGCTAAGAACTTCTCCCAGTCATCTCACTGGCAAGCCATAAAATGCCAAAACCCAACAAGAACTGCAAGCACACCAAATGTCACCCAGCACTCCCCACAATGCCAACAGAGACCAATGTCACTGTGAGTGAGAGTGAAAATGAGAGCCATGTCTCTGTGAGAGAGCCCGGAGAGAGGAAGTGACATGAAATATATAGACCATTCTTTACATCACTTCCTGCATCTCACATGTACCAATGGTAGCTTAAGCTTGACTTAGGACAGCCCAGGGGGTCTTTTTTTTTTTGTCACTTGCTAGCCCATGTCTGTCATAGGCCATCCTCCTTAACAACTTAATCCTTAAGTAGGGGTGTATACATTCCTGGTTGTTAGGATTTTAAAGACTAATCAGGGTAGAAAAAATCTAAAATTCACAGTCTTAAGCTACAGCCTAAGGAAAAAATGGGTCCATGATAAAAGTAATAATTATGGGTTGTGGTGGATGATTACAAAACTTTCTATTCATGTTGATGAAATAAAAAATCCTGTACAGTAGCCAAAGGCCTCTCTATGTCAAAATTTATCTTGCATATGAAATCAATTCCCTCCATGGGAATAATGTTATTCTTTCTTACCTGTATATATAAACATTTTCAATAATCTTTCTATAATTTCTAGTTATCTGCACAGTTGGGGAAAGCACCTTAGTGAAAGTATTCCATCATACTTTCTGGGAGCTTTTCCAGAAGAAATTTTACAGGCAGAAAATACAGAGAACTCATACTATGGAGAGCCTTTGCTGCTTTAGGAGGAATCTATAATGTTGGATTTAGGGGGCCTATAAAAGGAGGGGTTGTCATATCACAAAATTATACTCATCTTCAAGGTTAAATATGGGTAATTGTAATCACCAAATGACTGTATCATGTTTAAATCTCATGTATCAATTTAAACAATAACATTATTGGAAAGCATGGAATGTAACATGTGGGGGACCAAGGGGTTAAATCCCCCCAAACTCCCCCTCCTGTCCTCTTGAAAAGCTCAGGAAGAGGACACAGTTGCAGAGAAGAGAACAACACAACCTTGATAAAGATATGAAGGCAGAGAGTAATTCCCTCCCTGGCTTCAGATGCCAGGCTTTAGTCAAAATTATTTTTTGTTGGCTGTTTGATTCCCATAATGAGCTAGCTTGATAGAGAAGATAAATAATACATTGCTTCTGGCTCAGAGAGAGTCAGGAGCCTGAGAGACAGAAGCCTGATGGAGGAGAATCATGATGGAGTAAACCAAGATTGTTAGAAGCCTGCTGTTGCTAAGTGTCATTGTTTTAACCCTCTGTTATCTCTCACCCCTGTCTCTGATTCAAGATCCCTAATGCGACACTCCAGCCCACATTTAACTGCGATAAATTGCAATAGTAACATGTCTCAATTGTAGTATGACTCAATGTATTAATGGCTCAAGCAAATATGTATTGATAATTGAACAGCCATCATTGGCATTTCTATCTCTCAAACCTAATTCTGAATGGTTTCAGTCCTCTGCAGATCATTCTTTTAGTTTACTGTATGAATCATTTAAGCATCCTAAGAGATTTATAGGAATGTTTTATACTTGGTCTCATTTCATTAGCCAGTTTGTTTATGTCTATAACTGTATCAGCCATTACTGTGCAGACTGAAATTCATTATGCTAAATATATTGAACAATTAGCTAGAAATGTATCAACAGCTTTCTCTATCCAGGAAAGAATTAACAAGGACTTAGCCAACAAAGTGGATCTCCTTGAGCTATCAGTCTTATATCTGGGAGATGAGTTAGAAGCCATAAAAACTCAATTGGCATTGAAGTGTGACTATAGATTTGTTAAAATCGGAATCACTCCATTCCCTTTTAATGAGTCTAATGACAAACTATCCTGACCTAAGATGGGAGCCAGACTTTTTGGAGCATGGCACTCCAGTAACATGTCAATGGTCATACAAGATTTATTGCAGTCACCTATTTTATTGAAGATAGTAAGGTTCCTTATGCAAATCTGAAATCAACAGAAGATTCTATACTCAATACTTTTAAGTCTCTTAACCCTTTTGGAAATCTGTCTCCAATATTAATACCTACTATTCCTGTTTTGTTATAATCCATATATATATATATTTACATATATATATAATGTTTTCTCTTTTATGATGACTCATTATGCTCACTATTAACAATGTTAAGACTTCAGTGCATGAAATGCAGCTTCTTAATAAAAAAAAAGGAGGATATATGGAGGAACCCAGGACAAGTTAGACCCACTGAGGAAAGCAGCCATAAAGACATGCTTGTAAGTTTGCCTGGGATTTTCTACCAATGCCAAATCTCATATCTGCAAAGTGTTGTCTGGCTGAAACTCAAATAAGGAGAATTCCTGAAGATGTTCTCTCCAAATGGTCATAATAAAACCTTGAGCTGTTCCTTATTTTGAAGACCAAAGAAACCTTTGTAATATCATGACCAATGACTCAGACTCTCCTTCCCCTGTTTCCTGTAAAGTCCCAAAGTTCAACTGTCATTTCCTCTATTGCTTGAGAAAAATATAAAATGTAAGACTAAACTTTGAATAAATGAAACCATAGCTCTTAATTTAGTGCTGTGTGTTTTCTGCTCAGACCTTCTTCAGTTACACAGCTCCTGGTTTTCTTTTTTATCTCTATCTCTTTCTATCTCTCTCTTGCTCAGAATTGGCCTCCTTGTAAGCTGATTCTCTCAGCAAAACTGTCAGTGGGTTAGCCCCAACACCTGGCCCTCACATCCAATCATTTGTCACCTGAAAAGGAAGTACAAAAATATTAATAGCTCTTTTCAAGGTGGCAAAGAATAGGAATCTGAGGGGTGTCCATTAGTTAGTAAATAGCTAAACAAGTAGTGGTATATACATGCTTTAAGAAATGACAAAGGGGATAGTTTTGGAGAAACTTTGGAAGATATATGAACTGATGAGCAAAGTAAACAACCCCAGGAGAGTAATTTACGTACTGAATGATTTATTAACTAACTAGCATAATGTCCAATAACAATTCCAGAGGATTTATGGTAAAACATGCTACCCACATTCTGATAGAAAAGTAAATAAAATGTAGAATGAAACATGTGCAGTTATGGATACTCCTTCCCAAAGAAATAGGTCATCTATCCTTGATGACAATGCACCCAGTTCATATGATGTGGAGGATCCAAGGACTACAAATTTATACTTTGGATTTAGAGGTCTGGGTGTCTTCCTCATTTTCACTCTTTTCTTGATCTAGACTTTCTTATTCTGATTCTTGATGCTGGTCAAATAACTAGCATTTTATATTGTTTCCACCTGCATTTCCAATTCTAATTCGTCTTCTGCTTCCCAGTTGGATGGGGCCACTTTAAAATTGGGCTCATTCTTCTTCAGAAGTATGCAAAGGCACACCATCAAGATCCTCATCATGACTATATAGGGACTCCATCAAGATCACACACACATATGTATTGTTTAATATTATATCATATCATTATATATTTTTCCTACTGGACACAGCCAATGCAGAAATTTGTTTTTCTTGGCTATGTGTGTTTGTAACAGAGGGTTTGTTTTTCTTTTGTTCTCAAATTAGTGGATAAGGAAAGAATGAAGGCTGTCTGAAAAAAAATTTAGTGAAAAGAAAAAAGGAGAACAATGACTTGTTCAAAATGCATGAGAGGTGGACCTTGAACCTGGTCTACTTGGCTTTAAGGCTGGCTCTCTAACCACTACATAACTCTGTCTTTCTTCTGGTTATGTGAGGCTTTGTTCAGTTGTTAATCTTTGCCCATCCTACCAGTATCCTGAGACATATTCTTTACTCAAAAGTATGTAGTTTATAATATTGCAAAAATTTTTTTATTTATTTACAAAAAGGAAAGTAAAACAGAAATCCCATACTCCTAATGATATGGGGGCATAGGCTTCCCCTAGACACCCCAACACCCCAGATTATGTAGAGTACATAAAAGATTCATTTTTCCTTGCATTCCTGCAGTACTAGAGAAGGTGACTTTGAGACCCTCTGCCCTCTCCCTTAATTCTTGATGAGCACAGATAGGCACATCCCAGATTGCTCCTGATAAACATCGTAAACTGAACAGTTTATGGCCTTTTGACTTTGAGGACAGGACATGACCACATGACCCATCTTGGGTTCCAGAGACAGAGTAATCATCCAGAGTAATCATTATCATCCTTTCTCTAGTCATGTAGACCCTGTTGTCAAAAGGGTATATAAAGTCCAGAACACATCTCCTCTAGGAGGTAGCTCTCTACCTGCATACTGTCTCCCTGGTCTTTCAACATGAATTCAAAATTACTAAATTTCTTTTTTAATTTTAAACTAAGTTTTGGAGTCTTGCGTTCTTGCAAAGGGTAACCTGTCCAGATTCAGGTTTTCACCTCAAAGCTCTTGCACAACACCAATAGCTGACACTTGTAGTTTTTTGAGGACTTGCAAGAAGCTGATGTCCAAAGTCTCACTTTATCCTTTTAACATATCAGGTGGAAGCCACCGGTTCTCTTATCTCCATTTGATAAAGAGTACACCAAGCCTCAGTGAAGTGATTTCCTGTGCTTGAAAAATTTGTAACAGCTCTCTGTTGTGACTCCAAGGTCAGTGTTCTTTCCACTACCCCATCCTGTCTCAGAGATTAATCTAAATCATCCCTATCATTTCTAGTCCCAAGCATGAAGGCTGCTTCAGTGGTTATTTCCCTTCCTGTTGTTCCTCCTAGTTCCAAAGCATAGTGACCAAGTTCCTAGTCTCTCGGGTCAGTTTGGGACATACTGTTATATAGAATCTGATTTCTTAATGTTATTTTCTCAGAGCAAGATGAGATTTAAAAATGAACAAGCAAAACACACCACAGTCTCTCTTCCTCCCTCCTGTTGTTACTATTGTCCCTCTCTCCTTCAGTCTTACTCTTAAACATCCTTTGGGTCAGACTGACTGTTTTGCTGTGATTATTCAAATGGAAATGGGAAAAGAAGGAAGCTAGTCTGTCAGAAATTGATTTAAAAGGCTAGTGAAGTGAGAGTGTACATGTCAGACTGGATAAACATCATGGTTTTATGTTTTGTTTTAAGGTGGCAGGGAAGGACACAAGGATGGAAGCTGCTGTTCTGGAATAATCCAGGAAAAGGAAGTCTCTGATGCAAAATATAAAGTCTTTGCTACAAATACAAGCACGTAAAAGCTTGAGTTGGTTTCTTCTTTTATTGTTTCCACCTAATAGGGAAAGCCAGGATAGTTATGAGGGGGTGCCCTGTCAAGGACTGCAATATTAGGTGAGAAAATTTATTTATAATATATTGTTCCTATTTCTAAGTTTTAAATTGAAGCTCAGCTCTATCCTTCATATCTCTTTTCCTATTATTTTGTTCCTCACAAGTCTAAGGAATATTTTCACATTTTCTTCCCTGTCCCAAAGTAATCTATGAATTGGGTTGATTGAAATTGAAGACTGTGAGCTGTATCTTTCCCAGTAAGTAAAAAATCTAGGTTACTTCAGATGTGTTTCCAGGCAGCAGGACAAAGTCCTTGAGTTCCACAATGTGATAAACAGACAACATTACTCACAATATGGCATTATCTGATTTTTGGAATTCTTGATCTAGGTACAGGATTTTACATAATCATCATGGAATAGGGGAAGAGATTAAAAGAATGTTGGCTCAGCTCATTAGGTTCATTTAGAGAGGTTGAGGGGAAGGCTGAATAACGAGCTTCCAAAATTGTGTTTAATGACTCAAAAGGCTGAATCTCTTTGTTTTTGATCACTGAGAGAGGTCAATGACCAATTAATTTGTTGATTGCTGCTACCCTGATCAATAAATTGATTTTCTTAGCCAGAAATGAGTTTCTTAGAATTTTCAACAGTGATGTAGGACATATTGTCCTATCTAAACGTTGCTATATAAATACATAAGCAGGACAAGGTCCTTAGTCTTTATGGGGCAGGAGGAATTTCATGGAGTTAAAGGACAACAACTAGGAGAACAAGTGGAATTGGATATTGTGAAAATTAAATTAACTCTTCCCTGATTGTGAAGATTAAATTAATTCTCCTCTGCCCAATTTTAGATTTAATCACCAAAAGTGTACACATCCCACTTAATCTTTAAGTGGGGGAGGTCTGTGACCCACGTGTTGTAATAGATGATATTGGAGGGTATATTTGATGGATACTAGATAACTAATGGATCAGGTAGTTATCTTCTTTTTGCCTACCCTCCTCCCTTTTATACCTCCCTTCCTCCTCTCTTCCAATTTCCCTTCTTCCCCTCTTCTTCCCTTCAGTTTCTTCTTCTCCCTTCTTCTTCAGCCTCCTTCTAAGTCACTCAGGATGAGTTATGATGTTTCAGAGGAAATACTCTTTTCTCTTCTTTATCTCAAGTAAGGGTTTATTGGGGAAAACAGGAAAGATGGAATATGAAGGTAAGAGGGGTGGGATTTCCCTATTATCTATAGTGAGTCTTGGGTTGGAGGATATTGAGAGAAATGGCAATTCAGTCACTAGCATGAAACAGAGCAAGCCAGAGTGAGATATATGGACTATTGTCCTTCTTCTTCTTCCTTCAAATCAGCCAGGCCACCTCCAGCTTAACTATCCCAAGTCCCAGAGATAAACCCAGCTTCTTCCTTCAAAGTCACCACCATCAACCCAAAGCCCAGAAAAAAAAAAAAACCAGAACAAACAAACAGCCATTGTTGGCTTGGCTCCAAGTTGCTTTTCTGGTAACATTCCAAATGGAATTTTCTTTTGATTTACATCTGACCCATCTCCAGCTTCTGTCCTTTGCATGCATGCCTCTTCCACGGTGTGCAATAGTGGGTGACAAATCGGAATCAACTGACTTCCCCCTGGGCAGTCCTAAGCAAAGCTTTAGACTATAATTTGTCCATGTAAACTGTAGAGGAAGGCACAGGAAGTGATGCAAAGAGGCATCTTTAGAGTTACAACTTCCTGTGAGGAGCTTCTTCATTCTTCAGAGTTGAGAGTTTGAGTTGGAAGCTGATGAAGAATCTGCTTCCTGGACCTGAAACCTTGGACTTGGTGAGACTGTTCTTAAATCTCTCCCTTTGGACTGACACAAGATGAGTGAAAAAGGCTGACTCCTTTCCTGCATTTTCTGAAGGGACTAGCCTTGAGAGAAGCTTCCTGTATACCCAGGTCCTTGGCTCAAAGCTGAGGCCCCCTACTAAGGGCTAATTAGTCCTGTCTGTGTTTAGCCAGGGGTTGGAGCAAAATACTTAGTGCTTAGGCTAGATATCTTACCCTATCCTTTGTCTCATTTTCTTACTCTCACTCTTTCTATATTTTGTAAATAAATTGTTAAAATAAATCTTTTTAGATTAATTAAATGTCTGGTGACCCTATTCTTAAATAATCCAGTCCAACCTTTAATAATAACCCCTTATATTTCTCCCACTTACAATATATTTTAGCAAATGTGAAATAGTCATAAAAGAAGGATGCTTCACTTGAAGAATAAAACCTAAAGGTAAAGGAGAGAGGGAAAGAATAGCTATATTCAAGCATTTGAAAGTCTGTCCCAGGAAAGAGAGATTAGAATTGTTCTGTATGGCTACAGAGGGCCCAACCAGGAGCATTGGTTAAGGATTGCAGAGAAATTTATTTAGGTTCAGTGTAAAGAAAAACTTAATATTTAGAGCTTTACAAAAATAGTATATAGACTTCTTTAAGAAGTAGTTAGTAGCTTGGAAGGTGCTCCTTTCATCATAGCTACGGAGCCCAACTTTAACTGTTTTTTAAGTTAAATGAAAAGGTAAAAGCTGGAAAATGATCAAACAAAAAAAAGAAAAGAAAAAAAGAAAATCAACATAGATAGTCATTCTGGCAACAAGGAAGACAAAAACACAAACTCAGAAGACAACAGAGTCAATACTGCTGCATCTAAAACCAACAAAAATGAGAATTGCTCTCAAGCCTCCCCACCAAAATTAATGGAGCAGCTCAAAAAGGATTTTAAAAATGAAAGAATGGTAGGAGAAAATGGGGGAAAAAATGAGAGTGATACAGGAAAATCATAAAAAAGGGATCAGAAGCTTGGTAAAGAAGGCAAAAAATTACATAAGAAATTAATATAGTACACAAATGGGACAGTGAGGCATGGACGTTTTCCCACCACCCCCACCTCCTTAGGCGACACCTGTTATGGACCCAAGAGGGAGTGTACACCTGAACAAATTTTCACCACTGGCTCCTCAGTGGGCACTAACCATGGGTTGTAGGACTCCTTCCACTTTGCTTACCCAAATTCTCTGAGCCAAAGTAAGCTTTTCTAAAACTGCAGACTGGTAAGCTTACTTTGTCCCCCCCCCCCCCATTCTTTTTTTAAAGGGATATCCCAAATTAAGATAAGGGGATTGATTGACTTTATACTTAAATTATCTGGCTTAACAAGCTCTAGAGCAATTATGTAAATTTTGTTAGAAATATATGCTATATTTTAAATTTTAAACCCTTAATTTTTCTCTGTTTTTACTTTTATTTCACCCAAACTAGAAAAAGCCTATAGTTACTTTTAATTCCTCTTTTCAGTTAGTCATCCGTGATAAAAAATATTGCTAGGTTAAAAATAAAACCAAGGAGAGATTTAGAAGAGTTCTTTGTTTACCTTTCTTGCTTGCTTTTGTCCCAGCTTTGGACAAATAAAGACATTTTCCTGGCCTTTACTATTATTTTGGGGAATGAAAGCACTATATTCAGGATGGCTTGATGAAAAGGCAAGACTAGGGCAAAGAACTGGAAATTGAAGGGATGTCCATCAGTTGGGGAATGGCCAAACAAATTGTGGTACATGTTGGTGATGGAATACTATTGTGCTATAAGAAAAAACAAGCAAGGGTACTTCCAGGTAAACATGGCTGCAGTCTAGATGAAGGACACTTCCTCTCCTCACTACCTACTGATACAGACTACCCCAAAAAGTAAAAAAAAAAAACCCAAATTCATATGAACGAAGGGACTGTACAGTGGGGCACAGCATTGAAGGGACATGGGATTTGGGCATTTCCACATCATAAGGGGGTGAAAAAGCTTCCACCAAATTCGAGCTAATCCATCTTCCCCCACCCCACCTACAGGGCCAGAATCAGAGCCAGCGTGAGCTAGAATTAGTGAGTGAGTGAGGGGCACCTCTGGGTCCTTGGAAGCTGACTGAGACCACTGAGGACCTACCCTTGATAGCAGCTAGACCTGAGGCCCCAGCAGGCTGAGGAGCACAGACCATGGACACCAGCAGGGAGATAGCACAGAGAGGGGCAGCAAACAGCAGAAGCTACAGAGACTCGAGAATTGGTCTCAGCCAAAATCCTTGCTTCTTAGATCCATACAAAGAAAGCCTGCCCATTTCACTCAGATTTCTAAATGAAAAGGGAAGTAAAAAACCATAACAGTAATGGCAAACAGTACGCAGGAACAACAACTTCCCAACACCAAGAAAAACAAGAAAAAGGGGTTGATCCTGGATAATTTTTACAGAGGAAAAACTCAGGTTACAGAAGAAAAAGAAGAGGAAATACAAATAAATGCACCAAAATCTACCCCCCCAAAAGGAAATTGTCCACAAGCTCTTGAAGAATTTAAATTGGAGCTTATCAAAAAGATGGAAGCCTTCTGGCAAGAAAAGTGGGAAATAGTTCAAAAAGAAAATAATAGTTGAAAGGACAAGAACTCCCAATTGGAGAAACAGCTGGAAGCCACAAAAAGCAGGATAGACCAAACTGAAAAGGAAAACCAGTCCTTAAAGACCAGAATTAGGCAACTGGAAGCCAATGCTCTTGCAAAACAGCAAGAATTAATAAAGCAAAGTCAAAAGACTGACAAAATAGAAGGAAACATAAAATATCTCATTGAAAAGATGATGGATCAGGAAAACAGAGCATGAAGAGACAATTTGAGAATCATTGGTCTACCTGAAAACACAGCAATAAACAGAAATTTTGACATCACACTACAAGAACTTATCCAAGAAAACTGCCCTGATGTTCTTGAACAAGGGGGCAAAATAGACATTGAAAGAGTTCATAGAACACCCTCTACACTAAATCCTCAAAAGACAACTCCCAGGAATATAATTGCCAAATTCAAGAGCTTCCAAGATAAGGAAAAAACTTTACAAGAAGCCAAAAAGAGACAATTCAGATATCAAGGGGCACCAATCAGGATTACACAAGATCTGGCAGCTTCTACACTAAAAAAACCACAAGGCTTAGAATATGATATTCAGAAAGGCAAGAGAATTGGGTCTTCAACCAACAATCACCTATCCATCAAAACTTACTATATACTTCTAGGGGAAAGTATGGGCATTCAATAAAATGGAAGGTTTCCAAGTGTTTGTAAATAAAAGTTCAGAACTAAGTGGAAAATTTGATATTCAAACACAAAGATCAAGAGAAACATAAAAAGGTAAATAAGAAAGAGAGGGAGAAGGGGAAAATTTTTTTTTATTCAAACTTTCTTCTTTAAGGGCTTCAATGAGATCAAAGTATTTATATTAGTATATGGGGGAAATGTTATTTGTAACTCTCAAAAATTATATTCACTATTATAGTAATTAGAGGAATCATTCACAGGAAGATATTGGGGTAATAAGTGCTATAAGATGATATGCAAAAAAAAAAAAGAAAAAGGGAGGTGAGAATCAAAGATGGCACCAAGAGATACTTGAAGAAATAAAATAAATAGGATAATCTTTATCACACAAAGATACACATGGGAAGGGTACAATTCTGAGAGTGAAGAGCATCTAGATCCATTGGGGATATTGAATTCTATCTTACCCTACAGGGAAAGTAAGAAGGGAAAACTAAGGGGAGTAGGGGGAGAGGGAGTACAAAAAGGGAGGAAAAGAGAGGGGAGGGAACTTAACAGACCCTAAAAAAATAAGAAGGGAACAAAAAGGGAAGGGGCAGAAAGGGAAGCTTATTAAGGACCGGGATTAGGTGGACTGGTTTAAAAGGATCTAGCAAAAGAAGAAAGGACAGAACTAGAAGAGGATATCAAAATGTTGGGGAATACAAGTGGCAATCATAACTTTGAATGTGAATGGGATGAACTCACCCATAAAATGAAAACAAAAAGGAGAGTGGAATAGAAATCAAAATCCTACCATATGTTGTCTGCAAGAAACACATTTTAGGCAGGTAGATACTCACAAGGTTAGAATTAAAGTTTGGAGCAAAACATATTGGTCCTCAACTGATAGAAAGGCAGGAGTTGCAATCATGATATCTGAAAAAGCCAAAGTAAAAATAGATCTGATTAAAAGGGATAGGGAAGGTAACTACATCCTGATAAAAGGCAGTATAGACAATGAGGAAATATCAGTAATCAATATGTATGCACCAAATGGTATAGCATCCAAATTTCTAAAGGAGAAACTAGTGAGGTTGAAGGAGGAAATAGATAGTAAAACTATACTAGTGGGAGACCTGAACTTACCACTATCAAATTTAGATAAATCAAATTGAAAAATAAATAATAAAGAGGTAAGAGATATGAATGAAATATTAGAAAAATTAGAGTTAATAGATATAAGGAGAAAAAAATAGGGACCAAAAAGAATACACCCTTTTTTCAGCAGCACATGGTACATTCACAAAGATTGACTATGTACTAGGACTTAAAAACATGGCAAACAAATGTAGAACAGCAGAAATAATAAATGCAACCTTTTCAGATCATAATGCAATAAAAATAATCAGTAAGGGTACATGGAGAGGTACAGAAAATTTAATTGGAAATGAAATAATGTGATTCTCCAAAATAGGTTAGAGAACAAATCATAGAAATAACTAATAATTTTATTGAATAAAATGACAATGATGAGACAACCTTTCAAAATCTATGGGATGCAGCCAAAGCAGTACTCAGGGGGAAATTTATATCCTTGAGTTTATATATTAACAAATTGGGGGGGGGGGGCTAGAGGTCAATGAATTGGACATGCAAATCAAAAAACTTGAAAGCAAACAAATAAAAAATCTCCAGATGAAAACGAAATTAGAGATCCTAAAAATGATGGGAGAAATTAATAAAATCAAAAGTGAAAGAACTATTGAAGTAATAGGTATGTGATGTGATGGTCTACTTAAAGAATCCTAGAGAATCAACTAAAAAGCTATTGGAAATATTCAACAACTTTAGCAATATCGCAGGATACAAAATAAACCCACATAAGTCATCAACATTTCTATATACCTCCAACACATCTCAGCAGCAAGAATTAGAAAGAGAAATTCCATTTAAAATCACCCTAGACAATATAAAATACTTGGAAATCTATCTGCCAAGACAAACACAGGAACTATATGAACACAACTACAAAACACTTTCCACACAATTAAAACTAGATCTAAACAATTGGAAAAATATTGACTGCTCATGGGTAGGATGAGCTAACATAAAAAAAATGACCATCGTACCCAAACTTATTTACTTATTTAGTGCTGTACCAATTAAACTACCAAAAACCTTTTTTTGCTGAATTAGAAAAAACCATAACAAAGTTCATTTGGAAGAACAAAAGATCAAGGATATCCAGGGAAATAATGAAAAAATGTGAAGAAAGGTGGCCTTGAAGTACCAGATCTCAAACTATACTATAAAGCAGTGGTTATCAAAAACAATATGGTACTGGATAAGAGACAGAAAAGAGGATGGGGAAGCTGGGTACCTCAGTGGGTTGAGAACCAGCCCTAGAGACGGGACATCCTAGGTTCAAATCTGGCCTCAGATACTTCCTAGCTGTGTGACCCTGGGCAAGTCACTTGACCCCCATTGCCTAGCCCTTACCACTCTTCTGCCTTGGAGCCAATGCACAGTATTGACTCCAAGATGGAAGGTAAGGGTTTAAAAAAAAAAAGAGACAGAAAGGAGGCTCAGTAGAACAGACTTGGGGTAAGTGACCTCAGCAAGACAGTCTATGATAAGCCCTAAGATCCCAGCTTTTGGGACAAAAATCCACTATTTGATAAAAAACTTCTGGGAAATTAGAAGACAGTATGGGAGAGATTAGGTTTGGATCAACATCTCACACCCTAAACCAAGATAAACTCAGAATGGGTGAATGACTTGAACATAAAGAAGGAAACTATGAGTAAATTAGGTGAACACAGAATAGTATACATGTCAGATCTTTGGGAAAGGAAAGATAAAACCAAGCAAGAGTTAGGAAAAAATAAAAAAATGTAAAGTAAATAATTTTGATTACATTAAATTAAAAAGGTTTTGTACAAACAAAACCAATGTAACCAAAATTAGAAGGGAAGTAACAAATTGGGAAACAATCTTCATAACAAAAACCTCTGACAAAGGTCTAATTACTCAGATTCATAAAGAGCTAAATCATTTGTTAAAAAAATCAAGCCATTCTCTAATTGATAGATCAGCAAGGGACATGAATAGGCAATTTTCAGTCAAAGAAATCAAAACTATTAATAAGTACATGAAAAAGTGTTCTAAATCTCTTGTAATCAGAGAGATGCAAATCAAAACAACTCTGAGGTACCACCTCACACCTAGCAGATTGGCTAACATGATAGCAATGGAAAGTAATGAATGCTGGAGGGGATGTGGCAAAGCTGGGATATTAATGTATTGCTGGTGGAGTTGTGAATTGATCCAATCATTCTGGAGGGCAATTTGGACTAAGGCACTAAAAGACTGTCTGCCCTTTGATCCAGCCATAGCACTGCGGGGTTTGTACCCCAAAGAGATAATAAGGAAAAAGGCTTGTACAAGAATATTCATAGCTGCACTCTTTGTGATGGCAAAAAAATTGGAAAATGAGGGGATGCCCTTCAATTAGGGAATGGCTGAACAAATTGTGGTATATGTTGGTGATGGAATACTATTGTGCTCAAAGGAACAATGAACTGGAGGAATTCCATGTGAACTGGAACAACCTCCAGGAATTGATGTAGAGTGAAAGGAGCAGAACCAGGAGAACATTGTACACAGAGAATGACACACTATGGTACAATCAAATGCAATGGACTTCTCCATTAGTGGCAGTGCAGTAATCCTGAATAACCTGGAGGGATCTATGAGAAAGAACACTATCCACATTCAGAGGAAATGCTGTGGGAGTAGAAATACTGAAGAAAAACAACTGCTTGACTACATGGGTTGAGGGGGATATGATTGGGGATATAGACTCTAATGAACATCCTAGTGCAAACATCAACAACATGGAAATAGGTTCTGATCAAGGACACATGTAATACCCAGTGAAATTGTGTGTGGGCTATGGGAAGGGTGGGGGTAGGGAAGGGAGGGATAGAATATGATTCTTGTAACCAAGGAATAATGTACTAAACTGACTAAATAAAATTAAAAATAAATAAATAACAAGCAAGATTATTTCAGAAAAAGCTGGAAAGATCTGCATGAACTGATCCAGAATGAAAGAGGCCAGGTGCTGGGAGCCAACAGGCCATGACATCTTGACAAAGTCACTTGTGGTAGCTAACGGGGCCACAGAGTGGCCCTTGGCAAGATGTGATTGCTCACTCGGTTCCCCTTGCATGATCTCTCTCATTAACATCCCTTACCTATGGAATTGACATGATTACTATTCCCCCTAACCTCAGAAGGAATAATGGAAGTGCAAAATACCTGTACTACTTCTCCAAAACATCACCAAAAGATCAGACCTTCAAACCCAATCCCAAAAAACTACCATGGGTTAAATTTTACTTAGGTACATAATTCCCAGTAAAACCATAGCCACAGAAACGTATTCTCATGAAGCCAGCATACAAATCAATCATAAAGACACATAGAAAACATGCAAGAGTACCAAGCTTCATCATGCCTCAGTGACTTGATTCTTCCCCTTAAGAAACTCCCTAGTAAACCCTGAAAAATGATCAGTCTAATATTAAATCTGAATTGTGTTTCCAGTACCTCTCAACTGCTGGAGGCCATCATACTGTCACTTGCTGACAAGGTCACAGTCTGGGGAAATGGGGCCTGCAAGGCAGCCTCCAGAGAATGAGGCCCCCACCGATCCCCCTCTGTGTTTTCTCTTTCTCCAACTTCCCTTACTAATATACTTGTTATGATTATTATTCTTTCCCCAATATAGGAGAAATAATATGAGAGCAAATATTTATAAGATCAATATACATATATCCTACCTTAATCACTCCAGACTATTATCCTATGTAATAGAGGCTCCTTAAACTAGAGTATTTAAGGTAAGAGAAGTGTTGGAGCAGTGACACTAAGAAATAAGGTTAGAGGAGAAGCTGGGATTCTCACTCCTTCCCCCCACCCAACTTCCTGTCACTCTCTTTCAGTTGGTCTTAACAGCTCTTCTCAGATGGTAAGTTGACAGCAGCTTTTAAAAGACTAATCACACACTATAATACCTTCTAAAAGGGATTTATTTTAAAGAAGGAAGGTTAAGGAATTGGGAGAGGGAAGAAGAATTAGGATCTCCCTAATTTTCTATAAGGTCAATATAGGAAAGTAAAGTTATTTGTTGTTAAGGGGATATTATTGATGAATTGAAAGGATCTTCAGAGCTATACTACAATCTTTTAATGTGAAAACCCCAAATCCGGTCTGTCATTAAATTGCCCTCTAACCTTGTACCTACCTATGAAATGTTTTGTTACCCATCTCCTAAGTAATTGTGATTGATTGTGAAAGTTGAGCAAAAGTAATAATGATTCTCCCAGGTCAGGAAGAACTAACCTCTAGATCATCCTGTTTATGTCATTCATCTATAGCAACAACGTTTCATTGACTATTGTAACAGTTAAATAGTCTCTAGTATTAAAAGTATTATATTTTATGAGGTTTATTAAAGATTATTAGAAATCAAGGGTAAGG
The DNA here is from genome assembly GCF_027887165.1 of Monodelphis domestica. NCBI lineage: Eukaryota > Metazoa > Chordata > Mammalia > Didelphimorphia > Didelphidae > Monodelphis > Monodelphis domestica. Next base: position 75,239,334 of record NC_077227.1, read on the forward strand.
AAATACAAAATAAGAAAAGCACGTGCCTAGGACACATTAGCCCATTCACAACCTATTCACTACATCTTGCCTGCCAGGTAGAGAGACGTGTGTGCTTAGAAGTGGAAGAAGAGAGGCCGAAGTAGGCGTTGCAGCCAGTTTAAATACAATTTGTGTTCTCGCCCACGTGGGGACCCAGGTGAGATTATAGGGAATTCTGGGAAGTACCAAGGACTTCTGGGGATTGAAGTCTGAGGTTAAAATCTCCATTTTTACACTATCTCCTTAGGCTACGCATCTTGTTAAGTTCCATGGAAACATATATGTAGAAAATTGATTGTGTGCCAAAGTATGTACTTGAAACCCTATATAATCAATGAACATCTGTGCTATAGCAGAACACTGTGTGATGCCTCTGCACGTGGGCCTGAACACATGGTGTCTGTCATTTCCATTACTTGAACAGATCATCACATCTAGATGGAGCAAGTCTTCACCCTCAGGGAGATTGCTAGATGGCTCCCAAAGCTCAGCCTCAATGATACAATTGTGGAATTGTCTTTAAGAATTTCTGATTGATTATTTCTTTTTATTAATAGTAATAAGTAAATTTCCTTGGTTGTTCGTAAGCTCAAGCTCCTCGCAGAGTGATGAGAAAATTAAGTCACCTGTGATGAAATAATTTATCTTGTGTGAAACCTTTATTTTGTCAAGAATTTGTAATCACAATACAAGAATATAAGAATATAGAATGTTAATCAAGTGATTTGTTAAAAGTTAATGTATCATTTTTCCAATTATCCCTATTTAGACATGTGTGTTAGGTAATGCACCTGTGTGCCCAAAAAATGGGTATAAAAATAAACACCAGACTTGGGGATGGTGGAGCAGCTATCAGGTACAAATCATGCACATGGTCAAAAAATATACAGCTGTCTTCCATTTGTTATTTTCTTGACTGACCATTCGCCACCTGTTGGGAACCCCTGGAGTTGCGAGTGAGGCTGGACCTTGCCTGTCTCTAATTTTACAGAAGCAGAAACTAAGGCCCTAAAAGATTAAATGCTTTCCTCAGTGTTGCAATGGTAGTAAGTGGCACATTCAAAACCAGGGTTCCAGAGCTCCTCATTTGGAGATTGTGTTTCAGTTGAGTTTTGAAGGAAGCTAAGAGTAGCAAGAGACAGAGGTGATGATAGAGAACATTCCAGGCAGGTAGACAGCCTACGCAAAGCTGGAATATGATGTAGGAGGAAAAGTAGGGAGGCCAGAATATATCCATGTGGGACATTAAGACAGACTGGGAGAACCACTTTAATGAGCAGTGGGTCAAACATTTAGAAATGGTATGGATATCACATCCAATCATTTTCTTTTTTGCATAGACAAGGAAACTGAAGTCAAGTGAAATTAATTTGTTCAGAAAATCCTTTCTTTAATGATTAATGTAAATGTAATGTAATGTCAAATTCCAATATGTGGTTCTAGGGGTGATGAATAGTTTTTTTACTAAATTTTCCTGTAATGGGAACAATGTTGTTTTGGTTTTGAAGAGAACCAATGACATCACAAGATGCTGTCTTCACTTGCTCATAAGTTAGATTTAAGTGAGTCAGAATTATGCAAAATTGTCAGGCTTATTCTCTTTTCTAGAGACATTGAAGTTCATTGGCCGGACAAAAGTCAAGATAACTGACAGTGGCCAGAGATGCAGTGTATCGATGATCTGGGTTGTCCTGGAAGTTTGATCAAGATTTGAGTGCTCTGAAGTGCCTGTTGCAGCCAGCTTCATGGCCATTGTAAGAAATTGTTCTCATCTACCCAATCTGAGGAGGAAAGATATCACATACTTGGGATAGACATCCCCCTAATGCACTGATGGTTTGAAACCTGTCAACTACCTCAGTCAGCCCACCAAGATGATTTTTATCAGTGTGGTCACTGCAAATTCCATAGTGAGAGTTAATTGAAAGGTAGACACTAAAATTGGTTGCCCAACCCTGAAAAGGGCAGGTAAGCTCTCACACCAGAGGTGCTACTCCTCCCTGAATACCCCATATACCCCATGCCCACATACATATAATAAGCCCACAATAGAGATAATGTAGTAGGAAGAGAAAGAAGTTTCTGGTTGAGAGACAACAGGACTCCTTCTGGACTGTTTGACTGATTTACCATCAGTAATCAATTAGCCAGTCAGATATGTAGCCAGGGATTTACATTGAACATAAAATCAGACTGTTTGGGACTATGCCTTTCAAATTATGGGAACATTATCTGTTCCAGAAAGAGTAACTTAACCAAGGTAACACAGCTTCCCAGAGCTGACTAAACCAGTGGTCAGCTTGCCAGGTCATACTCATAGGTCAGGTGGGATGTATATCAAAAGTCTAAGAGTGGCTCCATCCCTTCTGAATCTTTGAAAAAACCATCTAGGAAAGAGCCAGCTGTAAACTGTTTTGAAAAGTCAGATTTTAGAAAACAACATGTATAACAGTCCGACCTGCGGCTCCTACATAAAGTTTTCCCTAGTGGGTTTGGGCTTGAGAAGGAGAAAGGAGTCAGAGAAAATGAGTGATAAATTAAGACACAGACAAGTTAATTGAAATGGGGAGTGGCACATGCTCCTGTGATATTTTCCTTAGAAAAATAATTAAAGGAAAATATGAGAAATAGGAGGACACGTGGAAGTAAGAATTCCAAGATAGAAAGCACGTGGCTGTAGGAAAGATAAAGAGAGATAGAAGAAAGAGCTCCAGGGTTGCGGGAAACAAGAGGAAGGGCAGCACGGCTTATCCCAGCATTTATTGTGGATTGAGAAGTCAATGAATACATAACAAAGCATAGTTGATTCACATTGGTTGGATAAACAATGACAAGATCAGAGTAGGTGGGGATTCACCTGACATGCACTTTTCAGAGGAATGAGGTTTGACAAGGTGGGGGTTAAGCCTTTGTGGCTTAGGCCCAGTAATTCTCTTGCCCTTAGAACTGCCTATACATTGATCATTAACTGATCTGATAAAGTATTTAATACATCAACCATACTTCCATGACTGGTATGTTACATATCCCCCCCCCTCCTTTTTTTAATAAAATAAAATAAGAGGGTATCATGTTACCATAAAATAATGAAGTCAATCAACAAACAAAAATATTAGTGAGCGTAGTCAAATAATGAATAAAAAATAAATTCCAAATTAAATATCAAAATTAAATGTAACTTAGCCATAATGCTATAAAAATGATAAGAATGATCTTCAATTCCATTTAGCAAACTCAAGGGTAAAAAGTTTCCTTAAAAATCAAAAGTAATAATACAAAATACAAAGAAAATGATCTTCACTCTTTAGTGATCCTGAATTAATGTGATATTAGTCCCATAGTTCATAGGACAGATGCATTGATATATCATCTTACCCATGTACAGCCGGGACTATAAGAAGTTGCCAAATTTTCAAAGACTCTATCTGGAGATGAGAGGGAATTCTTGTCTTTCCCTTGTTCTGATTATGCATATTCTTAGGGATATATAAGCCAAGATGCCTGCCACATAGAAATATGGTTGGAAATTTAGTACCAGGCCAACCTGTGAATGAGGGTGTCAAAACACTGTGTCCTCGTATCTCCAACCTTAGCAATCAACATATATCCATCTCATATGGAATATATATCTGTCTGTGGCTTAGGCTGTCTGGTCAAGTGTGAGATATCCGTTGCAATCCCTTTTTATGCAATCAGACATAATCTCTCAGAATAGACACCTGAAGTTTAACAAATGCTGTCATGTTCCTACAGTCTCAGGTTTTTGGGTATGGACAAAAATAAAAAGTTCAGTTTTATAGTTAATTCATAGTTCAGGATCAGAGTATTAATACTGCTTACAATGTACTTCTAGTACTGAAAAGAAAATATGTGGAAAAAATAATCTGAAAAAATGATCATGGAAAATGACCATAAAATTAATGCAAAAATTTTAAACTCATGGCTCACATTTCATGTGGCATAGTTGTAGCTGAGCCAATGTGTAATATCAGAATTTACATTAAAAATGATTTCTATTTCCCTAATCTATGTTGACCAAGATTGATATTGTAAAATTTTTACAAAAATATAAATATAACAATTAGTGCAAATTCTTAACAAGTACCAATATTCCCATAAACATTACATTCTGATTTGTTGTTTAACTAACAAGAATGAAAATAATGAAGTGACATTGCAACTTCTGGCTGCATATTTCTTATATCAGCTTTATTTAAATCTCTACTTCTGTATTAAAGAACCAATCAATATAATAACCAAGAATATAACATTGCCAATGTTTGCAAATTTCACTCTACCAAACCAATGTTTGGGTTAATAGAAGCTTAAGTTTCTTTTCATGTAGAAGCAATTTCTATAGCTTCTTGCTCATATAGAATTTGATGTAACTTCTTAATTCCTTGTAAATGTAAAACATCCAAAGTGCTTTCTCTATAAGCTTATTAGTGCCTATATATATATATATATATTTTTTTTTTAAATATATACTCCAAAGGGGAAACTCGGGGTATGCTTTGCCTCTGTCCCATGCAGGTGTGGAATAGCCAGTTCCACAGAGGAGGGTCAACAACTGTGCGTCCACAGAGGTTGTCCAACCTTGAGCACTCAGTTTACCACTGAGGCTAGACTTCCCACATACCAGAACATCTTCCGGTATTAGACAGGGAAGTTGATAGACCCCAAATCCAGCAGCCTGCCTGAACTCTAGGGCTGGTGGAAGAGAGCATGAAAGAGTTCCCATAAAGATGTCACCCAAAAAGATGGGGGTTTCAGGAGTAATGATCAAAAATGGTATTAACATGTAACCACACCAATGGTGGTTGGCACATAATATCTATATAGGTATTGTCAGGAATATAATCTATACATAGATGTAGATGACCGTTTTCAATAACTTAGGTTCCTAATAAAAAATTTCAAAGTGCATTCTGCCTGACATCTCATCCCTTTTTTAAGAGTTAGATCAGGACCATCTGTCCATTATAAATCCCTGTGCAGCGTCTCCTGCTTTAAACACAATTTTTTGCTGTTGGGGTTACTAGGTCTATGCTGAAAATATAGAAAACACTGAAAAAATAGAAAAATTCTATCTCCTTCTTTTATGAGAGCCATATCAATGCCTATACCATTGTTAATAGTAGCATTTCTTACAATACAAGTAGGAATTTTACAATGCATACAAAATAAGTTCCTTTGAACAGTATATAGCATAGACATACAAAATGAAAGGTATCCAGTAGTGTCTGAACAATTGTAGCTATTTCCTTCTGATCCCATGGTAAAGTCTTTGGAGTGTGGGATCTATCTGTTGTTATTAACATACACGAGTGGGGTTTAGTCCATACAAGTTAACATGCTTGATATTGGTTTAGGTATACTAGACCAATAGATGTCAGCATGACAAATGTCCATCAGTAGAATAATAGTAAATGTCATTAAAAGCAGTGTAATGTCAGTCTTTGGTGTGTGTGTAGTCACCAGTGATGGTTTCTTCCAGCATGTCTGGAGTGTGGCTGGTGTGCAGCTAACTGATGTCATCATTGTTGTTTGTCTGCTTCTCTTCCTGGTCTTGTGCCATATGGCATGATGTGCTTTGCGGGTGACCAGATGTTTTCACTATCTGTAGAAATACAAACAAATCCTTGACCTAATATTATCATCCTATTGGGTCCCTTATAGTCTTAATTTCCTGGTAAAATTCAACCCAATCCAGGTATATCATACAATGCAATCTTTATCATTACATTCAAAGTGTTATTGCATAGGATTAGCCTATATTCCTTCTGGGATATAGGAAAGATAGATGGTTAGGAGTACCATTACCAACCTTTTTTCTTTTAAAAGCTTAAATGCCATTTCCAACAAAATTGACTTTTAAATGTCTGATTCTAATAAAGACATACTTTCTTCTTGCAAATATAAAATGAACCATATAAGACAATTATCATGTATATATTTCGGATAATAGAATCAATTCCTGCTGTAATTGAACAGTATCCAATGTACTGTGTAAAGATTAAAATTTAGGGAAACTGAGGCAGGTAGAAATTAGTTTCTCTCTGCAAGGAGTATTATATTTTTATGAGTTTTATTAAAGGTTAAGGATTAAAGAAAATACAGGATAAGAAAACACATGCCTAGGCCAGAGAGGCCTAGACAAGAGAATCTCACATCATGGAAGAGACACCTCTGCTCCAAAATGGAAGTCCAAAAAGCCTGAGCCTATTCACAACCAGGTTTAAATACCTTCTTAATCTCGGCCCACGTGAATTCAGTGAGATTACAGGGCATTCTGGGGATTGAAGTCCTGGATTCGTGTCTATTTTTTACAACTGTTATGACATTACTAATTGCACAATTTGTTATTTGATCAAATTTGGGTAACATGGAACAATTGTGGATTGAGAGGATAAATGAAATACGTAGCAAAGCATAGTTGATTCACATTGGTTGGATAAACAATGACAAGATCAGAGTAGGTGGGGATTCACCTGACATGCACTTTTCAGAGGAATGAGGTTTGACAAGGTAAGGGTTAAGCCTTTGTGGCTTAGGCCCAATAATTCTCTTGCCCTTAGAACTGTCTATACATTGGTCATTAACTGATTTGATAAAGTATTTAATACATCAACCATACTTCCATGCCTGGTATGTTACAATATGGAATTATGTTACAAAAGGGATGAAAATGCCCATACCTTCAGACTCAAAGATCAATCTGCAAGATATAGACTCTAGGAAGTCAAAGAGAGAAAGTTCCAAAATGCAACAAAATATTTAGAGCAGTATTTTGGTAGCAAGAGAGAACTGGAAAACATTTGAATGCATAGAATTGAGTAATAACCAAACAAATTGTGCCATGTGAATGGAATGAAATATTATTGTGTCATAAGAAACAATAAATATGAAGAAGATAGGGAAGCAAGGGAAGACATGTACACTGATACAAAACAAATTTAAAGCAAACTAGGAAAACAACATACGTAATGATTACAACCATCCACATAGAAAAACCAATGACAAAGAATGAAAACTGATTGCTCTATAACCAGAAATATCAAGCGTTCCCTTCTTGGTGAAGTATGAGAATTGGACCAGCTGTAAGTGAAAGTAAAATGGAATCATGCCTGACACATAACTGAACTACATATACTCTTTGATTCAGAGGTACCACTACTAGGTAAATAGACCCAAAGACATTTTTTAAAGGAAGAAAAAGACTTTAAGACTTAAATTAGATCAACATACAGACCAGTCCCAAATCCACAGGGTTAATGAAACCTGTTATTCACCTCCTGACAGAAAGGCTGTGAACTGAGGGTACACAGTCAATATAGGCATTTGTTTTATTTGACTCTGCATTTACATTATGAGGATTTTGTTTTTCTTCTTATCTCAAAGAAAAGGGAAATTTTTGTTAATTGAAAAAATATTTTTAAAAGAAAAGGTGGGAGCAGCTGGGTAGCTCAGTGGATTGAGAGCCAGGCCTAGAGATGGGAGGTCCTAGGTTCAAATCTAGCCTCAGACACTTCCCAGCTGTGTGACCCTGGGCAAGTCACTTGACCCCCATTGCCTACCACTCTTCTGCCTTGGAGCCAATACACAGTATTGACTCCAAGACGGAAGGTAAGGTTTTTTTTTTTTTTTAAGTCATATTTTGTAGACAGTGCTTGTCTTAAAATCTTGACTATGCTAACTATATTCTGTATGCTCTTAAACAAGTCATTTCTACATCTCTCTGCACCTCTCGTACTCATGTTCTTTTTTTAAATTCAGTGATATTCAACTTAAAAATGTGTAATACTTTCATAACAAAATTTTTATACCATTTTAAAAAAATAAAAGGCCAGTCTTTATTCTGAAAAACAGATTTAAAGATTCACCTCCTTTCCTTCTCGGAGGTGAGGGTCTGTGACTGTGGAACATGGCATAAAGTCAGACTTGATTGATGTGGTATTTAGATTTGTCAAATTATTTTTGTCTCTTAGTTTTTTAATATCTGTATTATAAAATGTGAACTCTGACCATAGATGGGAGGAGAGATATATTGGGAAAATAAATGATATGAAAAAATAAAAATATTTTTGTTTAATAATATTTTATTTTTCCCCAATTGGATGTAAAACCAAATTTTAACATTCATTAAAAATTTTTTTAAGTTTCAAAATCTCTCACTCCTTTCTCTTTCCATGAGATGGAAAGCAATTTTATATAGATTATACTTGTGCAATCATGAAAACATGTTTCTAATAAAATGAAAATGTTTTAAAGAATTTTTTAAAAATGGATATAGTCATGAAACTGGACAGTTGTGTGAGGTCTACAACTTACTTCCTGTCTCTGGGTCTCATTTTCCTCAACTGGAAAATGAGAGAATTGGACTAAGTGATCTTGATGATCTCCTCTAGCACTAAAATTATAGTTTGAAGTTTTCTGCAAAATCATTGATTGATAGACACAGCTAGGGTAGATAAACATTTTAAAGATCATCTAGTCCAATCCCCTCATTCTTCAAATGAGGGAAGGAAGAGAGAACTGATTTGTCCAAAGTCAAATTGGTAGTATTAGAATTAGAATGGAATCTCACATCTTCAGAATTCAGGCATGGTGCCCATTTCACTGGACCCCATATTCTCACTTCAAAAGAAGGAATTTTTAACTGTGTTCTTAAGAACCAGATTAGTATAGAATGTTTCCACTATAACATGGTGATGTAAACTTCTCTGTTGTGGTTTCAGTCATTTTTCAGTCACGTTTGACTCTTTGTGACCTGTGTTAAAAATAGACTTGAATACAGGACTACAATCCCCACAAGCCTTTGCTCCACTTCCCCAGAATGCCTTGTAATCTCACCTGGGCCGAGATCGAGAAGGTATTTAAGCTGATTCAAAGGCTTTTGAGGCTCTCTCTTGGCTGTTTTTGGACTTCCATTTTGGAGCAGGCGGTCTCTTGAGTGATGTGAGGTTATTTTGTCTAGGCCTATGGCCTAGGCACATGTTTCTTACTTGTATATTCTTTAATCTTTAACCTTTAATAAACCTCTAAAAAAAATAATACTCCTTGCAGAGAGAAACTAATTTCTACCTGCCTCAGTCTCCCTGTCTCCCCTAAATTTTAATCTTTACACCTGACTTGAGGTTTTCTTGGCAGAGATATTGGAATGAATGGCCATTTCCTTCTCCAGATCATTTTACAGATGAGGAACTAAGGCAAACAGAGTTAAATTATTTGTTTAAGGAAAGAAGTTGAGTCTTCCCAATTCTAGTTCCAGCACTATATCTCCTGTACTACCTAGATGTCATTTAAATTCCTAAACCAACTAAATTCCAAGAATAATTCCTTCCTTTCTCCTTTCCTCCCTCCCTCATTCCCTCTCTTTTTCTACTTCATTCCATCCTTTCATTCTATCCTTCCACACATCCTTCCTTCCTTTTTTTCCTTCCTTCGAAATCTCTAATTTATATGATGCTTTTGTTTAAAAAAAAAACAACAGAAAGAAGGGAAGGGATGTACCCCCAAGAGAGGGCTGGGTTTTTGGAATGGAGAGGGGGGAAAAGAGAGAGAATCCCCCCCCCCTTTTCCACAAAGCATGGTTCAGGGGAGACAGCAGCTGTAACGGGTTGGCTCATAGGAGAGGGAGTTTGAAGATTTTCCCCCTTCTGCCTTCCCTCCTTAGCTAAAGCTGCTCTCCCCAATTTGTTCTTGTCTGTCTTGTACCCCCTCCACTACTCGAGACCAAAAAGGTCTCACCTAGATCAGTTTTCTCATACTCAGCTTGGGGAACAGATAACTTTTAATATTAACTTAATCAGGTAATACAAAAGAAATAAAGGGCAGGGAAGAATGGGAAAAGGAAAGTGGGGAAAAGGGGGTCCCTGTTTCTATCTAAACCCTTTTCCTCCCTCCTCAAGTTTGGGGGGAACTCAGGCCTTGGCAGCCTGAGCCCAGCTGAGAGAAAGTCAGGTGGACTCACCCCTGGGCAACAGGAGCTGAGGTAGAGTCTGCTCAGGTTTCTCTTCAGAAAGTCCCTTCATTTGGGAAATGTTGGGGGGAAGGATTTTCAGTCACCATCAGGAAAAATGGTTAACCCTCAGAAGAAAGTCTTTTTCCACCTTCTCTCTTTGAAGTCTCCAGACGGAGAGACCTCACTATTCTTCAGCCAGAGTCTTCTCTCCTCAGGATTCCACCCCTGAGGCCCCTCCCCTATTGAAGTGATCAATTTCATATACTCTTCAGTCTGTCACTTTTTCTTTAGTGCCAGCCCTCTATCACACTTTAAAGATAGTTCCAATACCTTTTAAGGAAAAAAAAAACTGTGTAACCTAACCTGGAATGAGGACTGAAAATACTGCCTAAATACACTATAGCTCTTGGTAATTAAACCCTAAATCTTCTACTACTTAAATGAATTTAGAGCTATTACTAAATGACCATCACCACAGGGATACAAGAAATTTCACATTGGATGTAAAAGAGAAAGAAAGAAAGAAAGAAAGAAAGAAGAAAGAAAGAAAGAAAGAAAGAAAGAAAGAAAGAAAGAAAGAAGAAGAAAGAAAGAAAGAAAGAAAGAAAGAAAGAAAGAAAGAAAGAAAGAAAGAAAGAAAGAAAGAAAGAAGGAAGGAAGAAGGAAGGAAGGAAAGGAAGGAAGGGAAGGAAGGAAGGAAGGAAGGAAGGAAGGAAGGAAGGAAGGAAGGAAGGAAGGAAGGAAGGAAGGAAGGAAGGAAGGAAGGAAGGAAGAAGAAGAAGAAAGAAAGAAAGAAAGAAAGAAAGAAAGAAAGAAAGAAAGAAAGAAAGAAAGAAAGAAAGAAAGAAAGAAAGAAAGAAAGAAGAAAGGAAGGAAGAAAGGAAGGAAGAAAGGAAGGAAGAAAGGAAAGAAAGAAAGAAAGAAAGAAAGAAAGAAAGAAAGAAAGAAAGAAAGAAAGAAAGAAAGAAAGAAAGAAAGAAAGAAAGAAAGAAAGAAAGAAAGAAAGAAAGAAAGAAAGAAAGAAAGAAAGAAAGGGAGGGAGGGAGGGAGGGAGGGAGGAAGGGAGGGAGGGAGGGAGGACACCAAAAAAAATCCTACCGCAAAATAAGAAGCAAAATCATTCCCTGAAGGTGCAACCAGTTGTAGAAGGACAAAAACCAGAAATCCCAACCTTCTCCTAACCCCTTTGAGCTAGGATCTTAAGCATCTGACCCATGTAGTAAAGGATACCAAATCTTTGTAGGTCACAGTAGATCCCTAGTATGAAGTGGTGATGAATAGAAGCAGTACCAGAAAACATTTGGGCTTTAGGTGAGACAAGGAAATTCCCTATAAAGTCATCAATCTGATTATGAGTTAGGGAATTCCTAGTAAGGTGGCTCATAGATATTTGTCCTTCTGGGTTAACTCTGTCCCAAGGCCAGGGCTGATACTGAGAAAACTATCTACCAGGATTTCCTCCTCCCCTAGAGATACGTTGAAGAAAAAGCAATTATTTGCCCTTTTAGAGTTATTTTCTGAAGGACTGCCTCCTTCCATATGGGAGAAATAGATAATGTCACCTCCTTCCTGTTGTCAGAAATCAAGCCATCTCCCAATAATATTCTCCATTGCTTCTTTAAGTGTTGTTTGTCCAGTGACCCTGTAAAGATTAAAATTTAGGGGAGACTGAGGCATCTGAGGCAGGCAGAAATTAGTTTCTCTCTGCAAGGAGTATTATATTTTTAGAGGTTTATTAAAGTTAAGGATTAAAGAAAATACAGGAAAAGAAAAAACACGTGCCTAGGCCAGAGGCCTAGACAAGACTTCACCTACATTATGGAAAGAGCCACATCTGCTCTAAAACGGAAGTCCAAAAAAAAAGAGACCACAAAAGCCTTTGCCATCAGCTTAAATCCTTCCTCGATCTCGGCCCACCTCAGAATTGCGTGAGATTACAAAGCTTTTTGGGGAAGTGGAGCAAGGGCTTGTGGGGATTGAAGTCCAGAGTTCTAGTCTATTTTTTACAACCCCTGGATATTATAGCAGTAGCATTGTGAAGAGACACCATCCATTTCAGATTCCAGTAAGCAAAGACTTACATTAGACTTGTCTTTATCACTGTACTTAAGAGTGAAATAGTCATTCTCTAAATCTAAGGAATGAATGAACCCTCAATTTGCTGCCTTTGGGAAAAGGCAAATCTTTCCCCTTGTCCCACAACACCCGAATGCTCCAAACAACAGAATACTCATTAAACAATGGGCTGGAGAAGGGAAGGAAGCTGAAATATGATAAAAAAAAAAAACTGAATACATACAGAAACACTCTGAGGATAACTATTCTCATTCAATAAAGATTAACCACAATACTAACAAAGAACCTTGCAGAAGGGGTAACATTTAACTTGTTCTTTTGCTACAGATGATGCAATCAAAAATAATATAAATATCAAATTCTGTTTTCTTCTAGGATCCCAGCCTCTCCACTGGGTGATCAGTTCTACCCCCTTTTTACTACTAGTCATTGCCACCTTTGCATTTGTGCCCTGGCATTTCATTAGGTCCTGTAGCTGCCATGGATTTCTGGGGACTCATTACTCTTGCCCTTGTCTGTTTTTTATTTTTCCAGTTAATATGGAACAAAGGATATAAAGCAAGGAGGTTCCCACCTGGTCCAATTCCTCTTCCCATCCTTGGGAACATGCTACAGATGGACTCCAAGGATCTCTTTACATTTTTTGACAAGGTAAGGGGCTTTATCCTGTGATTCAATGGGAGCAGTTAAGCTATCCCTAAGTAACTCCCCTGAAGATTAGAGGTCTTGTTAAGGGTATAAAATTCAATTATTTCAATTCAGTACAATTTTAAGAGGGATTCAAGTGCTCTTTATGTGCTAGACACTATGCTGGACACTGGGAATACAGAGATAAAAAGCAGAGAGTTCCTGTCCTCAAAGGCTTTACATTCTACTAGAGAAAAACAACACAGAAAAGAAAATCCAAGTTGTCTACATAGAATCATTTGGCATAGAAGGTGAGCATTAGTGCCTAGTGGAATGAAGAAAGGCTCTTATTGAACCAAAGAATTTAGAGAAAGAGACATGATTTAAGAAGTCATGGAGTCCCATGATCTCATCTTATAGATACAGAGACTTGAGGCTCCAAGAGCCTCAAAGATAGCAAAGGGCTCATTCAAAGCTAGTGTTCTTTCTACCTTCCTACATCCCTTGTGAATGTTAAAAATTCTCAGACTTGTGAATGTTAAAAATTCTCAGACAGTACCTTAGAACATTTGGTTAAGACCATTCCCCATTTTAAACAATGAAGGTACTTGATCAGGAATGTGAGAACTCTAACATTACTCCACCCATACTTAAGCATACTTTAGGGGAAGATAAAGTTGTAAACTCCTTACTGAACAATGAAAAGTACTTAACTCATACTTATAGTGAGGCAAAAGCCCTTAAGCTAAGTCTATTTTTAGATCTAATACAAAAAGGTGCTAAGTACCTATGAAGGTCAAATTAATCACTAAAAGGTCAGGCAACTTGCAAACTTGCAAGGGATGAGCTTAACAAAAGAGGTGTGAAGTTTTAGTCTACCCAGAGAAGTTGAGAACTAAAGAAGGTGTGAATTAAGAAGTCCTTTGGAAAACATCTACTGTGATTGGTAGATGTGAAAACTTAGAGGAGGTCATAGGAGAAAATTCTCTTTAAAAGGAAGTCAGAAAGACCTCTGAGGAGTTCAGCTTGTCAAAGCTGAATTGGAGAGCTCAGTGGCTGAATTTAGTGGAGCTGAGGAGCTAAACTGGAGGGTCTCTCTGAATACTAGAATCTTGCTTGGGACAAATCTTGTGGTGAGTGGATTAAAGACTTACTGTTCTCTCTTAGGCTCAGGCCTAGGCCATTTTGGCCTAGGCCCCTCACACATTATTTCCTCTTACTCTCTCTCTCCCTTTCCTTGATTCCTTATTTGTATTAATTAAAATCTCCATAAAAACCCAGCTGACTTGGGTATTTCATATTTGGGAATTTTTCCCATGGTGACCACTTTATTTTTTTTTTAAACCCTTACCTTCTGTCTTGGAGTCAATACTGTGTATTGGCTGCAAGGCAGAAGAGTGGTAAGGGCTAGGCAATGGGGGTCAAGTGACTTGCCCAGGGTCACACAGCTGGGAAGTGTCTGAGGCCAGATTTGAACCTAGGACCTCCCATCTCTAGGGCTAGCTCTCAATCCACTGAGCTACCCAGCTGCCCCCTGACTTTATTTTTAGTATAAAATCAAGACACAAAAAATTATCTTTACAGTTTTGGCAATTCAAAGTCTTGAAACCATATTTTTGCGGTCACAGTTTAAGGCAACTACTCTTTTAACCGTTATACCTTTCCTTGCAAGGCTGTTGGAGCTGAGCCTTGAAGGAAGGTAAAGGTTATGAGAGGCAAAAATGATGACAGAGAAACTCTCCAGGCATAGTAGACAGACCATGCAAAGATGGAATTTAATTTATGGAGAATAACAGAGAGGCCAGAACATACCTTTGTGGCCCATAAAGACAAAGTATAGCAACTATTCTAGCGAGCTGTAGATCACATATTTAGAGCTGCAATTGACATCAAGCCCAAGTCTTTCTTTTTACAGATGAGGAAATCAAGTCCAAGAGAAATGAAACAAGATTGTCAGAGTAAAAAATAGTTCCTTCTACTCTCAGGATTCTACAGAGCCAGGTTTCCCATAGATTTCCTAGGAAGTGACAGATTATGAAGCTTCTGGTTTTTGCAATGAAACTCAATACAGTGGCTCACTTTAAAGAATAAGTTTAGGGTCAAAACAGCATGGTCCTATGAGGTCCTAGAGGGCAAACACAGGTTTACCTTTGCCTTTGTATCTTCAGCCTCTTGGAATTGAACCTGGCATAGAATAGGGCTTCATGGATTTTGTTGATTGATTTAAGGGGAATATTTTCCTAATTGCCAGATTTAAAAAAAAATTAACAACAATAGTTAGTTTAAATTTTTTTCATAGCTTTCCTAAATGGAGATATTCTTTTGAAATTAATCAGTGGGGGTAGCTATACAGCTCAGTGGATTGATAGCCAGACCTAGAGATAGGAAATCCTGGGTTCAAATTTAGCATCAGATGCTTTCTAGCTATGTCCTGGGCAAGTCACTTAACCTGCATTGCCCAGCCCTTACTGCTCTTCTGCTTTGGAACCAATACAATAGCATTGATTCTAAGACAGAAGGTAGGGTTAAATAAGTAGGGAGCTTGCTAGGCCATATATCATATGTCAGAAGACCAGATACTACAGACCTCACACTTTGGTTTTGTTTTTAATAATATTTTATTTACTCCAATTACATGGAAAAACAATTTTTAAAATATTCATTTAAATTTTTTTTAGTTCTAAATTCTTTCCCTCCTTCACATCCTTTCTCATTCCCTCCTACTTCTCTCTCCCCTCCCTGAGGTGGTAGATAGTTGAAAAGGATTTTACATGTATGATCAAGTAAAATTTTTTTTCCATATTAAGTAATCTGAGGAAGAGATCTCAAATGAAAAAAGGAGAAGGAAAAAGAAGAAGAAAGAGGTAGAAGAAGAGAGAAAGAAGAAAGAAAAAGAAAAGGAATAAAGACAGAAAGGAAGAGAAATATAGCATGATTCAGTGTGCCTTCAGGTTTCATCAGTTCTTTCTCTGAAGGCAGATGGCATTTTTCATCATGAGTGCCTGAAATTGTCATGGACTACAGCAATGCTGAGAATAACTGTCATTCACAGTTGTTCATCAAAAATTATTATTATCTCTCTGTACAGTGTTTCTCTGGTACTGCTCGCTTCACTTTGCAACACTTCAGGCAAATCTTTCCAGATTTCTTCAAAATTATCCTGCTAATCATTTATTATAGCAATGTAGTATTCCATCCCAATCATATACCACAATTTGTTCAGCCATTCCCCAATTATGGAAAATTCCTCAATTTCCAAATCTTTGCTACCTCAAAAAGAACTGCAATGAATATTTTTTTATAAATAGGACATTTCCCATTTTAAAAAATTTTCTTTGGTGGAAGCAGCTGGGTAGCTCAGTGAATTGAGAGTCAGGCCTAGAGATGGGAGGTCCTAAATTCAAATCTTGTCTCAGACACTTCTCAGCTGTGTGACCCTGGGCAAGTCACTTAACCCCCATTGCCTAGCCCTTAGCCCTTACCACTCTTCTGCATTGGAACCAATACACAGTAATGACTCCAAGACGGAAGGTAAGGGTTATTTAAAAAAAAATTTCTTTGGAATACAGACCTAGTAGTGGTACTGTTGGGTCAAAGGGAATGAACAGTTTTAGAGCCCTATGAGCATAGGTCCATATTGCTCTCCATAATGATTGGATCAGATTATAATTCCACCAACAGTGCGTTCATGACCCAATTTTGATGTATTCCCTTCAACATTTTTCATTTTTCTTTTCTGTCATATTGGCCAATCTGATATGTGTGAGGTGGCACCTCAGGGTTGTTTTAATGTCCATTTCTCTAATTAAGAGTGGTTAATTGATTTATAGGGGTTGCATGTGTTTATTTTTACTTTTATCATTATCATTATTAAAAATTATCATTATTTTGGTCTAGATTTCAGATTATGGGAGTATAGGATATGAAATTCTGATTGGATAATCCCTCTAAATCCTGGTGTAGAAATTCATGCCATTATAGCTAGGCAGCTAGACTATAATTACAATCTTAGAGAGTTATCTGGAGGAGAGAAAGAAATTAAATGACTTGCCCATAATGACATAGCCAAAATAAATCAGAGACAGGGACTGGAACCCAAATCTTTCTACTTTTAAGGCCACCTCATTAAGTATGATTTAGAGCATTTTTTCATATGACTATAGATGGCTTTGATTTCTTCATCTGAAAAATTACCTGTTCATATCCTTTCACTACTTATTAATTGGATAATGAATTATATTCTTATAAATTTGACTTCCCTCTCTATTTGAGAATGAGATCTTTATTAGAGAAATTTGCCATAAAAATTCCCCCTCCCTTCAAGTTTCTGCTTTCCTTCTAATCTTGGTTGCATTGGTTTTGTTTGTACAAATATTTTTTAATTTAATTTAGTTAGGATTATCCATTTTATATTGTATAATGTTCTCTGTTTCTTGTTTGGTCATAAATTCTTCCCTGGTCCATACATCTGATAGGTAAATTATTCCATGTTTCACTAATTTGCTTATGGGATCACTCTTTATAATGTACCATGTTGACTGTATCCTGGTATTTAATGTGAGATTTTGGTCTATCTCCAGATTCTGCCTTACCATTTTCTAATTTTTTATTTTCTCAACTGTTTTTCAGATCTTACACTTTGAAGGAAAAATGAAAAATTATAAATCTAAGTCACAAGATCCCAGATAAATGTTTAAACAGCTTGATTGAATTTGTCTAAATTTACATAATTGGAGAATCCAATATAAGAACATGTTTTCTTCAAATTCTCTTTTGTGTACCAGAAAAGTTCACTTCTCTAGTCACAGGGGTAGAAAGTTTCATCTCTGTTCTTCTTCCTTCCTTCTAATTCTAGAATAAACCTGGTTCTAGAATAGAGATATTGAGTCCAAAGGCAAGTGTGGCTTCTTGAGTGGTCATTGTAGCCTCTCCAATATACCTAGACATATCTGAGATATCATAGCAATAAGATGAAGCCAGTGTGTATATATATATATATACACATGTACAGACACACATATATATATACATATATATAAACTACTATGTATCAGATAATATGTGAAACATTTTTTACAAATATTATCTCATTTGGAAATCATAACAAAATTGGAAGGTAATTGCTACTATTATTCACACTTCACAGTTGAAGAATTTGCCAAACATAAGGTTGCTATAATCTTTTCCTATTGTTTGTTGTATGTCTTTTTTAATCTATCTATAGTTAGTTTAAATTATTTCAAACATCTCTTACCATCTCTTCTTTTATGGCTTTGGTAGTGATATAAATAAATACTGTTGATTTATGTGGGTTTATTTTATATCCTGCTACTTTGATAAAAATTGTTGATAGTTTCCACTAAATTTTAAGTTAAATCTCTAGAATTTTCCACATATATCATCATATTGTCTGTGAAGAGAGATAATTTTATTCTGTTGGTTCATTCTGATTTCTTCAATTTCTTTTTCTTCTCTTATTGGCATTGGAACCATTGGGCATATTTGCTTTTCTCTTGATTTTATTGGGAAGGCTCTTAACTTATTGCCATTACAAATAATGGTTGTTGAGGGGATTGAGTATAAATTGCTTATTATTTTAAGGAAAAATACATTTATACCTATATTTTCAAGTGTCCTTAATAGGAATAAGTATACTTTTTCAAAAAGCTTTTTCTGCATCTATTAATATAATCAAATAGTTCTTGTTACTTTTGTTATTCATGTAATCCATTGTTAGTAATCTTCCTTAAGTTAAACCATCCTGGCATATCTGATATAAATTCTGCTTGTTCATAATGTATAATCTTTGTGATATGTGGGAAGCCATCAAGCCCACACTGTCTGACATGGTCACACGTGAGTTCCAGAGTTGAAAATCAACTTTCTGGAAAAATAAGGTGCCCACAGAACCCCCCTCTGTGTGACTTCTCTCTCTAATGGAATTGTTATGATTATTGTTCTCTCCCCAATACAGAGGAAATAATATGAGAACAAATACTTATAGGGTTACACAAATATATCCCACCTTAATCCCTCAGATTATTACTCCCCAAAAGATTACATTCACAGAATTAGAACCTAAAGATTATTACCTATTACCCCCCCTTTCCCTTTCCACAGAGTTACATTCACTCCCATTACAACCCAAGCAAGCCAAGAACATCAATCATCTTTCAAGCCCAGGTCAACAGGACACACTGTGCTGGTTTGTTATGTTATAATAGCCAGAACAACATCTCTAAGTACCCAGGTGAAACGAAAAAAGTGAAAAGAAAAATGTGACTTGGAAATTGAGGAAAATCCCAATTCTAGCCTGCCTTAAATTACCCTCTAACCCTGTACCTAGCTATGAAATATTTTGTTACCCTCTCCTAAGTAAAAATTGTGATTGATTGTGAAAACTGACCAGAACTAACAATAATTCTCCTAACTGGTCAACAACTAGGTCAGGGAGAACTAACCTCTAGATCACCCTGTTTATGTCATTCATCTATTTCTATCATAGCAACTATATATTTCATTGATTATATCCTTAGGCTTTATGTCTGTTGTTATGTTCTATGGAAACATGTATGTTGAGAAATGATTGTGTGCCAAAAAAGTATGTACTCACTGAACCTATAAAATAAACCAACCTCTGTGCCATGGCAGAGCACTGTGTGATGTCTGACATGGGATTGAGCATGCAGTGCCTCTCAACCATTATTCAACCAAATCATCACATTTAGATAGAAGGACCCTCCTTTCTGAGAGTCCGCTGGCTCGACTCTCATAGTATTGGTGCCCTTGAATAGCATCTGGACTGAGGAATTCTGTCTAGGTAAACCCCTTTTTCCCCAAAAGCAAAAAGGTCCCCAGAAACAAGAAAGCACCCCCCCCAAACACATATGATTTCAGTATTCTGTTCAGAGAGGTCTGCAGCCTCACTGGAAAATAGTTGTGAGGGAGGGAAAATCCAGAACTTTTTTTTGAGAAGCTTTAAAAGGATCATGGGCCATAGTGAATCAAAAGAAAGAAAGTTATTTGCTGGAATAATTCAGCACACCCCTTTAAAAAGAGACAAAAAAGCAAGTAGGCCACAGTTGGCTGAGTTCTTGGAACTTGTTCAGGTGTTCAGGTCAGTGGTTCCCTGATGGAGGGATGGACCTGTTTGGTGCAGACTTTTTCTAATCTGTCTGCAACTGAAAGGACATCTTCGTTGTCCAAACAGAATTTTAGAACTGAAAAGTCTTTAAGATTTTATTGTCAAACCTAGATCCTAATGAGGAGAGCCTCCCCCCTGGAGACAAGGCTGTGTTAGAAGACAATGTAGCTAGGTATAACAATCCCCAGGCTACGCAGTCACCAGCAGCTCCTCCTACTCCCCCCACCCCCAGGAATTTTCCTCAACTGGGGGGGAGGAGCAGATGTACAGAGGTGGGAGGTTCTCTTTTTCCACCTTGCAACCCCCAGATCCTTGGTTCTAGCAGGGAGGATCCCCTCTTTCAATCCCTTGTCACCCACCTTTTCAAATGTTTATGCTTAAGGCTCAAGCCAAAAATTTTTCTTCACTTCTCACAGTTTTTAAAGAGACAGTACCTTGGAAACAGCAAGATAGATTTTTCATTCCTTCTTTCCTTTTTTCTTCCTCAAGATCTTGAGTAAACACCTTAATTTAAAAGCATACTTCCCTTAGTCCATGTTTAATGTTTGTTCTTTGTGTCTCTATGTCTGTCAGCGTTAACAAGTCCTGTCTCAATGTCTTCCCAATTGGGCATTCACAAAATATGATCAAAGTCTTCCCAAAAGGAGGTAATTAATTTTGGCCTTTAAAATTGATAGAGCGTTCCATAAATCTTCCTTTTTCTTATTTTGGGAAGGGGTCCTCAGGAAAAGAAAAAAGGAAAATTTAGAACACACAAAGGGAAATTTTATCCCATAAATTGACTATTCTCTAAGATTTAATATTAAAGACTTATATGTGTAACTTTAGAAAATTGCTAGTTAGTCTGAAAATATACCATGATATAGTATGATTCTGGGGTGATAACTGTATCAATCAAAGGTGAAATGTTAACTAAATTTGATTCTGCACAATACCTACGCTAGAGAATTGTTCATTGTTATTAAGAAATTTCAGAACTGTTTC
The DNA here is from genome assembly GCF_027887165.1 of Monodelphis domestica. Taxonomy (NCBI): domain Eukaryota; kingdom Metazoa; phylum Chordata; class Mammalia; order Didelphimorphia; family Didelphidae; genus Monodelphis; species Monodelphis domestica. Next base: position 75,260,150 of record NC_077227.1, read on the forward strand.
AATGTAATTAATAGCCAGCCTGACAACAAGAGGGAATTTTTCCTTTTCAAAGGCAAAAAACAAGACTGGATAATATTTATGTGCAAAACTCAGTCAGACAATGGTTGTGATATGCTGTGGAGAACCTTTTTTAGGATTTCAATTTTGGGTTTTATATGGATTGTTTTTTAATTACATGTACTGCTAAAGCAAAATGTATAGACAGTTTTTCAGTTAAGGGTCTTTTACCTAAAATATACAGGGAACTTTGTTAAATTTAAAGAATACAAACCATTTCCCCAATTAACAAACGATTAGAAGATATGAACAGACAGTTAACAAAAAGAAATTCTTACTTTATTTCTTAGAATCCATACTAAGTATCAATTCCAAGATAGAAGAGTGTTAAGAGAATCAACTGGGTTAAGTTACTTGCCCAGGGTCACACAGCTGGGAAATGTCTATGGCCCAATTTGAACCCAGGAACTATGTAACTGGAAATCTGTTACCCTAAAAACTGCATTTCCCAGGAGCCTACTGACTTCCTGTTGTTACATGCTGACATAGATAAAGAGATATATTGGGTGGAGTTCCTGCTCTTGTTCTCTTTCCTTCCTGGGTCTGAATATTCATGGAGAGAGGTGTTTGGACAGGTAGATTAGCCATGAGTAAATGGTTTCATTTTGTTACCTTTTTATTTTGTTACTTCTAGTGATCATTAATACATTTTTAAAAATATAATATTAAAATTATTTTAGATTAATTTTAATTTTTACAGAACTCTTATTCCTAGACCTGACTTTCTATCTATTAAGCTACCTAGCTTCCCCCTAGATAGTTTGTAGATGAAGAAATAAAATATAGCCATATGAAAAAATGCTCTAAATCATTACTGATTAAAGAAATGCAAATCAAAGCAATTTTGAGATATCAACTCATACTTAACAGATTGGCTAAAATGATAAAAGGACAAAATAACAAAATTTCAGGGGATGTGGAAGATGTGGATATTAATACACTATTGGTTAAATTTTGAACTAATTCAGCCATTTTGGAAAGGAATCTGGAATTATGTCCAAAGAGTTATGGACCTGAGTATACCCTTTGACCCAGCAATACCAGTCTTAGGTTCTAATCAGGAAAGAAGGGGAAAAAAACCTATATGTTCTAAAATATTTATAGCATCTCTCTTTACAGTGGCGAAGAGTTGGAAACTAAAGGGTTGCCCATCAATTGAGGAATGACTGGACAAATTATGGAATATGATTGTGATGAAATATTACTATGCAGCAGAAATGACATTTTCAGGCATGCAGGTTCATTTGTTGAAAAACATGTAAAGACCTAAAAGAACAGAACCAAAAGAACATTATATAAAGCAACAGAAATATTGTTTGAAGAACAACTGTGAATGTCCACCTTCATAAAAAGAAATGATAGAAACATCCATGTATAAGAGGGAAAATTATGAGTCTGGCCATCCATTAATAATTTTATAAAATCAAAATGTAGTAGGGAGAAAAGATAAAGAAAAATAGGAGAGAGATATAGTTTACTTTCCTTATTGCTCCATTTAGCTTCTTATTCTGTGGCCACCATTGGGGCTCCCTAGGCACACTATACAGAGAAGTCCAGCCAGCAACAAACACAGAAGAGAAGAGAGTGAAATCTACTCTTGCCACAGTTTATCAAACCTTTTCTCCACCCACTAACTCTCACACACATCACATCTCCAGAGCCAACTGTGACTTTCTATTTTGCCTGGGCCGCCCAGGGGGACAGTCCAGGGGACAATGCAGGGGGACATTGTCCTGCCCCCTGTCTTGTGATCCCTTGTCTTTATTGCTGCCATTTTTCTACTGCCATTCTATCCTCATGACCCAATTCACACAATCCTCGACTCCAGTCCAAGTTCAGATATGTAGGTATCTGTAATATGACCCCAGAAAGAGAGGAGGGTTAACTTCCTTCCCACACATGATATACTTGTGTATATGGGTATGTGTTTGTGTGAAATCATGCCTTTAGTCCTGGAAACATGAAGAGGGAGGGAGATACATGGGAAATTTAATGTAATAAACAAACAAAATTTAATTTAAACTAAAAAAAAAAGTTCTTGAATCACACAAATAGGAAAGAAAGGAAAAGAAAGAAATAGAAAAGTTAGGTGATTCACATAAAGCCACAGATATGATAATCATTTGAAGCTGAATTTTCACTCAGATCTTTCTGATTCCAAGTTCTGTGCACTGTGATACCTAGCTGTTCCAGAGCTGAAGATATGTTTTTTTTTTTCCTAACTTGCCTCTGAAAGGAGAATTAATAATATTGGTCCTCTTCTCCCATTTCAGGTCAGGAGGTTTGCTTTAACTGTGTTCCATCTTTATTCAAGATATGTAGTACCAGTCAAGTCCATCCATGGAATGGTCACCCTTAAGGCTCTTACAAAACACATCTTTCTTCCTTAGGGTCTTTTCTAATCTATTACTTCTGATCAAAGCACCTAAATGATGGAGAAGTAGGTCTCAAGTTGAACTGTAGGGTAACAAGAAAGGCATAACTTTGTTCAGATCTCAGGAATACCAGCTCCCCGTAGGTTTGGGCTCTTATAACATGAATCTTCTGACCCCATTAAATTCTTAGGACCACCTCCTGGTCTTCTTAATGGGAAACCACCCAATCTAAATAAAATCAATAAATCCTGTTGCTATTATGAACCATCTCTCAAACTGAAGAATATTACTCTGTTTTCCTGTGGGAAAGATTTCTCTACCAATATGCAAAGGGAAGTAGGCAGGAAGAAAGGAGGAAAGAGAGGTCAGTTGGGAAATTTGGAAAGAAAAATTAGGATTATAGGAGCCCAATTCCCCCAAGTCACTCCAGGTGATGACAGAGGCTATTAAGACTGCTTGATGTCTAGGACTCTGAGAATAATGCCCAGACTGATTTCTGCCCTTCAGGTGGCTGCCCTCCCACATCTAGAAAGGAGTATGTTCCTAAAACAGGTGGCAATGATCAGTTTTAATAAAAACCTTTGTGAATTTCTATCCTTGCAATGTCTTTAAGCATTTAACTATGACTGAAAAACTACGTTTGGATCTCTTTCCAGATGGCTGAAAAGTATGGCCCTGTGTTTACTGTGTACATGGGGCTGCAGAGAATCGTCGTACTGCATGGATATGAAGCAGTAAAGGAAGCTCTGATTGACCAGGGAGATAACTTTCTAAACAGAGCACAACTACCAATATTTGAGGATAACTTCAAAGGACAAGGTAAGTTTCAACCCTTAAAGGTTATCTAAAGTTAGCTACAATTATTCTTCTCTCGTGGAACATTATTGTATCCAAAGAACTAAAGTGGACCATCACTCAAATGGCCATGGAGAGGGATATGATGGGTATGACGTGGTGTAATAAATTACCAACAAGAAATTATAAATGAAGATTAGTGTAAAGAATGACATTAAAAACACGTGTGATGGAAAGAGAAGATGACCTGATCATGTGGCAAAAGCCAGGGGACTGCCAGCTAAAAGCAGGATTTTAACTCAGACCAGTTCCCTATCATCAAGCCCTGAAGTCTGGTGTGAGTACTGGCATCATTGGTCTATCTTTTACACATAAGGAAATTGACACCTCAGAGAAAATAAAGTACTTGCCCACAGTCATATACCTGCTATATATTAAAAATAGGATTGGGTATTTAAAATCTCTGTTGAATTGAACCTAGAACTCTATTCCTTATATTATGCCAAGCTTTTGCTCAGCTAACATAGCCTTGAAGAATAATCTTCAGGATAGGTTAGGATATCAAAGTAAATAAAAGAAAAAGTATATAAAGAAATAGGAAATGATTGGCCAAAGACATTAACAAATATCACACACACACACACACACACACACACACACACACACACACACACACACACACACACACAAGCAGTATTTGACAATATTTCAGCCAGATTATTATGAATAAATAGGATTTATGCTAGGAATACAAGTGACTCAATCTTATTGAAACAACCAGTATAATAAATATTAAGTAAACAACAAAATAATGACAGTGTCAATATATATTATCTATTTATAATAAAAGGTCTATTTTGACTATATTTTTAGTGTAGAATAAAATAATTTAGTATAAAAATTTCCAAGGGTAAATTATGGGAAAAAATTAAAGGCATTTCTACTAAGGATCAAAGTAAATTTGTCCTATTACTTGAAATTACTTGGTTTCTAAAAATTAATTCTTTCATTACAGAATTGATAGTCATCAACCAAAATAGACATTTTCCTTTTGAAAAGATCGTGTATTAGCAGGGGTGGGGGTGGGAACTTTGAAGAAAAGGAACCAATGTTCAGCTATTTGGGGATTGAATACAACCTGACACTTCTTTCCTTCCTTCCTTCTTCCCCCTTCCCCAAGTTGAGCTGTTTACCAATGAAGTAAGTGAGACTAGACTAAAAAGTCAATTTTCCCTCAGCCTCCTTCTTGAAATGATGGGTTTTTGAAATTCCCCATCTAATACATCTGATTCAAGTTCTATTATAAATCAAGATGTCTAATTTATTTAGATATAAAGGATTGAAAGGGAAATGAAGGAAAGGGGGAAGAGGAAATCCCTAAGGCATTTTCCCAATATAGATCTTGAGGGTTTGAACTAGGGAATCTTCTTCAGAAATAAGAATATCTCACAAATATCTCTCTCTCTCACACACACACACACACACACATACACACACATGCGTGCGCCAGCTCTGGGTTCCCTTAAGGGAAAAAGGAGTCTTTATCCCAAAGATTGCCACCAGTTGAGAAATGAGATCTTCTCCTGCTTAGATAAAAGGATTGAGAGATTTTGTGTATCTTCACAGCCAAGTAGTTCTCCCTCCCAGCTCCAAAGAGCCCAACACAAGAACCCTTGGTTTTTTTCTCCCAACTGCTTTTGAGCCTGGATGGAATTCTATACCATCCCCTGAGTCCTCTGGGGTTCCATCTTCTCTCCTTCTGAGGCATTTCTTCAAAATTCAATTTTTATTTGCTTCTGGTCATTACCTTGTACACAATAGTAAAGGGAGAAATTGATCTGTGAATATAGCATCAATAGCATGTCTTTTTAAAAGTATGTGTCAACCTAAACAGTATAGAACTGCCATGCTCTACTTTGCTGGGTTCACATTTGAACTTTCTCCTGCCATTTATGTAGTTCTTGAGAGTTAGCAAAGTGTTTTAAAAATGTCTTCTCATTTAATCCTCCTAACAACCATTCTATGGAGTTGCTATTATTATCCCTGTTTTCCAGAAAAAGGTAGAGCCAGACAGATGTTAAATGACTTGCCCAGAGCTAGTTAAATGACTTACCCAGCAAATAAATGTGTCAGGAAGAATATGAACTCAGGTCTTCCAGTCTCCTATGCACTGAATTAGTTAACCCAGGCAATGAGTGATTTTGATTAAAAAAAAGAGAGAGAGCATATTCATCCAAAAAAAAATGAAAAAAGAAGATAGTGAAATGCCACTTAGAATAATGATGGAATGTACTATATTTTAGGGGTGAACCCACCAGGATACCCACAGTTCTTATATAAATACAATTACAAAATGATTTTGGTAGAAGTGAAAAAATAATTGCATAATTGGAGAGACGCACGGTATGTGATCTATCTAATATAAGGATGATAGTAATAGGACTCACTAATTTGTAAGTTGAATGCAATAGCAATAAAAATTTCATGAACACATTAATAGAATTGAATAAAAGCAATATATTTTATATGTAGGAATAAATGGACAAAAATGCCAAGAGGAATCATGAAGAATAAGTTTGCCATTCAGTGGTAATTCTCAAAACTCTTCGCTATTAGATTTGAAACTGAACAACAGAATGGAATAGGATACATGGGAGCAACCCAAAAGTCAGGTGCTCCACCCAGTACAGAGAAAAATCCTTAGCTCTCTATGGGCCTTGGAAATCTGCTACCTCTAATATCAGTCTCCATGTGTTTTCTAGAAGGATTATAGGTGTCTGAATTTCAAGAACACTTGCTGTAGACTCTCAGCCAAGAATTTAGGTGAAGTCTGAGCTCAGAAAACTTGGTGACCAGCCTGTTGAATACCAAGACACCCTTTTTTTCAATCATCCAATCATTAGAGGTCCTGGGCTCACATTTCACCTTAGCACTTCATCCCAGGGAAATTTTAAGACCCATTCCACTGGAACTGAAGTTAATTGGCACTTGGAGTATATCTGTCCTAGTCACCAGAGGACAGAGAAAGATTTGAAACAATCATCTTAGAAACAACAAGGCATGAGCAGGACTAAACAGAACTAGCCAGGTCCTGACTCCCTTTTCCAGGCCATTTTTACATACATGGATAGGATAGGTTGTTTTCCTTTCAGTCTCTTCATTAGTGTTTCTTTCTTTTTTAAAGCTATAAAGTAAAATTTTACTGTTTCTTTCAAATACAGGGATACAATTTAATCCCATAAAGACTGATATTTATTTCAATTTTGCCCCCATTCCAACATAATTTCTATCTCTTACTCTTCTTCTTCTGTCATATGTCACATGTGTGCCCTCTAGCACTTAGATTACTGTAATTCCTTGAGACTGCTCAATCCCATAATCCCTTTCTCTTTGGTGCTCTCAGGATATATTGAGCAAAGGTTGAATAAGGCCCTCTACGACTTTCTCTACGAGAATGCAATATTGTGGCATTGACTTACCTCAATAGTCTAGGGGAAATATTATCAGAGTCTATTTGATTAATTAGAATTGTGGCTTCAGCCCTTATTCAACAACAACAACAAAAAAATGAAATGAAATGCTACCCTTTGAAAGTTCCTGACAGCCTATATCTCTCATTGCTTCTATCTCCAGCATCTCTACTCTTGGGCTTTTTTCTTCTTCTCTCATATTTATGGGTGGAACTGGTCTATTGTGAGGATGGGAGGGAGCAAAAGCGAAAGTTTATCAAACGATGTTATTCAAGTAAACTCCCCAAATCTTTGAAGATCGGTGCTACTGTCTATATTTTACCATCCAAGAAGGAAGTTCACAGAAATGAGCCTGATGTCACAACTTAGTGGGAGGCAGAGACGTGATTTAAACCTATTTCTCTACTTACTTTAGTGGTTTGGTACTGCTTCCACTCTGTATTCTCTCTTGAAGTCCATGAGCCAATTGGACATAGTTCCAAGCAGGCATTGTATTAATAGAAGAATTCTGATGGCTCTCTGATAACAGGTTTCCATTGGTCTTGCATCAAAGAAGCCAACCATAAGATCACCAGTTGATGGCTTTCTTTGCTCTCTCCATCCTTTTTCCTGGCACTGGTATCACCATCATCAACATAGTCAATGATGACAACAATAAAAACCACTGGCATTTGCGTAGCTAAATTTCATTTTAGCCCCATATCACCTCTGAGGACAAGGTATATATGTGTGTGTGGGTATGTATGTGTGTGTGTGTATTATTATCCCCATTTTGTATGTGAGGGAACTGAGGGTTTGAGAGGTTAACTGATTTCCGAAGATCATACAGTGAGAAAGTGTCTGAGACAGGACTTGAATTCAGGTCTATCTGACCCAATTCCAGGATTTTCCCTACTATACCACCTTGCTGCCTAATGAGGTACCAGCTCACCTATCACAGGTTCCCTTCTACCTGTCCCATCCTTCTACCTGTCCCGCTCTCTCCCATCTGCACAATGCTCCAAGCACCGAGATTTTGCCTTCCCTCAAACTTCTCATCTTCTGAGAGTCGTGCCATGAAATTCCTTCCTGTCTACTCTGATGATTCTTTTCTCAGGAATTTTTTTAAGCAATGGTGAAAAGTGGAGACAGAACAGACGTTTCTCCCTCATGACCCTGAGGAACTTTGGGATGGGGAAGAGAAGTATTGAGGAGAGAGTCCAGGAAGAAGCCCAGTATCTGGTGGAGGAGCTCCGGAAAACAAAGGGTTGGTTTACACTGTTCATTTGCTGGGAATGTGGAGCCTGCCCTCTTGACCATCCCCAATTTTAAACCTCTTCTCTGGTGGGAGGAGCTCATTGTCTCTGCTTGACCCCCTTGACTGGTGTTATTCATTCAGGCAGGTATGAAATTCCTCAAGCATTTTGCAATGTAGCATACATTGTAAGTAAGTATATACAAAATATATTCTTCATATAAAATGTAGTGTATATTTATTATATAAAATACATACATATTATGTGTAAATATATATAATATTGTAAATACATATTGTATACAATGTAGAGTCCCAGACAGAAGGTATGATGCCTTGACACAAGACCACCTACGGTCAAAGAGTTTGCAATATACTGGGGCAAAAAGAAGGGACTATTGGAGTCTGATTACAGATCAAAATAGGCCATCTTCCACTTTATCTCTTTTATGAGTTTTTTTTTTTGGCTGTGTGAAATGTGCCTTCCATCCCAACGTGAGCAATATGGAAATACAAATCACATGAACTTAGTGGGATATAACCTATATCAGATTATTGACGATCTGGTGGAGGACGGGGAGGGAGGGAGGAAGAGAATCTGAATTGTGAAGTGTCAAAAAACAATTGTCAAAAACTGTTTCTAGATGTAATTTGAAAAAAAAAAGTTAAGTTAAAAAAATCAAAATAATATACTAGGTCAATCAAACATATGCAGAAATAAGTAAATACTTCATATAAATATATAAACAAAAATATAATATATGTTATTTATATGGGCATATATTAAGATATTACAAAGTACTTTCGAGATGGGAGTCAAACACTAAATACTGGGAGAATCACAAAAGCTTTTGTGTAGAAGGTAACATCTAAGCTGAGCCTTGATGAGAACTATAGATTATGAGAAAGAAAGAGCAGGAAAATTCTAGGCAGGGAGAGGAGCCTGTACAAAGGCAGAAAGAGGTTAGGGATATAAGCAACAGAATGTTGTCTATGAAGAATAGCAATTCGTATCTAATACTAAAGTCATAATTAGGACTAAAGGAACGAGTCAAAGGGAAAATATTAGGTCAATCTTGAGAAATCTGAAACCAGAATTCAGATCAGCCCTCTTATAGAGCCAAATTATTAGGAAGCATGACATCAAGGCTATTTTTCCTTTGGTGGCTTCCCCATCCATTAGGTCAGTTCTTCGACCCCACCTTCATCCTGGGCTGTGCTCCCTGCAATGTGATCTGCTCCATCGTCTTTAACAATCGCTTCAACTATGATGATGAGAAATTTCTGAGACTGATGAGCCTATTAAATGAAAACTTTCGGCTCTTAAACACACCATGGATCCAGGTAAGGTCAAGGTTGTCTTATGCTCCCGTGATTGATCACTTAATTCCTGGATCTGTTTGAGTTGTGGGCTAGGGGGACATCAGTTCTCTGAGAAGTGCAGTCACAGCCACATTCCAATAGGCCATGCCATAATGGAGAAGAATAGGGAGCATATGTGGGGTTTTCCTTAATGGACTTCCCTGACCAGCAGGGTCCCACAAGGGAAGGGGCTCACCTTTGTGATGGGACCCGAGGAGAGGTAGGAACCGAGAACCAAGGTGGAAATGAAAGACACGGACAAATCAGTGATTGGATAGGGCAGGCAACCCCTATGATTTTCCTTAAGGCGGAAAATGAGGATAATGGAATACAAGGTGGTTGAGGAGATTAAGATAGAGAATGCAGGCCGAGATGGTTACAGCCTCGGGGAAGGAGAAGGTCAAGAAGAGAGAGACATAGTCATAGAGGAGCCCAGTGGAGCTCCATGGAAGGGAGAAAGGCCAAGAGGAAGTTCATGGGATTGCCTCTGAATTTATTCATGTCCTGCTTGGGCGGTACTCCCAAGGACGTAGTAACCACATCACAAAGTATAGACAATTAAGATTGGGTGGCAAGGTAGAGGGAACACCTTTTGGGCGTGTAGGACGCAACCGCACTTTCCCGGGCAAGTCTCCGAACATGTTAATGGACTTGTGTTGGGCAATAGGTCTCGTGATCAGGTCAAGGTTACCTTCACAAAGCTTATCGGTAAAGCCTCATGCTTGGAGACACAGTAGTAATACAGTCATCTATATTTCATAGATGTGAATATGCTTGGGATGCTACATATCCCCCCTTTTTTTTTTTTTAAATGAAAGGTGGTTGATATAGAAATGTGAACAAAATCAAAAATATAAAAATCATGTAGCATCACCAATTGATGCTTCAAGTGATTAAAAATAGATATTCAAAATATTTTGCCAAAACTTTGGCTGAAAAAGGTGATTGTGATTATCAACAATAATAAAATCTTCCTCTTTGCTCATAAAGATTATTGCAAAGATAAAATGTGTTCTTAATACTAAACAATCAAAATTAAAGATAAAAATTTTCATAAACGATTAAAAATAATGACAAAAGTAATGAGAAAATAGTTTTCACTCTGATTGTCCTGAATTATTGAGGTAGTAGTCCCATAGAACATAGGACGGGTGCATTAGATTATTGCCCACACACAGTTAGGATTACAAGAAGTTGCCAGTGCTTTTGTAGCAAGATAAAAGATGACTGCATCTGGATATGAAGGGGGAATTTCCTTTTTCTCCCTTGTACTGATTATGCATTTTAGGGATACACCCGCCTAGATGCCTGCCACATGGCAATATGGTTGGATTTTGATACCCGAGCCACCTGTGAATGAGGTTGTCAAGCACCGTGCCCCAGGACCTCCAACCTCAGCAGCCCACATATATCCATCTTTTATGGAATATATGCCTGTGTGTGTGGCTTTGGCTATCCGGCCCATTGAGGTGTCCTTTGCATTCCCTTTTTATGCAATCAGTGATGGTTTCCCAGGATAGTCACCTGCAACTTTAACAATTGCTGTCACATTCTTGTAATCTGATGCTGTTGGGTACATTTCAAGAGAAATATTGGCACCTTCATTGCTCAGGATTAGAGTGTTAAAAGTACTTGAAATATTCTTCAAAATATAAGAGAAAAATGAAAACAACATAGTATAATCAAAATATTCAGAGAAAATAGAGTGAGAGCATCAAATCAAAATTGCTCAAAAGGATTAAAATGATATAAAAATGGTATGAAAATGTTCTTAAAAATACTTTCTGACTTATCCCCTTTTTTTTTTTGAATAGCATACCAAAGATATTAGCATCTTTTACATTTTTCAAACAGTAGTGCAAACATTAATACAAATATCAATTTTGCCATAAATATAACATTTTGATTTGTTGAAGACATAATAAAAATGAAGCTAATGAAATGACTTTGTACATTCTGGCTGCATATTTCTTATATGAGCCTTATTTAAATCTCTGCTATAAATGAATTAATCAATATAATAACCCAGAATATAACATAACCAATGTTTGCAAAATTCATTCCACCAAACCAATGTTTCGAGTGATAGAAGCTTGAGTTGCTTTCTATGTAGAAGCAATTTCTACAGTTACTTGATCATACAGAGTTTGATGTAACTTACTTTTCCTAGTTGTAAATGAATAATATTCAATGTGCTTTTTCTACAAACTTATTAGTGCCAAAATTTTTCTTATTTTCAATACATACTCCAAAAAAGAGAAACTTAGTGTATACTTTGCCTTTGCTCCATGTATGTATGTAATAACCTATTCCATCTAGGAGGTTCAAAAACTGCGCGTCCACAGAGATTGTCCAACCTAGGCTTTACTTTCATGTACCAGAACGTCTTCCAGTACCTGAAGTGGAAGTTAATATACCCCGAATCCAGCGGCCGTCTGAATTCTGGGACTGGTGTTAGAGAGCAAGAAAGAGTTTCCATAAAGATATTAATCCAAAAGATGGAGTTTTAGGAGTAGTGATCAACAATGATGTTAACATTTAACTACAGCAATGGCAGTTGGCACATAATGTCTACATAGATTTTGTCAGGAATATAATCTACAAATAGATGTAGATGATCAATTTTCAATAACCTTGGTTCCTAATTAAAAATTTCTAAAGTGCATTTTGCCTGATATCTCATCCCTTTTTTAAGAGTGACATCAGGACCATCTGTCCATTAAACATTCCTATTCAGCATCTCTTGCATTGAACATAATTCTTGTATTCATGAATGAAAAATTTCTATCTCCTGTCCTTTGGAGAGTCATACCAATGTCTATACCCTTATTGATAGACCAATTTTTTACAATACAAGGAGTTTTACAATGCATACAAAATAAATTTCCTTTTGACATATATAACGGATATCCGAAATGAAAGATATACATTAGTGTTTGAACAATTATAGCTGTTTCGATTTTGATCCCATGATAAAGTCTTTGGAGTGTGGGATCCCTCTGACGTCATAAATATATGAGTGGGGTTTAGTCCATACAAGTTGACATGCTTGATATTGGTTTAGTTATAAAAGACCAATGGATGTCAGCATGATAATTGTCCTTCAGTAGAATAGTAAATGTCATTAAAAGTAGTATAATGTCAGTGTTTGGTTTTTATAGTCACCAATAATGGTTTCTTGCCGCTTGCTTGGTATGCAATCAGCTGGCATCATAGATGGTACTCGTCTGCTTCTCTTCCTGGTCCTGTGCCTCATAGCATGACGTGCTTGGTGGGTGACCAGGTGTTTTCATTCTCTGTAAACATACAAACAAAACCTCGACCCAAAATTATCATTCTGTTGGGTCCCTGACAGTCTTAATCTGGCAATATTCAGCCCAATCCATGTACAACATACAATGCAACATTTATCATTACATGAGAATTGTGATTTAATAATATTAGCTTATATTCCTTCTGGGGTGTAGGAGATATAGATGGTTAGTAATACCATTTCCACCCCGTTTTTCTTTTTAAAAGCTTCAATGCTTTTCCAAAAACTTATTGAATAAGATTGATTCTAATGAAGACCTAATTCGTTCTTACAAATTTAAAATGAACCCTATAAGATAAATATTATACATACATTTTGGATGATAGCAACAATTTGTGTTACAATTGGACAGTATTCACTGTACTGTTTCAACATTTCAATAGTATGATTTTCATTTGATCAAATTTGGGTAACATGGAACAATTCCACTAAAATAATTGCAGGTTACATATTGTACAAATACTTCAAAGGGTAAGTTTTCAGGTACATGATGAACTTAGATCTTACAACAAATACCCATATACTGGCATAATAGAATGCTAGTGAGTAACAATGTTATTTTTCTCTAGGTATTGTCTTTCATACAAGTACATTTGTGTGGATATTGCATTAGACCTGCCTATAGGGCAGTGATGGTTTTTCCCAGTTCATTGGCTGCTTTTCCTGCTGTCTGGTATCGGTGCCATGTTGTGGATGGTGCCAGGCACATCTGCATTGACTTTCTGGGCAGACTGTCTTTCAGCTGGATCATTTCAGTTTTCTTCCATGGACTTCTGGTATCTGAGAAAATAAACAGAAATCTCGACCCCAAAAGAAAGCCTTATTGGGTCTTGTTAAATTAGAAAGTGGCTGAAAATATCTCCTTGTGTTTGGAGTTTGGGGCCTATCAATTCTTTTGAGCCCTTTTGAAATTGCTTGCATTTAGGCCATAGATTATCCCAGTCAGCCCATGTTTTGCTGTTACAAGCACTATTACTTCACAATTGTTTTGGAATCGTTAGATCTGCCCAATTATTTAAAAGATCTGTAAAAACTTTGCATACTTTATCATTTTGAGCTTAATCCTATACATCAGGAGAGTGATTATCTCCCATCACATTAGCTTTTAGATTTTTATACCATAGGGGCATGTAGTAATGCTTCCCTTAGTCCACAATGTTTAGTTTGGACACCTGTCTGAAGTGCATGAGTGACATGATAACATTCACAGGATTTTGCACTGGTAGCTAATTTCACTTGTGTGCATAAAATATTGAGGAATATTGGACTTGGCACTCTGATGTGTCAGAGAGTGCAAGTGATCTGTGTCTGCCCAAAAGCAGTGTCCTCAAGGCCATTTGCCTTTGATAATGATTTCACCTTGGCTTTGCAATGCTGAGAATGTGTTTCATATTTAGAATTGATGCTATATTATTTTGATATTGAGTAATTCTTATTAATTTGCTTTTTGGATAAAGTGGCAGTAATGTGCTTTACATACAATTTTTTAACTTTATACAGGTTTTTAAATAATGGCTGCTAATTTTTATCCTTGTTGACCTTATGTCCTGTTTAAAAATTTTTAATGATTTCTACATATTTAAAATTGGAATATATTGGAAATTTTTCTAAAGCATATGCCAATTGATGCTAGTCAATTAAAAATTTGCACTGATTTTTAATTTTGCTTTTGATAATATTCAATATTTGCCATAAAAACTTGTAACCTGAGGTGTAGGCGTATGGATCAATTTATGAAACTGCTGAATTAAGTTTCCTTCCCAGATCCAAATAATTTTGGTAGTGAGTCACATGGTTGCAAGAGTCCATGAGGATTTACCTCTGAAAACCTTGATAAATTTGTGTTTATACCTTGGTTTTTGGCGTACAGTTATACAATAATTCTTTTAAAAATATTATTACAGATAAAATATCTCCTGAAGCATATGACAAAAGTCTTTCTCTGACTTTTTAACTTTAAAACTTTGCCTTATAAGAAATACAATTGGACCTTCTTATGTAATTTTGCCATGTCCAATCCAAATTAAAACAATTTAATTTTTAAATTTTGCTTCATAATAATACCATCTTTTAGCAAAGATCTGCATAACAGGTTTATACCTTTACATTTAAATAATATTCTTCCTGTATTCTCTGGTGCTGCTTCAAAAGGCCTGTTCCTTTTAGAAATGCTAAACTGGTGGAGAGGTTTGCTGATAAGAAAGTCTTTTTGCTCCGTTTGTCCTCATGAGAGCAAAATGTCTGTTTGCTTCCTAGTTAGGGCAAACAAGTGCTCTGCTTTTTTTAAACTGGTCTTCCTTTTGGTTCTTAAGGAATAGTTTTCATGCTTTGATACGATCTTATAGTCCTTACATGAGGGATTGTCTCCTCACAGCACTTTAACCTTACGCTAGTAGCCCAAAGTGATGAAAGGTTTGCTCTAAGTTTAAGCGTTGCTCATTAAGCTTTCACCATTCACCTGTGCCAGGTAGCTTCTGGTAGATGAGTGTTATGGCACAGAGTTATGATGTTTGGCTTTTTTCTTGCCTCACTTTTGCAATAAGCAATGTTTAAGTCAAGAAATGTCTTGCCATGAACTTATATTTAATTGATAAGAATGGTTTGGTTCTAGGACTTGTCTGTTTTAGTCTTATCTAGCCCCGTATGCTTTAGCTGGAAGCTTAATACTCTGCTTTGAATTTCTATAGGAGTCAGGATTTCAATGGCCAGAGGCTGAATTAAACTTCCGTTTGTACTATTGGAATCATTTCTAAGTTTTGTAGAAGAAACATTTCTACCTGCTTATTTCTATAAATTTAAATGATCATAATACTATATTAAGCATGGGTGGAGGCAGAGGTTGACAAAGAATATTTCTGTCTGTTTCTGCAGCAACAGACAGGGGAGAGATAGCAAGGATAGATCAGTCAGTCAAAGGAAGAGAGTTAAGTATATTGTTAGTATCTTTAGTGAAAGGAAGAGCAAAAGACTGAAAGATAAGTCAATCCTCCTTGTTTAATGTAGCATTGTAATTAGAATCCATGTGCTCTTAGCAGCAGGTAATATTTTTCTTAATTTCCAATCATCTGGTGTAAAATTTGTTGCTAAAGAGTTTTGATCAGCTCTGTAATGCTGCGAGCTTCCCATGTTTTTGCATGCTATGGCACAATCTAGAAATCCTGCTTCTCCTTTGCAGGGGGCTCTCTGTGGCCTCCTTATTGCCCTTTTGGCTTGCAGAGTTCTGCGGGGGAGGGGACGGGCTGCACAAGATAAGAAGCCTTAAAGGATGAATGTGGCTGAAGAAGACTGAAAGCTTCCGAGGAAGAGACTTCCTCTTGCATTTGGAAAGATCCTTCTACCTTATGATCGGGATGCTGAAATGGCTTTGCGTTGAACACCCTTTGCCTAATTTCCCACATTTTAAAAGGTAGAGGAGGGAGCAGTGAGCCAAACGCATTGAACGTCATGGCTTCTGCGCTTTTTGGAATGGAATCCTCCATAGTGAAAAGATTAGGAGAAAGTGTTAGACTTGCCCATGGCGCTCTCTCGGCCATCTGCCCTAAGAGATAGGTTTGAGCAGAGGCTTTTTCCTCCACAGATGGAGGGACCTTCCTCATTCTGAGAATTAGGGTTAGATTGAGGCTTGGCTTTCCAGCACCTGTGATGCCTAAAGTCTGCACAGGTTGTGCCATCAAGGCCATCCTTGTAGTTTCCCAAGTATTCCAACTGACTTGTGATATTTTGTCTTTCTTTCTGATACTGCCTCGTTTTTTCTTTCTTTCTTTTTTTTTTTACCAATCAGATCTCATAGCTGCACTTTGGGAACTCCCCTTGCTGGGAATTCAGGCTTTGCTTCAGTGCCTATTTAAGCAATGTTTCAGAGATCTCAATACCTTTCTGCTCAATCAGAGACATTAACCGTCTAAGGTGACGAGTATATGATGAGGCTTATGGACCCGTGGTTCTAGATAATTTCTAAAATAAGAAATTGAAATAAAAGACGTTTCTCACCTTCAGAGGCCACCTGCAAGGTCACGCCTTTGTGATTCCGTACCTCAGTGATCGCTCCTCAAGTTGCACGTGCTTGAATGCCTGGGACAAAGGAATTTCGCTCCCAAATCCGGGGTGCCAAGTGTGGGGTTTTCCTTAATGGACTTCCCTGACCAGCAGGGTCCCACAAGGGAAGGGGCTCACCTTTGTGATGGGACCCGAGGAGAGGTAGGAACCGAGAACCAGGGTGGAAATGAAAGACACGGACAAATCAGTGATTGGATAGGGCAGGCAACCCCTATGATTTTCCTTAAGGCGGAAAATGAGGATAATGGAATACAAGGTGGTTGAGGAGATTAAGATAGAGAATGCAGGCCGAGATGGTTACAGCCTCGGGGAAGGAGAAGGTCAAGAAGAGAGAGACATAGTCATAGAGGAGCCCAGTGGAGCTCCATGGAAGGGAGAAAGGCCAAGAGGAAGTTCATGGGATTGCCTCTGAATTTATTCATGTCCTGCTTGGGCGGTACTCCCAAGGACGTAGTAACCACATCACAAAGTATAGACAATTAAGATTGGGTGGCAAGGTAGAGGGAACACCTTTTGGGCGTGTAGGACGCAACCGCACTTTCCCGGGCAAGTCTCCGAACATGTTAATGGACTTGTGTTGGGCAATAGGTCTCGTGATCAGGTCAAGGTTACCTTCACAAAGCTTATCGGTAAAGCCTCATGCTTGGAGACACAGTAGTAATACAGTCATCTATATTTCATAGATGTGAATATGCTTGGGATGCTACAGCATATGACAGTGAGGGGACTGTATGAGCTTACTTCACCCTATAGAAGAGTGTCCTCTGCTTCCTTCTCCTAATTCAAACGAGGATGCTGTGAAAAGGGAACTGAACTTGAGGTCAGTCACACAGTCTGAGTTTCCAGTGACACCTGTGGTCCCTTCCAGCTCCATATAATTCTGTGAATACAGCACCATTCCCAATGGAGATAGCCCTAAAATCCCAAAAGGAAATCCAGATCAAGGTGGGTGGGTTAGAAGGGAACCATACACTTCCTGGATCTCAGAGTTCTAAGAGACCACCAACCACCAACCTTCTCTTTGGAGTGCTTACCAACCTCCATCTCCAGGCATGGAACATCACCTTCAGAATGCCTGCGAGGACCATTTCCTCAGATGCTGGCTGAGGATGCATTTTCAGGTGCTTGGCTTCAGTGAGCCATAAAGTAGTTCCTCCACTATTAGCCTGAAATAAAGAAATGGGCAGAAAGGGGGCAGCTAGGTGAATGAAGAGATAGAAAGCCAGGTTAAGAGCTGGGAAATTCTGGGTCCAAATTTGGCCTCAGAGACATCCAGATATCCTGGGCAGGTCATCTAACCCTCATTAGGTAGCCCTTACCACTCTTCTGCCTTGGAACCAATACACAGCTTTGTATTGGAGAGAAGATGAAGGTTAAAAAAATGGGCAAAAGACAGCTTCTACAATGAAAAGAAATAAGTAATTGTAAAAATTGTTTTTTCTTTATTACATCTTTTTTTCTCATGGGATGGGACGTGTTTTCTGCCCTTTTAGCTCTATAATATGTATCCTTCACTCATAAAACATCTGCCTGGAAGTCATAGGACCATTAATAAAAATGTTCTTGAAGTTAGGAATTTCATCATGGATGAAGTGAAGAAGCACCAGGAAACCCTAGATCCAAACAACCCTCGGGACTATATTGATGGTTTCCTCATCAAAATACAACAGGTACAGTAGATGGAAGAGCTCTGCCTTTTTGGCTGGAGTTGGAATTGGCAATTTGAGGGCTTAGACAAGCATTTGTGTGAAGCTTAATCTGTGAAATCACTTTTGAAACCCTTTTAGAGGAGGGGAAGAGATTCTTGGAAACCACCATCAGGTCAAGAGACAGTCTCTGGGGTACCAAGTGGGTCTTCAAGGGAGGTTAGGATGGGCTGAGGAGAGATCCATTATTGACTCAGGTTGTTACATAGCACAAGGCAACTAGGTATTATAGTATATAGAATGCTAGACTTTGAGTTAGGAAGACCTGAGTTCAAATCCTACCAAAGATATATATGCTTGATATGTGACCCTGGGGAAGTTATCTAACATCTCTGAGCCTCAGTTTCCTTCACTTTAAAATAAAGATAGTACCTATTTAACAGCATGAAAATTGAATGAGATTTATAGGGGTAAGTTACTTTGTGAACCTTAAAAAATTTCTATCCAAGGACATATTTTCCTCCACATATTCGTATGTTTAGATGGATAAAGCAAGATAATATATGGAATAAATAGGAATATATAATATACAAATATATCATATATAATATGTAAATGTAATAAATATAACATACATGTATATAAATTTAATAAATATAATGTTAAATATAAATAAACAGAAGAAAATATCCAAGAAGTAGGAATAGTTCAAGATGTGGATAGCTGCAAAGAGGTCAAGTATAATGAAGCCTGAGAAAAAGAATTTGGATTTAGCAATTTAAGGATTTTTGCTCTCTTCAGAATGACTAGACCCACCTGTCACCCATAGAGTGTCACAGTTAATACATGTCCTGGGCTCAGTGGGACCTACCTGGACATGATGTCATGAGAACTTCTCAACTTCGAGAGAGAGAAAAAGAGTGCCAAATCAGTCATCCACTAATCAGCCTAGCTTCAAAATGGAACAGAACCAAGGTTACAACAAGGTCATGGATCTGTTCCCTCAAAATCATATGGGAAGGCATGAGGCAAAGGCAAATCTGTGCTGAAGTCCAGGAAGGGAAAGAAAAGGCAGAAGCAAATGCTAGAGACAGCTATTCTTGTCCACAGCTAGTATTGAAGAGACATATCAAAAATAAGACTTCAGAAATGTTGTCTAATACCTGCTGTTAAATTAGGCCATATACTTGCAAGCAAATTGATTCCACAGGTCC
Organism: Monodelphis domestica; assembly: GCF_027887165.1. NCBI lineage: Eukaryota > Metazoa > Chordata > Mammalia > Didelphimorphia > Didelphidae > Monodelphis > Monodelphis domestica. Next base: position 75,279,672 of record NC_077227.1, read on the forward strand.
TTTCACCAAGGGTGAAAGAATGCCTATTGACACTGGAAACTCAACCAAGAAAAAGAGAATTTGGGAATGAGATGGGGGTATCTCACACCCTTATGTCAACACACTGTCACTTCTAATCTTTCCCTTAAATTTCCTATAAAATCGAGAGCATCCTACCCTGATTTACAAAGGACAATATTCCCCTCAGTCTATCCATGTTGGTGAAGATGTGGCACACGTGCCCTGGTGACACAGAGAAGGCTATTCCATTTACCCTCTCCACAGTGCCTGAGGGCATTTTTGCATGCCATGGCCCTCTGTACAGCCAACCAATGCTAGAACTTCCTCCTTCCACTGTCTGGGGTAATGCAGGGGGCTTACAGATAGCTTTAAGTTGAAGTTTGGGCATGCTGTCTAGAAAAGATTCACCAATGCTAATATACATGATATACAATGCTGAAATACATTAGAGAATCATTCATTCATCTGCTAGTCTGGTAGATGAGGAACTTAAGGGGGTAAGGGTCTTCTACACTTAAATCAACAGCCAAAGGATGATAGCTATTAATTCTGACTTTGTTAAAGACTACAAGAAGCTGCAAACACCTCATCATACCTCTCTACTTGCTTAGTTGTGATTCCTCAGATATACAATCCCATTCCTCCTGTCTTTTCAACTGTCAACAGAGTTTCCAGGTTAGATCTACAGATTAAATGAAGAGAAATTACATGAGAGTCAACAGACTAACATTGATAGATATCTATAATTATTAATCACTAATAAAGTCTTTTAGGACAGGTAGGGGGTGAAATGGATAGAATGCCAGACCAGGAGCCAGGAAGATTCATCTTCCCTGAGTTCTAATCTGGCCTCAGACACTTACTAGCTATGTGACCTTGGGCAAGTCACTGAACCTTGTTTGCCTCAGTTTCCTCATCTGTAAAATGAGCTAGAGAAGATAATGGTAAACCATTCTAGTATCTCTGCTAAGAAAATGAATCACAAAGAATCAGGACATAACTGAAAATGACAACAATAATGAAGTTTTATCTTGTTTATATTATATATTATGCATATTATTATATACATATATATTATATACTCTTATATTATATACTCTTATATTATATACTCTTATATTATATACTCTTATATTAATATTATATACAAATGTTATAATATATACATATACTATTATTATCTCACTATGTCTAAGTGGAATGAGAAGTTTAGATAATCGGATCAGACTATCTTGGTAGTGGAGGAGGTCTCTATAATCTCAGAATATCTAGATGTGACCAGAGATCAGAATGTCTAGGTGGGATCAAGAACTAAGACAATGGAGTCCTCCTTTTGAGATAGAATGCAGGCTAAGAATGTCTTTATTTACACAACCTACCAGGCTCCATTTCTTTGTCCTCTAAGGTTATTTTTAATATTGGAAGAAGAAAAGATGGTCCCCTTAAGCTCACAGAACACAGATTCTATCCCTTTTCTCTATATATCCATCAGGTCTTCTCTAGTTGAAGTCATTATTTCTGTATAGCCCATCATCCAATCATGTTCATAAAAATAAGTCATATCATATTACTTGTCATAATGAGAGAGCTTTAGAATTTCAAATGTCTGCTTCTTTGATGCAATGCTACTGCCTTCAGGAGAAACTGAATCCACAGTCTGCATTCAACTATCAGGAATTGGTGGCCAATGCAATTAACTTCTTAGCTGCTGGTACAGAAACAACATCCAGCACTCTGAGATATGGGCTTTTACTGCTCATGAAATATCCAAAGATTCAAGGTAAGAGAAATCATTCCTTGTGACTCACACAATTGAAAGGGCATCAAGAGGGAAGAGAGAGCCTGTTAAGCTCTGACCTTGGTCCTGACTTGTTACTGTGAGCTGCAATACTACACCTGATAAAATGCCTTACACATAGCTGATGTTCAGGAGGAAATTTAACAAGTAAATAGAATAAGGCCATTTCTAAGAGCACAATATAATTTATTAATAGGGGCATGTGATCTATTTGTAAAGGACAGGTCAATGGCATGCCTACATTTGTGCCAAAGACCCGAATGACATTCTTTTATACCTGTGTGTGTCTTTTTTCTGACTGACTTGACAATACATCATTGAGATCTCCCCTGGAAATCCCAATTGATGAACATTTTAATGAAGAGGTTGGCTAAGAATTTTCAGCTCCTCCATATCTTTGGATTGGGAGGAGCAGTGGACTAGCCTTCAGATGCAGCAAATCATGTCACTTCTGATTCCTAAAAAATACAGTTCCTATCAATCTTAACCAGAAAAACATAAGCATCACAATCAGGATTTCATTGGCTTGTTCTCCTCTTTGTAGATTAAATCAGCCCAAAATTTAATGAAGGAAACAAGGGCAAAGCCCCTATTCCCTGGGGGAGTATCTAACTTAAACTGGATCCTATTTGTAGAGTAAACAAAAGTTGCAGTCTATGTGGATTTTTGAATTGGGGACAGCTGAAAGTAACTAATGAGCAGATGCATTGTGGGCTAGGAGGACTTTTTCTGGAGTGGAATCTTGACAAAAATAGGAAGAAAAGGGAAGAATTGCAATTTAATTCTTTGTTATTAATATAATATAATATTAATTCCCCTCATTGTTGAACTAAATACAACTCATGATTAAGGGTTATGTGACCATTATTATTTTTGATCTTGGTGATAATTTCAACTGGCCCATCACAAGCAAAAGTAGGTGAATCCAAAAGTCAGTTAGCAACAAGTTGGGATCACTGGATCCCAAATCAATTTTTCCCAAACATGTTATAACTAAAGGTGATAAAGACTGAGAACCATGAGATTACAGTTGTAATCTTTGCTTTGGCCGTAAAGAACTATGATGCCTTGTGAATAAAACTTTATTTTCTTGACCTCACACTTTTTGTTTATAAAATAAGCTAACTGCTGAAGACTCCAAAGTTTAATTTCCTATGAAATAATAACAGGAAGGGGCAGCTAGGTGGTACAGTAGATAGGGTGTCAGCTCTGAAGTCAGAAAGACTTAATTTTTTGCTTTCAAACATGGAACATGGCCTCAGTTACTTATTAGATGTGTGACCCAAGAAAGTTCCTTAGCCCTGTTTGCCTCAGTTTCTTCATCTGTAAAAAATGAGCTGGAGAAGAAAGTAGCAAACCACTCCAGTATCTTTGCCAAGAAAACACCAAATGGTATCTCAAAGAATCAGAAAGGATTGTACAACATTAGCAATAATAGTATGAAGATAATAGAGTTGGATTTTCATTAGTCATTCTCAACAAGTAAACTTATGGAAATTTTGCTCTAAAACAGGGATTCTTAACCTTTTTGAAGATCGTGAACCTCTTGAAAGACTGGTGAAGTCTAGTGTATCTTCTTTGTACATGGTTGTTTGTATTTTATCTCCCTCATTAACTTGAGTCCTTCAGAGTACAAAATTATCTTTTTTCCTTTTTTAAATTTAAAATAATTCCTTGTATTATGTACTAGGGCATAAAAGCATTGCAAACAAGTGCAAAAGAGCAGAAATAATAAATGCAACCTCAGACCACAATGCAATGAAAATAATAATTAATAAGGGTACACGGAGACACAAATAAAAAATTAATTGAAAATTAGTCAATATGATTCTCCAAAACTGGTTAGTTAAAGAACAAATCATAGAAACAATTAATAATTTCATTGAAGAAAATGACAATGGTGAGACATCCTTTCAAAATCTATGGGACACAGTCAAAGCAGTACTCAGGGGGAAATATATGTCTTTGAGTTCATATATTAACAAATTAGGGAGGGCAGAGGTCAATGAATTGGGCATGCAAATTAAAAAGCTAGAAAGTGAAAAAATTAAAAATCCTCAGATGAAGACTAAATTAGAGATCCTAAAAATCAAAGGAGAATTTAATAAAATTGAAAGTCAAAAAACTTTTGATTTAATAAATAAGATTAGAAGCTGGTAATCTGGAAAAAAAACACAAATAAAATAGACAAAGTACTGGCTAATCTAATTTAAAAAGGAAAGAAGAAAACCAAATTGACAGTATCCAAGATGAAAAGGGAGACCTCACCTCTAATGAAGGGAAAATTAAGGCAATCATTAAAACTTATTATGCCCAATTATATGGCAATAAATATGGCAATCTAGGTGATATGGATGAATATTTACAAAAAATATAAATTGCTTAGACTAACAGAGGAAGAAATAGACTACCTAAACAACCCCATATCAAAAAAAGAAATTGAATAAGCCATCAAAGAACTCCCTAAGAAAAAATCCCCAGGACCAGATGGATTCACAAATGAATTCTATCAAACATTCAAATAACAACTAATCATGATTTGTTGCAATGGGAGAATGTGGCCAACCAGGAATCAAAACTAGCACCATGTTCCTGATTTATAGCCATCATGGCTCCCTGCCTGCCCCATGAAAAGTAGGTTCTACACAGGCAGGAGCTGTCTTATCTTAGTTTTCCTAGAATTCAGCACACAGTGCCTTTACTTTTTTTTTTTAATCAAATTGATCATGTATGACATCACAGATTTAAAGAGATCTAACGACTTAGTGCTTGCCCAGATGCCAAACCCAGGACAATTTCCCCTTGTACCATGCTGATGGGCATAAAAAAAATGAAGGCACATTTCCTTCACCAGAAATCTATAAACCTGTTTGTTTATTTAAATATTTTGATTGTTAAATGCCTGATAATACATGTATAACCCAGTAGAATTGCTTATCAATTCCAGGAGGGGGGAGGGAGACAACATGAATCATGTAACTGGAAAACTTATGTGTAAATTGGTTATTGGAATATAAAGATAAATTTTTTTACTAAAAAAATAATTCCTTGTATATTCATAAATGCTGTTGTCTGACTAACCAAAAAACATGCTCATTAGACTTTGCAACCATCAGAACTATTCATTGTCATTCATCTCAATACAGCCAAAGTTCATGAAGAAATTGACCGAGTCCTTGGCTCAAGTAGAAAATCCTCCATGCAGGACAGAGTCAAGATGCCTTATGTGGATGCGGTTGTACATGAGATACAGAGATATATTCATCTTGTATCTTTGATTATTCCACGATTAGCAGCCCAGGACACCCACTTCCAAAAATACGTGATTCCCAAGGTCAGATGTGTTTCTTTACATTATGATTTTCACAAGGCACAAAATCACCCAGTTTGAACTGGACACAGAATGTCAGTTCTATTTGCTTAGAGAAGCATTTGTTTCATAGAGAAATGAGAGAGCTGTTCTCTACAGATAGAAAAGCTATGCTCAAAGTCCTGATTCAAACATATACTGAGTGTGTTAACACATACTGGGAGAGCAGTTTACCTCTCGAGGCCCCTGGCATCTAAGACTCTAAGTTATGAAGCAAGTGTCCAATTGGCAGAGAGAATTTCTTCCACAATCCATTTCTGATTCCTTCTATCAGTAAAATCCCGGGTCCATTTTGTGCCATATGGAGAGGTCTTTTATTCTTGATCATTGATAGAAGTCATGTGTTATATTGGTAACTAGGTGGAGCAGTGAACTGAGTACCTGGCCTGAGTCAGATAACACTCCTCTTCCAGAGCTCAGATCTGACCTCAGACACTTACCAGCTATGTGACCCTGGGAAACTCATTGAACCATGCTTGCCTCAATTTCCTCATTTATAAAATGAGGTAAAGAAGGAAATGGCAAACCCCTCCACTTTCTTTGCCAAGAAAACCCCAAATGGGGTGACAAAAGAGTTGGGCAGAAATGAAAAGACTGAACAACAACCTCTGTTATACTGGGACTAATCCATGTCCAAGAGTTAGGAGAAGTCACATCATCCCTCTGGGCCTTTTATTTTTCTACAGGAAATATGGATTATATAGATGGTTTCTAGTGTCCAATAGAATTCACATAACCTGGTATGTGTAAGTAGCTCTAGAGCGAATCATTTTAGTAAAAGTGATTTTCCTACATCGTTTTCCTATGGGAGGAGGAAAAAAGGGGACTATGGAAATTGGCTCATATGTCCTTTGGGTGGAAAGAGATGAGATGATGGACAGAATCATCTGGGCAGGGTCATAATCTCTTTAAGCTTTAATTTTACCATAAAAGAACTAACAGAAAAGATCTATTGTAAAGTCACTATTTCTTACTTAGAGGACATAAAACATTATTTAACATTAAATTAATTTAATAATATTAATTAATTAATAATATATTTTATATCTTAAAAACTAAAAGGAGTCTCCTAAAAACATCAAGGGCATGAAAATACTTGTCTCCATCTTTCATGAATCTCACACATCAATGCTGTATGTATTCCATTGACTACTATACGTCACCTTTTGAAGAACTTAGAAATCACCAGATGGAATGTTAGTAAAGAAAAACTCTTGAGTTTAAGCTATTTTTTTAAAGTAGCTACAGGTTACTGATAGTTCATCTATAATAAATGCACACAGCTAGAACATTTCATGTTAGATATTTTATATAACTTATGGATATGTGCTATATCCCAGCTAAAGTCCTAATTTCTTGAATCCAGGGCACAAAAGTATTCCCTTTGCTCTACTCTGTCTTGTATGATAGAAAAGCATTTCCCAATCCATATGAGTTTGACCCAGAGAACTTCTTGGACAAATCTGGAAACTTTCAGAAGAATGACTGCTTTGTACCATTTTCTTTGGGTAAATATAATGTATTTATTTGTCTGCCCATTTGTCTGTTTCATTGACTGAACCATAACAGAGATATCAGTAACCAAACTCCAAAGGGGATTGACATAATTGTCAAATCAAAGAAATATTAAGACAGATTGAATACAGTGTGGGGTAATGGAGAGTAGGCTACATTTAGATTCAGGATCTTGGGGTTTGAATCAAATCTCTGATAGTTGTAATGATGTCAATATGATCAAATCACTTAATCTCTGAAACTCAGGTTCCTCCAATGTAAAATAAGGATAATAGTACCTAGATCTTATAGGTGTTATTGAAAAAGTGCTTGGGAAACAGAGCACAATAAAAAGTAAATTATTATGATTATTATAATTATTTCATTCATTAAGAAAATTGGATCAGGTGAGCTAATTATTTAGGGATCAAAGTATTGTTTGGTGAGAGCTATACCAATTTAGCAGGCACAGGTATTGCTTCCTGATTGATTGTTAAGGATTTGGAATCAGGAGAAATTAGGGTTTTAATCCTATTTCACACATATGTTAATTCTGTAACCATATGCTAGTCTTTTGATCTATCTGAACCTCAGTTTCCTAAACTAAAAAAAATGGGGATAATAATTCCTTTAGTACCTGCTTTATAGAGTTGTTGTGAAGATAATAACACTGTCAACTATTCTGGAACTATAATTCCTATATAAATGTAAACTTTGAGTTTTTAAATGATACAGTCATTCTCAACACTCATATCAGAGAAGAGAAAGAATATGAGGCATAGTGAACAGAAGGCTGACCTTGGGAGTCAGGAAGCCCTTGGGATATAATCCTGCCTCACAAACATCATCATTATGTGTCTGTGTCTGTGGGGACAGTCACTTGATTTTTCATGTACTTAGGAAGTTCTTTAAGACTCAGTTATCAAGGATTTGCCCACCTGCAACTGTAACCCCAACCCCAAGCAAATGGACTATATCTCTAGATCTCCACGTGATTACCCATCCAGCTTCTTTCCCCAAATCTTCTCACTATTGCTTATTATTAAGACACAATTCACTAGCATTTCACTTATTCTGAACATATTGCATGTGAATGTCATTTCTCTGGAACTGGAAACACATACCAGGAGCACCTTAGCCACCTGGATTAGCACCTATGTCCTTCCTTGCCTATTTGACAATGGGACCTCCATGCATACATACTTGTCCTCTCCAGTATAAGACACTTCACTGCCATTTCCACTGACATCAGTGAGAACCTAGCTTGAGGTAACTTTCATCCTTCTCCTCACACAGTTTTCTTGACCAATATATTTGTCTCTCCTGGTGCACTAATTCAATTAAATGGCTATCATGAAGCAGACTCTCTGGTTCCTTTTAGGAAAACGCCTCTGTCTTGGGGAGAGCTTGGCTCGGATGGAGGTGTTTCTCTTCCTGACTACTATTCTGCAGAACTTCACCTTGAAGCCCATGGTTGAGCCAAAAGAACTTGTCACCACCCCACTCAGAAGTGGAATTGTCAACATCCCCTCAATTTACAAGTTATCTCTTATTCCTAGATAAATGATGGACAGTCTTTATTTTATGATCACTTCTTAGAATTGTTTCTACCCCTGATGCCTCATATTTCCATATAACTATTAAATGTATTTGTGTTTTGAGTGTGTATATACACACACATATGTGTGCATGCTTTGTTCATTGCTTTGTTCCCATAACACAGACCGTCAATATTTTAAATGATGATCAATATATTCTTGGTGTTTGGTGTTTGGAAGACATTGCTACCCTCCTCAAGGTAAGAGCAGTTTCTGGAAGAAAATCAGGAAAACATATGAATACATGAAAAGAGAACAACAATAATACATACTATTATTACATTTTTTAAAGTCACAAAATTGAGAAAAAACTATCAAAATAAAACAAATCCAAAGGGAACTCAAAAGCAAAAAATGTTTATATCAGAACATAAACACAATTTACCTATTTTAAACAGATTACAAATAACCTGGATATTATGATTCTGCACATAATTTTATGCATTTGTTTATTAAATGATTTTTGATGACAGTAGTTACTAAGTGTAAAATATTTTTAAAAAAGAACAGTGATTAGACAGTTCCTGGAAGAGAGACATACATGACCGAGGAACAAGAGAGTCACCACAACCTCATTCTTGCTCCTCTTGTTTGGCAGAAGCAAAAAAATACTACAATGGGAAAATCATATGCTCAGTTCAAGGGTTTATTTTTAATCTTAAGAAATTCTGGAAAGTCTGACAATTGTCCTTAGCAAATGGTTCTAAATCTTGTAGAAGTGTTGATTATAGAGAAATAAAGAGATCACTTCTTAGAATTGTTTCTACCCCTGATGCCTCATATTTCCATATAACTATTAAATGTATTTGTGTTTTGAGTGTGTATATACACACACATATGTGTGCATGCTTGTATGCATATAAGTACCCTGTAGCTCACCATCTGAATCAGGCTGCTACTGTTCTAGGACACCCTAAGTAATTTGTGAGGTGTCTCTTCTCTATTGCTTTTGCCTTAAGCACCAATGTACTAGGTGCCCTCTCTCCCCTCATTGTTAGCAGGGCTAAATTACACTGCTTGGCACTTAATCAATGCCTAAAAAAAAAAAAAAACCTTACCAGTTCCATGGCAGTAAGAGTTTGGTAATTAGGGTTGTGACTTTTCCAGGGTCACACAGCTAGGAAGTATCTAAAGCCAAATTTGAATCCAGGTCCTGCTAACTCCAGACCAGATGATTTACTTTACTAAGTGGCTGCCTCTAGTCAATGTTTTTTCATTCCTGTTTTGTTCTAATGGGTAGCCCCAGTTTCCTTTAATCATATAAAATAATTGATTTTTACAAAGGGATATTTACTTCAAAGATATAGCAAAAAGAAAATACAAAAATTTTCCCCAACACACCAGGGGCACCCTTTATCCTATACCATCTTGGCTTCTAGGTAGAATTGGCTTATTCTTAGCACATACATTTATATAAATCCACTTACAATACAGCACAACATTCCTCTAGAAGGAATCTGGTGAACAAGATGTAGACGTATATGCTATATAATAATATATTTCAGTGTATTCAAAGCTAGTTGAATGGCTAGAATAAAATTACAGATGTTAATTGTTCCTCTTTACTTTGGAAGAAGACACCTAATGGAGTGCTATGTGGAGCTCTGCTTGACCATGTGCTATTAATATTTTTTCAGTAACTTGGATAAAAGACAAAATGGCATACTCAAAAGATTTCCCCAAGACAGAAAATGGTAAGGGATATCCAGTTAACTAATTGAATGATATTTAGAATTTAAAATAGTCTTGGGTAACTAAAATATTGGGTTGAATATAACAAGAGGAAATGTATTTAAAAAATAAAGGTGGGGGCAGCTGGGTAGCTCAGTGGATTGAGAACCAGTCCTAGAGATGGGAGGTCCTAGGTTCAAATCTGGCTTCAGCCACTTCCCAGCTGTGTGACCCTGGGCAAGTCACTTGACCCCCATTGCCTAGCCCTTACCACTCTTCTGCCTTGGAGCCAATACACAGTATTGACTCCAAGACGGAAGGTAAGGGTTTAAAAAAAAAATAAAGGTAAAATTGTAAACCTGACTTCAAAAGAAAATCCCACCCCACAAGTATAAGATGTAGAAAGCATGATTTGACAGCAGTTTCTCTGAAATCGATAGGGAAGGTTTTGCAATGTCAATTCCATATGACTCAATAGTATACTGTAGCTACCAAAAAAAATTTTTTTAAGTTAATTCAATTTTAGGCTTCATCAGGAAAGACTAGATGTGCAGGACCTAGGAGGTAATGGTTCTATGGTATTCATCAGACTGTGTGATGTAGAAGAAAGTAATATATTATTCTCAAGGAAATATTATAAAATTTTCTCTGAGAAGTTAGTAAAAGTTGGTTCCCCCACCTCTTCCCCACTGAGACGTAGCCACACATCCCTCTCTCTGTAAAATCTGGGGAACATTGTCTTATGTCCGCGTTGTGAAACATTGCTCCACATTTCTCTCTCAATAAATATATTCCATTTTAAAGATGTTTTTTCTTGGACTTTTTGAATGGTGATTAAAGAGGGTGTACCTTGATATTTCAAGGTCCCCTTAAACTTCCAATTCACACAATACCATGACTGGAGTTTTCATTTGTGGGTTTCTGCCCACCTGAGGAAAGACCTTGATAAGCAGGAAGATGGTGGCCAAGATGGCAAATCCTCTTGAGATCATGTCATGTGAGAGATCTGTTGAAGGAATTGGGCATGTTTAACCCATAAAAAGATGAAGATATGGAGAGGGTTATGAAAGTTGTCCTCCAGGCTCCAAGAGACTTTTACAGGGGACAGGGTGGATCTGCATGGTTCCAGAGGGAAGAATTAGAGGCAAGTCCAATAAATTTCACTTTCCTTCAAGGAAAAGCTTCCTAAGAGAGCTCTCTCAGAGCAGAATGGGCTGCCTCTGAAGGAGGGAGGCTTCCCCTTAGTAGCCTTAGTAGAGGCCTTCAAGCCAAAGGCTTTGTCTTAAGAAGGGATTCATCTCCAGTAAAGTGAAGAAAACGACAAAAAAGCTATTTTGTGGAACTAGAAAAAAAATCACCTGGAAGAACAAGAGATTAAGAATATCAAGGGAATTAAGTACAACAACAAAAATGTGAAGGATGGTGTTCTAGCAGTATCAGATCTCAAAATGTTATATAAAGTAATAATCATCAAAACAATCTCATACTGTCTAAGAAATAGAAGGGTGGATCAATACAATGGATTTGGGGTGAATGACCATGGCAATCTAGTGTTTAATAAACACAAAGATTCCAGCTTTGGGGATAAGAACTCATTATTTGACAAAAGCTGGTGGGAAAACTAGAAAAGAGTCTGGAAAAAGTTAATATCTCTCACCCTATAGCAGCACTAGAGAACCTTTTAGTGATTGTGTGCCCAAACTACACCTTCAAGTAGCCTGTGAGCTCCCCTACCCCCACATTACTGCAGAGAGTGAAGGGAGGAAGTTCTCACATTGGTCTGCTGGACAGAGAGGTGGGGCATGCAAAAATGTCTTCAGGCTTGGTGGAGAGGGGAACAGGGAACCCATGCCACATCTTCACCAGCACAGCTCTATAGCAAGATAAGGTCAAAATGGGTATATGATTTAGAAATAAAGGATGCTACTAAAAATAAATTAGAGGAATATAGAATAGAACCTGTCAGATCTATGGAGAAGGGAAGAATTTATGACCATACAGGAGATATAGAACATAACAAGATTTCAAATGAATACTTTTGACTATATTACATTTAAAAGGTTTTATACAAACAAAACCAATGTAACCAAAATTAGAAGGGAAACAACAAAATGGGGGAAATTTTTATTAAAAGTTTCTCTGATAAAAGTTTCATTTCTCAAATATATAGATAACTAAGTCAAATTTTTAAGAATACAAGTCATTCTCCAACTGACAAATGGTCAAGGGATATAAATAAGCAGTTTTCAGATGAAGAAATCAAAGTTATCAATAATCATATGAAAAAATATCCTAAATTCCTCTGAATTAGAGAAATGCAAATCAAAACAACTCTCGGGTACCACCTCACACCTAGCAGATTGGCCAATATCATAGTAAAGGAAAGTGATTGATATTGGAGGGGATGTGGCAATATTGGGACACTAATGCATTGCTGGTAGAGTTGTGAAATGATCCAACCATTCTGGAGGGCAACTTGGAACTATGCCCCAAGGACCATAAAACAATGCATACCCTTTGATCCAGTAAAACCTCTACTAGGTCTGTACACCAAATAGAGGGAGGGAAAAGGAGTGGGAAGGAAGGACCTACCTGTACAAAAATGTTTATATAAGCTCTTTTTGTGGTAGCAAAAAATTGGAAATTGAGGGGATATCCATCAATTGAGGAATGGCTAAATAAACTGTGGTTTATGGTAGTGTTGGAATACTAAGGCACTGTAAGAAATGATGAACAGGATGATTTCAGAAAGAAATAGAAAGATCTATGTGAACTGATGGAAACCAAAATAAGCAGAACCAGAAGACTATTGTACACAGTAATGGCAATATTGTGCAATGATCAACTGTGAAAAACTTAGTTACTCTCAGCAATACAATGATCTAGAACAATTCTGAGGGACTTATGACAGAGATTGCTATTGACCTCCAGAGAAAGAACCGTGTGAGTAGAAATGCAGATCAAGCATATGATTTCTCACTGAATTTGGATACCAGAAACACAAAGACAAAAACCAGAGTCTCTGGTCTCAAAGAGTTTGTATGCTACTAGAGAAATCCAACAAAGAGAAGCAAATATGAGATAAATACAAAGTAAAGACAACATCATTTGGATTAGAAGGTGAATATTATCAATTAGAGGAATGAAGTAAGCCTTCTTATCATTGGATCAAAGCCTGAAGTGATCTACAAGATCAGGGAACCAAAGGCTCTAATTTTGTAGGTGTAGAAACCAAGACCCTAAAAGATTAAATGGTTTCCCCAGAGTTACAAAGTAATAAGTGGCACATTCAAAGCCAGAGTTCCAGAGCTCCTCATTTGGAGACTGTGTTTGTTTTGGCTGAGTTTTGAAGGAAGCTAAGGGTAACAGGAGACAGAGGTGATAATAGAGAACATTGCAGGTATGATAAACAGCCTACACTGTAATGAGCAGTGGGTCAAACATTTAGAGATGGAATGGATATCACATCCAATCTTTTGTGTGTGTGTGTTGTAATAGATACTATTCTGAGGGATTGTATATTGATTGATACTAGATAACTCATGGATCAAGTTTGTCTACCCTCCTCCCTATACCTCTGGGTTTCCTCCCTCTCTTCGGAAGTCTTTCAGCTTCCCTTCCTCCCCCCCCCCTTTCTTCTGTGAGCTATGAGATTTCAGAGGAAATATTTTTTTCTCTTCTTTTCTCAAGTAAGGGTTTATTTGGGGAAGATAGGACAAGGATGGAGGATAAGGTAAGAGGGGTAGGATATCCCTATTCTCTACAGGGAGCCTTGGTTTGGAGAATATTGGGAGAAATGGCAATCCTGTCAGTCAGAGAGATATGAGGACCACTGTCTTTTCTTCCTTCTGTCTTCAAATCAGCCAACCAGCAAAATCCTCAGCTTCAGCCACCACTATCAGCCAGAAGCCAAAAGCCCAAAGCCAAAAAGCCTCTTTGCCCAGTTCAGCCGTTGGCTTGACTCCAACTGTCTCCCAGTCACATTCCAAATGGAATCTTCATTTTGACTGACAGCTTCTGTGAGTCAGTCAGTCAGAATGGGTAAGTATACAACGTACAGCATAGCTGCAACACAAAAGTCACACTGATATATATTTCTGTGGAAAATTCAAACAGGCAAAGATATTTCTTATCTGCATGAGTTTGCACAGAAATCAAGAACAATGTATATGGATGTACATATGTAAATCTGTATAGGTACAACTTATGTACACATGTAGATACTAATGTACTAACTAACTATTAGAATAATTTATTAATATTCTAATAACTAAACTATAGGGACAGATTAGAGAATTTGTTCAAAGTCTTAAGGAAATAGGGACAGACATAACTACTTACGTATAGAAGTTAAATTGCTTTATAATTGGAGGTTAGCAATTGTTAGTACTAGAAAATTTTACTTAGTTGAATTTATAGACGTTAAGAGATAAGACAGTTACTTATTTAAAATACTGTTGAATTTGTTGGAATTGTTTAAAATTGTTACATGAGTTATTATGTCAAAACATTTTATGTACAATCCCTATTACCTAAACCATTTTCCTATACTCAATCTTAGCATAGAACTAGGTAGACAGAATAGCTAAGATAAGATTAGAATTTGTTATTTTGGGAGGGTAAAGGAATATTTAAGATAGTACAAGGTGAAGAATTAGATAGGTAGGAATATCTAAAAGGTAAGTATTAATAAAAATTGCAAGTTGCAATTTTTAAGACAAAAAGGGAGGAAATGTGGAAAAGAGAGAAATTATAAGAAAATTTACAAGGCATGCATGCAAGACAGAAAGCTGAGGTCAAGGGAAATTAATTTGTTCAGAAAATCTTTTCTTCAATGATTAATGAAAAGATAAACTTCCAAGTCCCATATGTGATTCTTGGGATGGTAAATAAAAGAGTTTACTAAATTTTCCAATAATAGGAACAATGTTGTTTTGGTTTTGAAGAGGACCAATAACAACACAAGAATAATTTCTTGAATTGCTCATGAATTGGATTTAAGTGAATCAGAATTGTGCAAAGTTGTCAACCACATTCTTTCTTCTAGAGACACTAAAGTCCAGTGGCAGGGCAAAAGTCAAGATTATTGGCAGTGACTGAGGATGCAATGAATAGATGATTTTGGTGCTCTAGGTTTCTGATTGAAGTTTAAGTCCTCCACAGGGCCTGCTTCAGCAAGCTTCATGGCCCCTAGATTGAAGAAATACCAAATATTTGCCCTATTAGAGGTCTCTTCTGAAGAACTGACTCACTTCTTCCATATGGGAGAAATAGATAATGTCATCTCCTCCCTGTTGTCAGAAATCAAGTCATCTCCCAATAACACTCTCCATTGCTCCTCTAAGTGTTTCACTCCAACTAGAGGATTTGTCCAATGACCCCTGGATATTATAGCAGTAGCATTGTGGAGAGACACCATCCATTCCAGATTCCAGTAAGCAAAGACTTACACTGGACTTGTCTTTGTCACTGTCCTTAAAAGTGAAATAGTCATTCTTTAAATTTAGGGAAGGAATGAACCCTTGATTTGCTGTCCTTGGGAAAAGGCAAATTATCCCCTTTGTCCCACAACACCTGAACACACAAAACACCAGAATACTCATTCACCAATTGGTTGGAGAAGGGAAGGAAGCTGAAATATGACCAAAAAAGATTGACTAGACACAGAAACACTCTGAGGATAACTATTCTCATTCAATAAAGATTAACCACAATACTAACAAAGAACCTTGCAGAAGGGGTAACATTTAACTTGTTCTTTTGCTACAGATGATGCAATAAAAAAATAATATAAATATCAAATTCCATTTGCTTCTAGGATCCCAGCCTCTCCACTGGCTAATCAGTTCTGTCCCTTTTTTACGACTAGTCATTGCCACCTTTGCATTTGTGCCCTGGTATTTCATTAGGCCCTGTAGCTGCCATGGATTTCTGGGGACTCATTACTCTTGCCCTTGTCTGTTTTTTATTTTTCCAGTTAATATGGAACAAAGGATATAAAGCAAGGAGGTTCCCACCTGGTCCAATTCCTCTTCCCATCCTTGGGAACATGCTACAGATGGACTCCAAGGATCTCTTTACATTTTTTGACAAGGTAAGGGGCTTTATCCTGTGATTCAATGGGAGCAGTTAAGCTATCCCTAAGTAACTCCCCTGAACATTAGAAGCCTTGTTAAGGGTCTCAAAGTTAATTATTTCAATTCAGTACAATTTCAAGAGGGATTTGAGTGCTCTTTATGTGCCAGACACTATGCTGGACCCAGAGATAAAAAGCAGAGAGTTCCTGTCCTCAAAGGCTTTACATTCTACTAGAGAAAAACAACACAGAAAAGAAAATCCAAGTTGTCTACATAGAATCATTTGGCGTGGAAGGTGAAAACTAGTAATTAAGAGAGTAAAGAAAGGCTCTTCGCAGTGGACCAAAGACTGAGAAAGAGAAGTGATTTAAGAGGTCATGCATGGAGTCCCATGCTCTCATCTTAAAGATACAGAGTCCAAGGCTGCAAAAGGTTAAATGAATTGAATAAGGTTACAAAGATAGCAAAACGCTCACTTGAAGTCAGTGTTCTTTTTACTCTCCTACATCCCTTTCCTTGGCAGGCTATTTGAGCTGAGCCTTGAAGGAATGTAAAGGTTATGAGAACCAAAAATGATGACAAAGAAACTCTCCAGGCATGGTAGACAAACTATACAAAGAGGGAATGTTATGTATAGGGAGCAACAGAGAAGCCAGAACATGCCTATATAATATAGGAACCATTCTAGTGAGCTATAGATTGTTTATTTAGAGCTACAATGGACATCTAGCCCAATCCTCTTTTTTTTAAACTGAAGAAAGCAAGTCCAAGATAAATTAGATAATGAGATTGCCAGGGTAAGAAACAGTTCTTTTTACTAACAGGATTCTTCAGATCCAAGATTCATATAAGTTTCCTGGGAAGGGAGAGATTATGAAGCTTCTGATTTTTGCAGTGGAAGTCAATAGAGTGGCACATGCTAACTCTGAAGAAAATGGGATCCAGGAGGGAAAGCACTGACTCACTTCTGTCTTTGTATCTTCAGCCTCTTTGTATAGAGCCTAAATAGTAAGTTCTTATCCCAAAAGCTGGGGTCTTTGGAATACCCCTGTCTTCATAACCTTTGACTCAGAGATTCTACTGCTAGACATACAGTCACCCTAAGAAGATCAAATTCTGTAAGTCAAGTGCTACACATGCCAAAATATTCATTGTAGCATTTTTTTCATGCTAGCAAAAACCTAAAATGCAAGGCAATGGCATCAATTGGGTAATGATTGAAGATATTATGAATTTGATGGGGAATTTGCATGCCATGGGAAACAACAAACATGAGGAACTCAAGGAAATGTAGGAAGACATGTAGGAACTATAAGATTTTACACTTAAGTTCAGAGTAATATTGTGGTCACCAGTTTAAAAATTGTTATAGCTTAAGTCAAAATGACTTTTAGCAGCTTTATTTACAAAGAGGTAGAAAGAGTGAATGTGGAAAAATGTAGATAAAGAGACAGATTCTAATAAGCCTACTAGCCCTTCTCCTGAGAAGCCAGGATCAGCCCTGGCAGGGCTTCCCCAAGACTGTCTCCATGTGGATTTCCTGGTAATCCTCAGCCAGAAGTCCCAGTGATGTCTTTAGCCAGAATTCCACCAATGCAGCCTCCTCCAAAGCTAAAGCAGGAATCTTAGTCATTCACCCATCAAGCTGACACACAATCCAGGTGAAAGGTCTCCTCTAAGCCAAGGCAGGGATCTCCAGAACCAATCTCTCCAGAAGCCAGGAAAGGAATGAATCTTAGACTATGTTGGTCTCTTTTTGTACCCCCTTTTTCCACGTCACTTCATGTCACTCCTCTTTCACAGAAACCAATGACAGTCTTTCAATTTGCCTAGTACTACCCGGTGGGGGGGGGGGAACACAATGGCCTTTGGAGTTGTCACTTACTCTTATAAGTGACTTGTGAACTCTCATACTTAATGGTAAGTAGGAGTACTTTAAGTTCTTGATTTTATTAGCTAAAAATAGATAAGAGGAGAGTTAATCCTATTGGAGGGGATAAAATGAATTAATATGATTTGACTAAATATAAGAGAATGTGGTCACTGATATAACTCAAGTCAAAATGACTTTATTTAGCAGTTTTATTTATAAAATAGAGGGAAAGAATAAAGTAGAGAAATGTGAAAGAGGGTAGAGTAAGCTGTCTAGCTTATCACCCCAAATGTTGCTCTGGTGCCTGGCTCAACTTAGGCTGGGCTAATTAGCACTCCACCAGAGAGCCCTCAGTCAGCCATTTAGCCAGAGGATCCAATGGTAAATAACCACATGGCCTCCTCTGGAAACTAATCTCTCCAGAAGCCAGGAAAGGAGTGATCGTTTCACTCACCCATGTTGTAGTTCAAAGGGAAAGATCCAAGAGCAATCTTACCAAATACTAGAGTCCCAGGTCCACACTGAAGAAGGTCCTCCACCAGCCTCCAAAACCTCAAAAGAGCTCAAAGACCTCTTGACTGGAAGTTTCAGCCACTTTTAAAGATCCTTCTTTACATCATTCCCTGTTCCTTCCTCCACTTTAGGGGACCAATTGTGGTCTTTAAATTTACTTAGAACTGCCGAGGGAGCAGTCAGTTGCTCTTGGAGATGGAAACCCTTTAGTAAGTAGTTTGTGGACTCCCCCTACTTTAGTGTTAAGTAGGGGCATATTCCTTTTGTTGATTAAATTTAAAAGTAGGCAAGGAGAAAATTAATCCCATCTTCACACTATCTTCACAGAACTGATACATAATAAAATAAGCAGGACCTGAAAAATAACATAAATGACTCTAATAATGGAAATTAAAAGACCGCTAAAGTGAAACCCAGTGCTATGTAGTTATAAGGACTCATTTGGGTCTTGAGAAGAGATGAAGAAATGTTCCTCTCTGCTTTCCTTGAACAAGTATTGGAGTATAGGTGCTAAACACTGCATATACTGTTAATCACATTCAATATGTTGGGTGGATTTTCTTTTTTACAAAGGAAGACTAACTAGATGTGTGAGGGTATTATATTTGGAACTGCTGGCAATGTCAAAACAAAAGGCCCCACTAAATATAAATGAATGAATTAATAAGTGGACCATGCTAAAAAATAAAATAAGAAGCCAATTCATATCTATCCAGACTGTACAAGTACAGAATTTGTATCCAATTAGCCAGAACCAGGAAGGAGTCAGGCTTTTAATATAGAATTTTGTTTTTCCAAGTCTAACTATTAATAACATAAGAAGTAGGCAAGAACTAGGGCGGACAAATTCTTGCCATTTCACTCTTGTACCTCCAAATGCTAGAAAACATGAGAAACTTAGCGCCATAGGAGGGTACCCACACTTTGGGTTTGTTTTTACATAAAAGACTCAGGTTCATAGAGCATTAGATTTGTAAAAAATCTGACAGATAGTTTTGCTCATCGTCCCTGGAGGACATATGAGGAAATTAAAGTGCAAAAATGTTAGCTGACTTGACAAAATCTAGTCCAGGTTCCCATTTAGGGACCCACAAATAAAACCACAGCTTTGCTTCATTGTTCAGTGCCAAATATAATATTTCTTATATTTAGCTATGCCAAAAATCAATGCTCTCTTTGAAATGTCTTCAATACCCATGTTTTCTTTTCATTCTTTCTCTGAACTTTATGAGATTCTTCTCACCTGTCTACTCCAATCATTAGTTTCTTGGTCTCCAAGATATTTCCTCACTTAAAAACTCCCTTGGCATGACCTTTCCCTTCCTTTTTTTTCTTTAATTCCTACTTTCTGTCCTACTAACAACTCAAAGACAGCAGAGCAAGGGCTAGAGAAGTGACTTGTCCAGGGTCACATGGCTAAGAAGTATCTGAGGCTAGATTTGAACCCAGGTTCTCCTGATTCTAAGCTTGGTATTCTATTCCCTGATCCACCTAGCTGCCCTCCTTTCCCTTCCTTCTAATATATCTACCTCCTACCTCTTCAAGGCCCACTGCAAAATCCATCTCATTCACAATGAATTCTCCTTGATCATCCAGGTGAGCATGACTTCTCCTTGTACATGGTTCTCGTTATCTTAACAGACAGTATAGGGGAGACCTGACTGCATTGGGAGTCTACAGTATCCTAGCATCATATCCTGGATCTCATCTATTCTCTTTGGGATACAGACCCAGCCTTAAATCAGGAGGGTCCAATCTCAAGTTTAGACTGAGATCGCCTCCCCCCAAAAGGGCTTTTTCCTCTGAGCACCTCGCATAGCCATAGTTGGATTTCAGGCTTGCGATAGCTTCAGCTGAGATTTGAAGTCTTTGTTGCCTTATGTGACAATTTTAGCTTATCACAGTTTAGAGAGAATTACTCCCAATAACCTGATTTTGTTTGCAGAAATGTCTAATTCTTTGTTCCATATGCCAAACAAATACTAACTTCTCTACTAAATCAAATTGTTTAATTTCTGAATGTCCATGCTACTAAGAATCATTTCATTTTTTTGTCTTTGTTATGGAGTCCTTCCTATATAAATTTGAGCCAGGGAATAATTGCTTAGTGTAAAAGAATAAAAGGAAGTAACTCAGTTCCTGTAACATAAGAATGTGGTGCTAAGTTTTTAAAGTGTGTGTTGACTGTATCGTGCCATCTTGTGGTAGCATAAGGGTAATTGTGAGGTTGGAAAATGGTTAAAATTTGTCTGAGCACAAATGGGGATTGTTTCAGGAGGGCAATAGATAATAGAAGGGGAAATGCAGTTTTAAATTCTTTGCAATTGACATGATAAAGTTATAGAGCCTATAAACAACAAGTCTTTACATAAGGGACCCTGTGGAGCAGGGGTCCCCAAACTACAGTCTGCGGGCCACATGCAACCCCCTGAGGCCATTTATCTGGCCCCTACCACACTTCTGAAAGGGGCACCTCTTTCATTGGTGGTCAGTGAGAGGAGTGCTGTATGTGGTGATGCCACAAAACGCATCATCGCTCATGTACAGTACTACTTCCAGTGACATAATCCTTTGTGTGGTGCCTTGTTCTGAGAGTAACTGAACAAGAACGAGGTGCCATGCAAAGGATTATGTGGCTGCACAATGGAAGATGTCAGCATGATGAGAGGCGATCTGGGGGAGGGGATTTTGCACTGCGTATACTGCTGCCTGGTATAGTGGTGGCAGTGATGGGACTGTACAAGGTGTGACAGACCCATCACAGCCAGCACTTTAGCTTCCATTATCCCAGACAGCATTATACAGATTTTTTCATAGTTTTTTTTTTTTAATAGTCCAGCCCTCCAATGATCTGAGAGACAATGAACTGGCCCCCTGTGTAAAAAGTTTGGGGATCCCTGCTCTGGAGTGTATATCAGAAGTATCTCAAACAGTGTGATTTACCATATAATCAAATCATATTTGAGTAGTGAGAATCAAATTCTAAGGAATTCCAACAATTTATATTCCAAAATACAAAGTAATATCTAATTGGGATCAAATGATCCTTTTCCTGTCTTTTTTATTTCTACCTCTCCCTCCTGGCAGCCATCCAGGAATGGAAGTAAGAAATGTTTGACAGATCTAATTACCTGTTTCTTCTGTATTTGGAACAGAGGCTAAAATTCCTTCATACTTAATCACTTACATTTTTTGAGACTCAAAAATGTTCATAAAAGTGTTGTCCTGGATTTCCCAAACAATTTCTGGTCTGCCTTCTTCATTTTTACCAGAGAAATGAAGAAGAGACAGAGAGAGGTTATAGAGGTGCAAGGGACCTCCTTTTTCCAAGGCTTGTTTTTCCAAAATTTAAATCTTCCCAATGCATGACATGACATAGACAACATAGATTATAAGACAGGCACTTTTCAGATGAAGAAAGCAAGGCTGTCTCGTCAACTATAGACAGCTTTGTTTTCTTCATCTGAAAACATCTGTTCATATCTTTTGACCACTTGTCAATTAGAAAATGACTTTGATTCTTATCAATTTGACTTAGCTCTCTCTCTATTTGAACATTTTGAATTTTACAAGAGAAACTTGCTATAAAAATTCTACCACCACCCCTCAGGTTTCTGCTTTGCTTCTTATCTTGGTTGCATTGGTTTTGTTTCTACAAAAACCCTTTAATTTAAATTAATCAAAATTATCCATTTTACATCTTATAATGCTCTCTATTTCTTATTTGGTCATAAATTCTTCCCTTATCTGTACATCTGGCAGGTAAATAATTCCATGCTCCATTAATTTGTTTATGGGATCATTCTTTATCATGTACCATGTAGACCTTATCTTGCTATTTGGTGTGAGATGTTAGTCCATCACTAGTCTCTGCCTTATCATTGTCTAATTGTCAAATTTTCCCAGCAGTTTTTCAGACCCCTACTTTGAAGGAAAAATGAAAAATTATAAAGCGAAGTCATAAGCCCCCAGACAAATGCCTAAAAGAACCCAATTGAATCATTCTAAATTTACATAAAAATAAGGACATCATTTCTTCAAATTCTCTTTTGTATACCAGAGAAGTTCACTTCCCTAATCACAGAGGGCAGAAAGTTTTAACTCTGTCCTTCTTCCTCCCTTTTTATTCTAAAATAGAGACATTGATCCCAAAGGCAAGTGTGGCTTCTTGAGTGGACATTGTAGCTTCTCCAATACACCTAGACATATCTGAGATATCTAGTAATAATAATAAGAAGCCATCATTTATATAATGCTTACTATGTGTCAGAGAATATGCAAAGCACTTTTTACAAATATTATCTATTTGAATATCATAACAATCTTAGACCTTACACTTGAAAAAATTGAGTCAAACTCAAGGTTACTATAATCTTTTACTATTATTTGTTGTATGTCTCTTTTGCTCCACTGGTCTATTTTTCTTAGCCAATACCAGATGGTTTTTGATAATTATTGTTTTATTTTTTTTTTAATCCTTAGTTTCTGTCTTAGAATCAATTGATTTGAAAGCAGAAGAGCAGTAAGGGCTAGGAACTGGGGTTAAGTGACAAAGCTAAGAAGTGCCTGAGGCCAGATTTTTACCTAGGTCTTCCCAACTTCAAGCCTAGTGCTCTCTCCACTATACTAATTAGCTGTCCTGATAATTACTGCTTTAAAATATAGTTTTAAATCTGGTACTGCTAGGTTTCTTTCCTTTACATTTTTTTCATCAATTCCTTTTATATTCTTGATTTTTTGTTTTTCCAAAAGAATTTTGTTAGTATTTTTTTCCTAGTTCAATTTAATTGGTCAATTTAATTTAATTGGGATAGCATTGAAAAAGTAGTTTAGATACGATTGTCATTTTTACTATATTAGCTCTGTCCACGTATAAGCAATTAAAGTCTCCCCAATTATATAACCTGATTTTATCTGAATAAAAAATGTTTTACAATTAGGTTTATATCATTCCTGGGTTTGTTTTGGTTTGTATAATCCTGTGTATTTTATTTTATCTATGGTTATTTTTAATTACTTGAAATATGTCTTACCAGCTCTCCTTTTATGGCTTTGTTAGTGACATCTAAAAATCCTGATGATTTATATGGTTTTATTTTATATCCTACTACTCTGATAAAAATTATTGATAGTTTCAAGTAATTTTTGAGTTAATTCTCTAGGATTTTCCACATTTGCCATTATATTGTTTGTGAAAAGAGATAGTTTTGTTACCTCTTTGTCCATTCTGATTCCTTCAAGTTCTCTCTTTTCTTTTGATTATTATTGAATAATATTGGTGATAATGGACAACCTTGTTTCTCTCCTGATTTCATGCAGAAGGCTTCTAACTTATCCCCATTATGAAAATATAGGTTGCTGATGATTTGGGGTATAAATTATTTTTCATTCTAAGGAAAAATCTATTTATACCTATGTTTTTAAGTGTTTTAATAGGGATGAGTGTCATATTTTCAAAAGATTTTTCTGTACCTACTGATATGATCATATAGTTTTTATGATTATTGTTATTGGTAGAAACAATTATGTTAAGGATTTTGCATATATTAAACCATTCTGGTATATCTTGTATAAGTCCTATTTTGCCATAATGTATAATCTTTCTGATATAGTGTTGTAGACTCCTAGCTAATATTTTATATAGGATTTTTGCATCTATATTCATTAATGAAATTGGTCTATGATTTCCTTTCTCTGTTTTTCTCTTTCTGGTTTATGTGTTAGCACCATATTTTGTATAAAAAGGAGTTTGGAAAGATTCCTTCCTTACCAACTATTCCAAATAATTTGTGTAATATTAGAATTAGTTGGTATTTAAGTGTTTGGTATAATTTATTTGTAAGTTTATCGAGTAATGGTGCTTTTTTCTTAGGAAGTTCACTTATGATTTGTCCAATTTCCTTTTCTAAAATAGATTTATTTAGATATTCTATTTCCTCTTCTGTTAGTTTAGGCCATTTATATTTTTGAAAGTGTTCATACATTTCACTTAAATTGTTAAATTTGTAGGCATATAATTGAGAAAAATTATGAAAATTTGCAAAAAAATTAAACATTTGGTATAATAATTCATTCTTCGGTAAAAAAAAATTGTTGGGAAAATGGGAAAGCAATCTGGCAGAAACTAGGTATAAATCAATATCTAACCCCATTTACCAAGATGAGAATTAAATGAATACACAATCTAGACATAATGGGAGGTTTAACAAGCAAATTAGAAGGACATGGAACCAATTGCCTGTCAGATTTATGGAAAGAAGAATTTATGAATAAACTGGAGATAGGGAATATTATGAGATGTATAATGGATAATATTGATTACATTAAATTTAAAAGGTTTTGTACAAATAAAACTGATGTAGTTAAGACTAGAAGAAAAGTAGAAAAATGGGGAATATTTATCGGCAGTTTTTCAGAAAAAGGTCTTACATCTAAAATATATAGAGGGGGTAGCTGGGTAGCTGGGTAGCTGGATAGTTCAGTGGATTGAGAGCCAGGCCTAGAGATGGGAGGTCCTGGGTTCAAATCTGGCCTCAGACACTTCTCAGTTATGTGACCCTGGACAAGTCACTTAACTCCCATTGCCTAGCCCTTACCACTCTTCTGCCTTGGAATCAATACACATTGATTCCAAGACAGAAAGTAAGGTTTTTTTTTTTTAATAAAATATATAGAAAACTTTGTCAAATTTATAAGAATATGAACCATTTCCCCAACTGATAGTCCAAAGATATCAACAGTTTTTTAAAAAGAAATTCTTACTTTCTCTTTTCAAATTAATACTAAAAATTAGTTTCAAGACAGAAGAGTAGTAAGGGATAAACAATTGAGTTAAATGACTTGCCCAGGGTCACATAGCTGGGAAATATCTGGGGCCTGATTTGAACCCAGTACCTCTCATCCTTGGGCCTGGCTCTCAATCCACTAAGCCACCTAGCTGCCTGTCAGACAATTTCTAGATTAAAAAAAAAAAAAGCTAAATATAACTATATGAAAAAATGCTCTAAATCATTACTTATTAAAGAAGTACAAATCAAAACAACTTTGAGATAGCACCTTACACCTAACAGATTGGCCAATATGATAGAAGGGCAAAATGACAAATATTGCAGGGAATGTGGGGAAATGGGGACATTAATACTTTATTGGTAACACTATGAACCAATCCAACCATTCTGGAAAGCAATCTGGAATTATGCCTAAAGAGTTATAAAGGGTTAATTTTTTTTTAAAACATGGAAAGATCCAAATGAGTGGAACCTGGAGAATATTACATACTATGTAACTATAGAGATATTGTTTGAAAAACAACAATGAATGTCCACCTTCAAAAAAAAAAGAACTAATGAAAAGAAACATGCATGATATGGTTATATATTATATATATATGCATATATATGAAATCATGTCTTCTTTAGCTTGGGGAGAGTGAAGAGGAAGGGAGATACATTGAAATTTTAATGTAATAAAAAATAAATTTAAACTGAAAAAAAGGGTCTTGAGTGAGAAAAAAAGAAACAAAAAAGTTAAATGACTTATTTAAAGTCACAGATAAAATAAGAATCTGAAGCTAGATTTTCACTCAGATCTTCCTGATTTCAAGCTCAGTGCTCTCTCTATATACTATGACATCCATCTATGCTCCAGAGCTGAAGATATATATATATATATATATATATATATATATTTTTTTTTTTACCTTGATTTTGAAAGGAGAATTGATTGTATTGGCCCTTTTCCCTCATCTCAGGTCAGGAGGCTTGCCTTTTCTGCAGTCCGTATTTATTTGAGATATGCAGTACCAGTCAAGTCCATCCATGGAATGGTCACCATTAAGGCTCTTACAAAACACACCTTTCTTCCTTAGGGTCTCTTCTAATCTATTGCTTCAGATCAAGGCACCCAAATAATGGTGAAGTAGGTCTCAAGTTGAACCCTAGGGTAACAAGAAAGGCATAACATGCCAGATCCCCATAGGTTGGGATTCTTGTAACAAAAATCTTCTGACCCAATTAGATTCTTAAGACCACCTCCTGGTCTCCTTAATGGGCAACCACCCAATCTAAATAAAATCAATAAATCTTGTTGTGATTATGAACCATCTCTCAAACTGAAGAATATTACTCTGTTTTCCTGTGGGAAAGATTTCTCTACCAATATGCAAAGGGAAGTAGGCAGGAAGAAAGGAGGAAAGAGAGGTCAGTTGGGAAATTTGGAAAGAAAAATTAGGATTATAGGAGCCCAATTCCCCCAAGTCACTCCAGGTGATGACAGAGCCTGTTAAGACTGCTTGATGTCTAGGACTCTGAGAATAATGCCCAGACTGATTTCTGCCCTTCAGGTGGCTGCCCTCCCCCATCTAGAAAGGAGTATGTTCCTAAAACAGGTGGCAATGATCAGTTTCAATAAAAACCTTTGTGAATTTCTATCCTTGCAATGTCTTTAAGCATTTAACTATGACTGAAAAACTACGTTTGGATCTCTTTCCAGATGGCTGAAAAGTATGGCCCTGTGTTTACTGTGTACATGGGGCTGCAGAGAATCGTCGTACTGCATGGATACGAAGCAGTAAAGGAAGCTCTGATTGACCAGGGAGATAACTTTCTAAACAGAGCACAACTACCAATATTTGAGGATAACTTCAAAGGACAAGGTAAGTTTCAACCCTTAAAGGTTATCTAAAGTTAGCTACAATTATTCTTCTCTCGTGGAACATTATTGTATCCAAAGAACTAAAGTGGACCATCACTCAAATGGCCATGGAGAGGGATATGATGGGTATGACGTGGTGTAATAAATTACCAACAAGAAATTATAAATGAAGATTCGTGTAAAGAATGACATTAAAAACACGTGTGATGGAAAGAGAAGATGACCTGATCATGTGGCAAAAGCCAGGGGACTGCCAGCTAAAAGCAGGATTTTAACTCAGACCAGTTCCCTATCATCAAGCCCTGAAGTCTGTTGTGAGTACTGGCATCATTGGTCTATCTTTTACACATAAGGAAATTGACACCTCAGAGAAAATAATGGATTTACCCACTGTCACATATGTCAAGCCAAGCAAGCTTTTGCTCAGCTGGCAGAGTCTTCAAGAATCCAGGGTAAGGGGCAGCTGGGTAGCTCAGTGGATTGAAAGCCAGGCCCAGAGACAGGAGGTCCTGGGTTCAAATCTGACTTCAGACACTTCCTAGCTGTTTGACCCTGGGCGAGTCACAACCCCCATTGCCTAGCCCTTACCGTTTTTCTGCCTTGAAACTGATACACAATATTGATTGTAAGACAGAAGGTAAGGAGTTAAAAAAAAGAATGCAGGGTAATCTACTTGATAGGTTGGGGTTTCAGAATAGGACATTTTGGAGGCAATATATAAGGCAAATCAAAGAAAAAGTACATGAAGAAATAGGAAACAATTGGCCAACGTCATCAACAAATATCAGCACAGGCGCCCATGCACCCCCACACACAAGCAGGATTCAACAATATTTCAGCCAGATTTCTATGAATGAGTAGGATATATGCTAGGAATGTAAGAATAAGTCAATCTGATGGAAACAACCAATTTAATTTAATAAATATTATTAAGTAAACAACGAAATATTGACAGCCAATACATACTATCTATTTATAACAAAAGATCTATTTTGACTACACTTTATAGGTAGAATAAGATAATTTAGTATAAACTTTTCCTTAATGTGATAAATGCTACTTTATTAGAAGCCAAAAATAAGTTATGGGGGGAAAAAAGGCATTCCTACTAAGGATCAAAGTAAACTTGTCCCATTACTTGAAATTACTTGGTTTTTAAAATTAATTATTTTTTTACAGAATTTATAGTCATCAACCAAAATAGACATTTTCATTTTGAAAAGATAATAAAGAGGGCAAGTGAATCTGTGAATATACTAAGGAGCATGCACTTAGTATGTATCACAATAAATCAAATCAAATAAAAGTATGTATCAACCTAAACAGTGTAGAACTGCCCTGTTCTACATTGCTGGGTTCACACCTGAACTTTCTCCTGCCATTTATATAGTTCTTGAGAGTCAGAAAAGTGCTTTAAAAATGGCTTCTTGTTTAATCCTCCTAACAACCATTATATGGAGGTGCTATTATTATCCCTATATTGAAAATAAGTGTAGATCACCTTTTGTTCAATCATCCAGTCATTAGAGGTTCTGGGCTCACCTCAGCACTTTATCCCAGAGGAATTTTACCCCTCATCCACTGGATCTGAGGTCAATTGACACTTGGAGTGCAATGTCTGTCCTAGCCACCAGAGGGGAGACAAAGATTGGAATAATGGTCTTGCTACCACCAAGGCATGAGCAACACTAGGCAGAGCTAGCCAGGTTCTGAATTCCTTTTCCAGGCCATTTGCCCATATGCATGCATAGGATGGATTGCTTTCCTTTCAGTTCCTTCATTAGTGTTCCTTTCTTTCTTTTTTCAGGCCATAATGTTCAATTTTATTGTGTTTCTTTCAAATATAGGGTTGCAATTTAATCCCATAAAAACTGATTATTTATTTGGATCTTGCACCCATTCCCAAATAATTTCCTTCTCTTCCTCTCTTCCTCCAATACATGATACAGGTGTGTCCTCTGGCATTTAGGTTACTATAATCTCCTGAGACTCTTCAGTCCCATAATACCTTTCTCTTTGGTGTTCTAGGGAGAGGTATATAGAGCAAAGGTTGAACAAGGCCCACTAAGACTCATAAGAGGCTAGACAGCAGGCAATATAAAGGGGTGGCACTACTCAGTAGTCTAAGGGAGATGTTGTCAGAGTCTATTTGTCCAATTAGAATTGTGGCTCCAGTCCTTACTAAAAAAAATTCTGCCACATCCCTTGATTTACCATATTTAAATGAATCCTAATAATTCAGACTCATCAAATTGGATCTTATCACAAGCAGAGGATTATTTATAAATACAATATTTACAAATTATCAAAGACATGAAAAGTTTATAATCAAAATAGTTTTTAAAGTTATTATTCACCCATAGCTTCTCCCAGAATCCCTCTGTTCACTGTCAGTCTATAGATATGTCCTCAAACTGGTTGTTTCCAGATCTAGTTCAGATGCCTAGGCTCAGTTGCTATTACCAAGAGCAGCAATCATCCCAAATGCAGAATTTGCAGAATATCCTCAGCACTTCTCCATTCACCACATGAACATTCCCTAGAGATTCCGATTCTTCTGCAGCAGTCAAACCTAGTCATTGTAACAGTGAAAATGTGGTTTTTAAGACTGTGAATTGCCAAAAGTGTAAAGATTATTTTTAGTGTCTTGATGTATAATAAAAATAAGTGGTTGCCATGGGAAAATTCCCAAATATGAAAATACCCAAGTCAGCTGGGTTTTATGGAGATTTTAATTAATACAAATGAAGGAATTAAGGGAAGAAAAAGAGAGAGAGAAGAGAAAATAGTATTCAGCTTCCAAACTGAACTACCCTCAATTTTGAACTCCCCTTCCTTTTAAAGAAATTTTCTCTTATGTCACCTCCCCCAAATTTTCATGTCTACCAATCATCTACCAATCACAGTAGATGCTTTTTCCTAGGACTGCCCGTTCTTAGTTCTCACCACTCTTTAGTTCTCACCTTCTCTGGGTAGATTATATCTTCTGAGTACTTCACACCTCTTTTGTTAAGCTTGCCTTTTGTAAGTTGCTTGATGTTTTAGTGATTAATTTAACCTTTATAGGTACTTAGCACCTTTTTGTATTAGATCTAAAAATAGATCTAGCTTAAGGTTTTAGCTTCACTATAAGTATTAGTTGGGAACTTTTCATTGTTCAATCAGGAGTTTACAACTTTATTTTCCCCTAAGGCACTGTCTGAGCAGGGTGGAATAATTTTAAAGTTCTCAATACATTCTGACTAAGGACCTCCATTGTAGAAAATGGGGAATAGCTTAATCAAATCTTCTGAAGTAGAGTCTGAGCAGTTTTAAGATTCACATCATACAGTCCTATTGCCAACAGCAGCCTCTAGTTCAAGGCTCCTAATCATAAAGGCTATAAATTCAAGTCTGTGATTTTTTTTAAAAATCACTAGTGGAGGGGACAGCTGAGTAGCTCAGTGGATTGAGAGTCAGACCTAGAGACAGGAGGTCCTAGGTTCAAATCTGTACTCAGACATTTCCTAGCTGTATGACCCTGAGCAAGTCACTTGACCCCCATTGCCTAGCCCTTACCACTCTTCTGCCTTGGAGCCAATACACAGTATTGACTCCAAGACGGAAGGTAAGGGTTTGTAAAAAAAATTATTAAAAATAAATAAATAAAAATCACTAGTGGAGTGAAGTAGAATACTCATAACCAGGTCAATGATGGAGAGAAATTCCTCTGGCTTCCTTCCTCTTGACCTTGAAATGCTACCCTTTAAAAGTCCCTGATAGCCCATATCTCTCATCACTTCCATCTCCAGCATCTCTACTCTTGGACTTCTTTCTTCTCTCAGATTTATGGGTGGAGCTGTTCTATAGTGGAAATGGGTAGGGTGGGGAGCAAAGGTGAAAATTTATCAAATCAGGGAAAACTAGATGTTTATTCTGCTAAACTCTACAAATACTTGAAGATAAGTACTACTTTCTATATTTTACCATCCAAGAAGGAAGTTCACAGAAATGAGCTTGATATCACAACTTAGTGGGAGGCAGAGACATGATTTAAACCTATTTCTCTCCTTACTTAAGTGGTCTGGCACTAATTCCACTCTGTATTCTCTCTTGAAGTCCATGAGTCAATTGAACAGAAGAATTCTGATGGTTCTCTGATAACAGGTTTCCATTGGTCTTGCATCAAAGAAACCAACCATGAGATCACCAGTTGATGGCTTTCTTTGCTCTCTCCATCCTTTTTCCTGGCACTGATATCACCATCATCAAAATAGTCAATGATGACAACAATAAAAACCACTGGCATTTGCGTAGCATTTCAAAGTGCTCCAAACACATTATTTCATTTTAGCCCCACATCACCTCTGAGAGATAGGTGTATATATATCCTCAGAGTCCTCAGAGGTGTTTTGGGGCTAAAATGAAATAATGTGTGTAGAGCACTTTGAAATAAATAAATTATATATATGTATATATATATATATATGACTATATGTGTGTATAGGACTAGGTGTGTGTATATATATTGTTATTATTATTATTATTATTATTATTTCCATTTTGTATGTGAGGAAACTGAGGGTTTGAGAGGTTAAATGATTTCCCAAGGTCATAAAGTGAGAAAATATCTGAGACAGGATTTGAATTCATGCCATGAAATTCCTTCCTGCCTACTCTGATGATTCTTTTCTCAGGGATTCTTTCAAGCAGTGGTGAAAAGTGGAGACAGAACAGACGTTTCTCCCTCATGACCCTGAGGAACTTTGGGATGGGGAAGAGAAGTATTGAGGAGAGAGTCCAGGAAGAAGCCCAGTGTCTGGTGGAGGAGCTCCGGAAAACAAAGGGTTGGTTTACACTGTTCATTTGCTGGGAATGTGGAGCCTGCCCTCTTGACCATCCCCAATTCTAAACCTCTTCTCTGGTGGGAGGAGCTCATTGTCTCTGCTTGACCCCCTTGACTGGTGTTATTCATTCAGGCAGGTATGAAATTCCTCAAGCATTTTTCAATGTAGCATACATTGTAAGTATATATAGTATACATTATTTATATAAGTATATAGTATATGTTTATTGTATATAATATGCATTATATATAAACATATAATATTATAAATATATATAGTATACAATATAGAGTCCCAGATAGAGGGTATGATGCCTTGACACAAGACCACCCTAACTTCAAAGAGTTTGTAATATACTGGGGCAAAAAGAAGGGACTATTGGAGTCTGATTACAAATCAAAATATGCCATCTTCCACTTTATGAGTGTTACAAGGGAATCACTTTAAAAGACTGATATATATTAATTTTATAAATGTTGGAAATTTGAGGTTTACATGAGTGTCTTTTGGGGGGGGGGGATATGTGATATGTGTCTTCTGTCACAGCATGAGCAATATGGAAATATGAATCGCTTGAACTCACTAGACTAAAACTTATATCAAATTATTGACTGCCTGGTCAGGGATGGAGAGGAAGGGAGAAAGAGAATCTGAATTGTAAAGTGTTGGAAAACAGTTGTCAAAAATGGTTTCTAGATATAATGAAGGGGAGAGGAGTGGATGAGCTAGATGGGTCAGTGGACTGAGAGCCAGGCCTAGAGACAGGAGGTCCTGGGTTCAAATCTGACACCTCCAAGCAGTTTGACCCTGGGCAAGTCACTTAACCACCATTGCCTAGCCCTTACTGCTCTTCTGCCTTAGAATTGAATATTGGTTCTGTTATAATTTTAAAAAATATATATCTTCCTATCCAGAGATATATATTTTATAAAATTTATTAGGAAGGGTAGATAATCATTCCTAAGTAACCTGACCACATGATAGCTTAGCCAGCCTGTATCTTCCTACTCTCCCTCACCTGACTGCTTTGTCTCTTCTCCCCATGCTTCTCCCATTGTCTTTTCGTAGGTCTCTCCTGTCTCTGCCCCAAACCTTAACTTTTATTGATGTACAGAATGTGTACCGACATAATCCTGGCATACACCTACGCAACCCTTGCACAACTGTGGTATGTCAGGAATGTTTGATATACAGGGAAAGTTACTCAGGAAGGGGGAGGGGATGAGTTTCCTTGACACAAATTCCTTCCCCCCTATGATCCTTTGGGAGACCCGTCTCCCCAATGGATCATTTAAATATAACTATCTTATAACTCTAAATACCTTCTAGCTAAAAGTAAATACAATATTACATTTTTCTAAAAGGGAGTTATAATAATTAGAGATGGGAGTAAAATACAAAAATTGATTGATAGACACATTGACAAAATGCCAACTAGTGAACAGTTCCGTTTGGCATAAGAGTTTACATTCAGGATAAGCATATTCAACCCCTTCAGTTCAGTTCATTATATCCCAAAGTTCATTCTGGATCTGTTGGTGCATGTATAGCTTCTTCAGGCATCTTTATAACACCTTCTCCAAAAGGCTCCACTTTCTTGATTTTTGGATGTTGGCAAGTTTCTTTTCCTGAAATTTCTTCAAAAAATTTTAAATCTTGCATTTTAGGATAATTACACAATCCCCCTGAGGAGGGTATTGACAAACACCAGAATCACACTGGAATACATGACTGTGTTATGAGGTATATGAAACAATTGTCAAAAGAAAAAAAAATAAACAAACCACCCAAAAAATCCCAAATAAAAAAATTCTGTATAATAATAAGAAATACAGAAATGATAAAGACAATTTAACAGAATATTTCAAATTTTGATAACTCATAAATCAGTTAACATTAAATTACATACATCTTGTATTTAGAATTGAGTTACAGAGACTTCTTTCTGGGGAAGGGAACAAACTAAAACAGTTAACATCAATAAGTCAATTAGGTCTAAAAAGGCTTAAAAATTCACTTCCAGACTCTTTGAGGTTCCTTCTCCTCCCAAGTACCATCAGTCATCACAATCCCTTTGTCTACACTTCTGGGGTCTCCCATGCTGAGGGGAATTCCCACGTTGAGTACAGGTGTTTGGGTGTGAGTTTCCTCATTTGAATAACTATTCCTTCTATCAATATTACTATTCCTGAAACTTCTATTTCTATTTTTCTGATTCCTCTTCTTACAATGCATAATTGCATGACCAAATTTTCCACAAAAATAACATTTAAGTGGTTGTTTTGTAGATTCATTTAAGGGAGCTATGGTCTCTCCTTGCTTTACCTTCATAACTGTTTCAATTAATTCTTTTATTTCCTTCCTCAATGTCTCCACTAAAGTGGCATTCTCCTTATCCTTCTCACCCTGTTTAGAAGTTGATTCCTTTATTTCCTTCCTTAATGCTTCCACTAAATCAGTGTTGTTCTTCTCCTTTTCCTTATGTACCTCAAAAGCATAAACTGCCACTCTTTTCAATTCTTCAAGGTCCCTAGTAGGCCAAGTTGGACAGTTAGTCATAAAATAATTCCTAACTACCTTACAACTGTTTTTCACAAATTGCATTCTGATTTGTCTAAGGTCCCGTTCCCTATCTAGATCAAGCTCAACATATCTTCCTCTCAGCTTGATAAGCCTATCCACAAACTGGGTGGGATGTTCGCTATCTTCTTGCTTAAGATTTTCAAATTTAGCCCATGTACCAGACATATTAGAACATCCTTTCCCTTCTCTATTGCCCCAGGGAGCCCCTAAACTATACCCTAAGATTAATTTAAAGGGGTGTCTCTGTGCTCAGTGCAGCACCTGGCTGATCAAAGCAGCAATAAGAGCCAGAGGTTTTCAGCACCTGGGGAAATCAGGCATTTGGGGCTGGGCTTCTAAAGTAAGAGAACTGGGTGGGGAAAACTCAGGGGAGGGAGTTTTTCTCAGTAGTCCAATGTGATTGGATCAAGGAAAAACAGCAGCCTGTTCCCTTTCTCCTCCAAGGTACTTTTCACATATGAAGGCAGGCTAGCTAACTGAAGCAGCTTCTATCATTAAGCTTAAACTTTATCTAAGACTCAAAACTTCTCTCAGAAGAAAATTAAGGTTCTAAAAAAAATCCCTGATTTATGGTTGCCAACTGTTATAATTAAAATTAATAATATTTCTTGTTACCCAGAGATATATATTTTATAAAAATTTTTAGGAAGGGTAGACAATCATTCCTTAGTAACCTGGCCTGTATCTTCCTACTCCCCCTCACCTGCTTGCTCTGTCTCTTCTCCCCATGCTTTTCCCATGGTCTTTTGGTTGATCTCCCCCATCTCTGCCCCAAACCTTAACTTTTATTGATGTACAGAACATGCACTGATGCAATCCTGGTGCAACTGTGGTATGTCAGGAATGTTTGATAGACAGGTAAAGTTACTCAGGTGAGGGAGAGAGGATGAGCTTCCTTGACATATTTCTAAGACAGAAGATAAAAGGTTTTTTTTTTAAGGTATAATTGAAAAAATGTTTTAAGTTTTAAAACAAAAACAATAGGTCATAGGGTCAATAGAACATATGCAAAAATAAATAAATACTACATATAAATAAGTACTCATATGACATTATTTATATGTGTGTATATGATTTAAAAAGTAATCTTGAGATGAAAGTCAAACACTAAATACTGGGAGAATCACAAAAGCTTTTGTGTAGAAGGTAACATCTAAGCTGAGCCTTGAAGAGAGCTACAGATTATGAGAAGGAAAGAGCAAGAAAATTCCAGGGAGAGAAGCCTGTACAAAGGCAGAAAGAGGTTAGGGATATAAGCAACAGAATGTTGTCTATGAAGAATAGCAATTCGTATCTAATACTAAAGTCATAATTAGGACTATAGGAAAGAGTAGAAGGGAAAATATTAGGTCAATCTTGAGAAATCTGAAACCAGAATTCAGATCAGCCCTCTTACAGTCGAATTATTAGGAAGCATGACATCAAAGCTGTTTTTCCTTTGGTGGCTTCCCCATCCATTAGGTCAGTTCTTCGACCCCACCTTCATCCTGGGCTGTGCTCCCTGCAATGTGATCTGCTCCATCGTCTTTAACAATCGCTTCAACTATGATGATAAGAAATTTCTGAGACTGATGAGCCTATTAAATGAAAACTTTCGGCTCTTAAACACACCATGGATCCAGGTAAGGTCAAGGTTGTCTTATGCTCCCGTGATTGATCACTTAATTCCTGGATCTGTTTGAGTTGTGGGCTAGGGGGACATCAGTTCTCTGAGAAGTGCAGTCACAGCCACATTCCAATAGGCCATGCCATAATGGAGAAGAATAGGGAGCATATGACAGTGAGGGGACTGTATGAGCTTATTTCACCCTATAGAAGAGTGTCCTCTGCTTCCTTCTCCTAATTCAAATGAGGATGCTGTGAAAAGGGAACTGAACTTGAGGTCAGTCACACAGTCTGAGTTTCCAGTGACACCTGTGGTCCCTTCCAGCTCCATAGAATTCTGTGAATGCAGCACCATTCCCAATGGAGATAGCCCTAAAATCCCAAAAGGAAATCCAGATCAAGGTGGGTGGGTTAGAAGGGTTAGAATAGACTGCCTGGATCTCAGAGTTCTAAGAGACCACCAACCACCAACCTTCTTTTTGGAGTGCTTACCAACCTCCATCTCCAGGCATGGAACATCACCTTCAGAATGCCTGGGAGGACCATTTCCTTAGATGCTGGCTGAGGATGCATTTTCAGGTGCTTGGCTTCAGTGAGCTATAAAGTAGTTCCTTCACTATTAGCCTGAAATAAAGAAATGGTCAAAAGAAGAACAACTGGGTGACTCAGTGGATAGAAAGTCAGGCCTAGAGATGGGAGGTCCTGGGTTCAAATATTGCCTCATACACTTACCACCTAGGTGACACTTGGCAAGTCACTTAATCCCCACAGTGAAGCTCTTACCATTCTTCTGCCTTGGAATCAATACAGAGTATTGTTTCTAAGAAGGAAGATATGGGTTAAAAAAAAGAAATGGGCAAAAAACAATTTCTGCCATGTAAAGAAACAAATAATAGCAATTTTCTCTATTAATTCTTTTTTTTTTTTGTCATGGGGTGTGTGTGTGTGTGTTTGTGTTTTCTGCCCTTTTAGCTCTACAATATGTATCCTTCACTCATAAAACGTCTGCCTGGAAATCATAGGACCATTAATAAAAATGTTCTTGAAGTTAGGAATTTCATCATGGATGAAGTGAAGAAGCACCAGGAAACCCTAGATCCAAACAACCCTCAGGACTATATTGACTGTTTCCTCATCAAAATGCAACAGGTACAATAGATGGGAGAACTCTGCCTTTTGGCTAGAATTAGTACTGGCAATTGGGGGAGGGAGGCTTAGACAAGTTTAAGTTTAAACTGTGAAACCATATTTTATATGGTGAAATTCTTTTAGGGGAGGGGAGAGATCCTTGGAAACCACCATCAGGGCAAGAAACAGTCTCTAGGGAAAGAACCGTTAGAGTAGGAATACAGAGAGATGGAAGCATGTGATTTATCATTTGTTTATTTGGGTATATGTTTTGGGGTTTTGGTTTTATAAAGTTATTTACTTACAAAATAGAATAATATGGAAATATGTTTTACATGGTACTACATGTATAACCCAGGTTGAATTGCTTGGCAGTTCATGGAGCAGGGAAGGAAGAAGGGAGGGAGACAATTTGGATCATATAACTTCAGAAAACTTATGTGGAAATTTGTTATTACATATAACTTGTAATATACAAAAATTAAAAAAAAAAAGACAGTCTCTTGAGCCCCAAGAGGATCTGCTAGAGAGTTTAGCAAGGGCCAAAGAGAGACCCATTATTAAGTCCAGTTATTCCATAGCACAAGGCAATTAGGTATTATAAAAATAGAATGCTATATTTTGATTTAGGAAGACTTAGGTTCAAATACTACCCAAGATATATATGCTTGCTAGATGACCCTGGGCAGGTGATTCTTAGCCTCAGTTTCCTCCACTATAAAATAAAGATAATACTTATTTAACAGCATTGCTATGAAAATCAAATGAGATAATATTGGTAAAGTACTTAGTCAACCTTAAAAAAAACTACATATATATTTGTGTGTGTGTATATATATATATATATTGGGCATTTTTTATCATAGAACATCATAACTCCCAATACTTCATGCCAGTTGGGAAAAGAAATGTAAATAATGAATTCTGCAGATACTCCTAAAACTTAATCTTCTCCAATAATTTTCACCTTTTCTTCCCACTTATTATCAGCATGTGGATCTTGACATAGTTGTAAATAGACAATTGCATGCAAAGTTTTGCATTACATACATTAGGTTATGCTATTTGTATGGGGACCTTTGAATATCTCAATTTTATTACTATGTTTTCTTGCATGTGTCATAACTTGAATTCCTTCCCCCACCCCTACCCAGGAATGATGTTATATCTGGTAATTTCTCTCTCTACCAAATATTCAGAATCACATAAATCAAAGATCTAGTCAGAAGAAGAAATGATCCAAGCTCTATAATTCTCTAAAAATTATGCCTAAAGTCCTATAAAAAGGATAATAATGCATTGTACATATTGATTATATGAGACTCCAATTTAAATGCAGAGAAGAAAAAAGTCATGTCACCATAAGAAATGAGATTTAAAACTCTCACACTAATTATACTTAACGACCATTTCAGGGAGCAGCTGGGTGGCTCAGTGGATTGAAAGTCAGACCTAGAGATGGAGGTAACAGGTTTAAATCTGGCCTCAAACACTTCCCAGCTGTGTGACCCTTGACAAGTCATTTAACCCCCAATGCCTTGCCCTTACAGCTCTTCTACCTTGGATCCAATACACAATATTGACTCTATAGACAGAAGGTATGGGTCATTAACAATAATTGTTTTCTGTCACCTGAAAAATCAGAAGCATTTTTGACAAATAATTTAGATGAACCAAGTCTTTGAATAAATTTTCCTCCATAAGTTTGTATTTTTGGAAAGATAAATAGATAGAAAATAAATAGAATAAATAGAAATAAAGATGATATATAAACATTATATATCATATAAACATGTAATAAATATATTGTATGAAATAAATTAACTATATTATATAAAATTTATGATATATAATGTAATTAATATAAATGTTTAGGTTTGTATTTATATATGTATATAATGTTAAACATAAACAAACAGAAGAAAATACTCACGAAGTAGCTATGGTTCAAGATATGGATAGCTGCAAAGAGGTGGATTTAGCAATATAAGTGTTTTTGCTCTCTTCGGAGTGACTAGACCCACCTGACATACCATAGAGTATAGTAGATCACAGTTAATACTTGTCCTGGTCTCAATGGGACCTACCTGGACATGATGTCAAGAAAACTCAACTCTAGAGAGAAAGAAGGCTGCCAAGTCAGACTTCCACTACTCAGCCTAGCTTCAGATTGGAGCAGAACCAAGATAACAAGATCAGGGATATGTTCCCTCATGATCACATGAGAGGGAATGAGGCAAAGGCAAACCTGTGCTGAACCCCTGGAAGGGAAAGAAAGGGCAGAAACAGTTGTTAGAGGCAACTATTCTTGTCCACAGCCAGAGTAAAGGGACAGTAAAGCAAAGTCAAAAGCAAGACTTCAGAAATCTTGTGTAATACTTGCTGTTAAATTAGGCCACATGCTTGCAATCAAATGGATTCCACAGGTCCTTTCCCCAAGAGTGAGAGTGCCTATTGACACTGGAAACTCAGCCAAGAAAAATGGAATTTGGAAATGAGAGGAGAATCTCATACCCTTAAATGAACAAGCCATCATCTCTCCTAATCTAGCCCTTGTAGTTCCAATTGAATCAAGAGTATTCTTCCCTATTTTACCAGGGAAAATATTCCCTCAACTTGCATGATCCATTTGAGAATCATTCATTCATCTGCTGGTGTGGTAGATGAGGGTCTTTAGGGGTGAAGATAGGATACAATCTTCTACACTTTACTCAAAAGCCAAAAGATGACAACTATGAACTCTGACTTTGTCCCACTGTAAGAAGCTGAAAACACCTCATCAGACCTCCCTATTTGGTGGGCTGTGATGCCTCACATATAAAATCCCATTCCTCCTGCCTTTTCAATTGTCAACAGGGTTTGCAAGTTAGATCTTCTACAGATTAAATGAAGAGAAATTACTTGATAGTCAATAGTCTAACTTGAAGAGACATCTATAGTTATTAATCACTAATAAAGTCTTTCAGGGCAGCTAGGGGGTGAAGTAAATAGAATGCTAAGCTAGGAGTCAAGAATATTCACCTTCTTGAGTTCAAATCTGGCCTCAGGCACTTACTAGTTGTATGACCTTGGTCAAGTCACTGAACCTTGTCTACCTCAATTTTCTTATCTGTAAAATGAGCTAGAAGATAATAGCAAACCACTCTAGTATCTCTGCCAAGAAAAAGGGGTCACAGAGTAAGGAAATGACTGAACAATGATAAAGTCTTATCTAGTTATATATATATATATTATATATATATGTATGTATGTATATACAATTATCTCAGAATATCTAGATGGGATGAGAAGTCTAGCTAATCTCATCAGACTATCTTGATTTATGAGGTCTCTATAACTCAGAATGCCTTGATATGACCAGAGGCCTAATTACTCTTATCAGAATATCTAGGTGGGACCAAGAACTAAGGTAATGGAGTCCTCCCTTGGAGATAGAATGCAGGCTGAGAACATCTTTGTTTATACAATCTACCAGACTCCATTTATTTGTCCTCTAAAGTTATTTTTAATATTATAAGGAGAAGAGAAGATGGTTCCCTCAAACTCACAGCACATGGGTTCTATCCCTTTTCTCTATACATCCATCAGGTTTTTAGATGAAGTCATTATTTCTAAATAGTTCATCATCCAATCATGTTCATAAAGATACTCATTAAGTCATATCATATTACATACCATACTGGGAGAGCTTTGGAATTTCATATATCTGCTTCTTTGACATATTTAATAATGCTACTGTCTTCAGGAGAAACTGAATCCACAGTCTGCATTCAACTATCAGGAATTAATGGCCACTGGATCTAATTTATTTTCTGCTGGTACAGAAACAACATCCAGCACCCTGAGATATGGGCTTTTACTGCTCATGAAACATCCAAAGATTCAAGGTAAGAGAAATCATTCCTTGTGACTCACATAAGTGAAAGGGCATCAAGAGGGAAGAGAGAGCCTGTTAAGCCCTGACCTTGGTCCTGACTTCTTACTGTGAGTAGCAGTATTATACCTGGGTCAATGTCCCAATGTCCTAAACACCAAAGCAGGTGTTTAATAAATGCTTGTTGTTGTCCAGGAGGAAATTTAAGCAGTAAATAGAATCTGGCATTTCTCAGAGCACAATACCGTTTATTAATAGGAGCGTGTGATCTATTAATAAAGGACAGGTCAGTGGCATGCCTATATTTGTGCCAAAGACCCAAGTGACATTCTTTTCTACTTAGGCATGTCTTCTTTCTTATTGACCTGACAGTACATCATTGAGATCTCCCCTGGAAATCCCAATTGATGGACATTTTAATGAAGAGGTTGGCTAAGAATTTTCAGCTCCAACCTATCTTTTAATGAGGAAGGGCAGTGGACTGGCCCTCAGATGTGGTAGATCATGCCCTTTCTGATTCCTAAAGAATGCAGTTGCTATTGATCTTAACCAGAAAAACATAAGCCATCACAATCAGATTTTCATTGGCTTGTTCTCCTATTTGTAGATAAGTCATCCTAAACTGTAATCAAGGGAGTAAGGATAAAGCCCATATCAGGATATAATTTAAAACTAGATCCTATTTATAGAGTAAACAAAATTTATAGTCCATGTGGATTTTTGGATCAAAAAGTAACTGAAAGTAGCTAGTGAGCAGATGCATTATAGACAGGAGGACTTTTTCTGGAGTGGGATCTTGACCAAAAAATAGGAAGAAAAGGGCTGGATTGCAAATTAATGATACCTTGCAAATATAATATTAATTCCCCTCATTGTTGAACTGAATACAACTCATAATTAAGGGTTATGGGACGATTATTATTGTTGATCATGGTGCTGAGGATGATGATTTTAGTTGTCCTAGCAGAAGAGAAAATAGCTAAATCCCAAACTCAGCAACAGGTTGGAGTCATGGATCTCAAATCAATTTTTCCTAAACATGTTTTAATAAAAGGTGATCAGGATTAAGAACCATGATCACAGTTGTAATCTTTGCTCTGGCGGTAAAGAGCTATGTTATATTGTCAATAAATCTTTATTTTCTTGGCCTCACTATTCTCATCTATAAAATAAACTAATTACTGAAGACTCCAAAGGGTAATTTCCTATGCAATAATAATATGAAAGGACAGCTAGGTTCTGTGGTGGATAGAGTATCAGATCTAAAATCAGAAATACTTGATTTCCTGAGTCCAAATATGGCCTCAGTTATTTATTAAATGTGTGACCCTAGGAAAGCCACAACCCTGTTTGCCTCCATTTCTTCATCTGTAAAAATGAGCTGGAGAAGAAAATGGCAAACCACTCCTTTTTTTTTGGCCAAGAAAACCCCAAATGGGATCTCTGAGAGTCAGAAAGGACTGAACAAGAACAAGAACAATAGTGTGAAGATAATAGGGCTGAGTTTTTATTAGTCATTCTCATCCAGGAAGGTTAGGGAAATTTTGCTCTAAAACAGGGATTCTGGGTCATGGACCTCTTGGAAGACTGGTGAAACCTGATCATTTAATTGAAATTCTTGAGACAATATTTCTTAATTTTAAAATTATTATTAATTGACCATTCAAAAAATCTAAAATGGCCAGTAGGCTCCCTCCATAATCCAAACTGGCACCAGTGAGTGAGAAGGGCAAAAGAGAGCTGGGCCAAAGAAGAGCAGATGGAAAAGAGAGTACAATGTAAACTCTGGTACACATTTTATATGTCCCTTTTGAACTCATTAGCCAGTTCCTACCCTGGATTGCCCAAAACATTTCTAATTGGTAAATAGCCATCAAAGAGATGGACTTAGAGACCC
This sequence comes from Monodelphis domestica, assembly GCF_027887165.1. Taxonomy (NCBI): domain Eukaryota; kingdom Metazoa; phylum Chordata; class Mammalia; order Didelphimorphia; family Didelphidae; genus Monodelphis; species Monodelphis domestica. The sequence goes on from NC_077227.1 coordinate 75,322,631, forward strand.
CAACTCCTCCTTGATTACTTCATCACAGAAAAGACCAGTCTCAGGAAGATGCCAACACACCCCTTTCCTTCCCATCACATGGCTATGTCACCAAAGTCCAAAATGGCAACCAGACCTTTGATTTCATTACCTAAGAGAGTTCTTCTTTATAAATAAATAAGGAGCAGGTCTCTACCTGCCTGTAACAAGAGCTAGTCCAGTGAAATGCCTTGGGGTCTGGGAACAAATTTCTTGGAAGTTCACTGGCCTTGAAAATCCAAAGTTCATGCTGTTTCATTATATAATGATAAAAATCATTACAATTCAATATTAATTTTCCACATTAGGGATGCTTTCTCTCTATAATCTTTTAAAATACATAAAATCAAATGTGGAGGTTTACAAAGAAAATTCATTTATATTAAAATATAATTGTCAAAATATTTTTTAATATTTTAAAACAAGTTAAGAAACCCTATTCTAGAACAATAGGTTATTCACAGAAGTTTTTAGAAGAATGGATAACTTCATACCATTATAAGGAGTATCAGTCATTTCCTGTATGTTGATATTTTGCCAACAATTTCATAGAAGTTAGGAGAAAAAATCCAGACCCTAACAAGTATGTATGTGTGTATGTATAAAATCTTTTGAGACAACATGTATAAGAGCAAAAGTCAACAAAAGCAGAAGAAGCTATACTTTGAGGTTTCATAATTAAATTCAGGTTAGCACTGTTTATTAATCACTAAAGAAGCAAATTTATATAGGTTATATTATTGTTCTAGGCTTGGGGGAAATGCCAAGTTTGGGTAAGACATAGCACCTCTCTCTAAGTAGGTTAAATTTTACTGCTTTTGATTTAACACCAGCTAAGTCACTTAGTGGATGGAGTGCCCTGCCTGGAGTCAGAAACTCCTGAATTTGGGCACCTGCTAATTGCATGACTCCGGAAAGTCACTTAAACTCTGCTTCGGTTTCCACATCTCTAAAGTGGGGATAATGTCACCTATCTTGCAAGGTTGTTGTGAGGACCAAACAAGATAATAATCCTAAAGCATTTATTACAGTGCCCAACACATAGTAAGAATTACATAAATGTTAGTTGTTCTTTATACAATACATATAATGTTATTTATATAATATATATAAATGTTTTTATTCTTTATTAATAGGGGCAGCTAGTTAGCATTGAAGAGAGTGCTGTGTGTGAGGTCAGGAGGATCTGGGTTCAAATTTGACCTCAGTCACTTCTTAGCTATGTGTTCCTGTGCAAGTCACTTAACCCCAATTGCTTAGTCTTTGCTGTTCTTCTGCCTTGGAATCAATGTCTCATATCGATTCTATGACAGAAGGTAGGAGTTAAAAAAAAAAAAGCCTAGTAAAGCTTATGGTTACACTAAGTCCTCTGAGACTGCCTGTATCTTCTTTGTACACACTTGTTTGTTCTCTGTCTCCTTCATTAGCCTGAGCTCCTTCAGAGCACAAACTATCTTTTTTTCCTTTCTAAAATTCTCAGCACTTAAAATAATTCCTTGTATATCGTAGGTACTTCATAAATGCTGTTGTCTGACTAACCAATAAACATGCTCATTAGACTTTGCAACCATCAGAGCTATTCATTGTCATTCATCTCAATACAGACAAAGTTCATGAAGAAATTGACCGAGTCCTTGGCTCAAGTAGAAAACCCTCCATGCAGGACAGAGTCAAGATGCCTTATGTGGATGCTGTTGTGCATGAGATACAGAGATATATTCATCTTCTGCCCTTCAGTCTTCCGCGATTAGCAGCCCAGGACATCCACTTCCAAAAATACGTGATTCCCAAGGTCAGATGTGTTTCTTTTCATTATGATTTCACAAGGCACAAAATCACCCTCTTTGAACTGGGCACAGAATGCCAGTTCTATTTGCTTCATGTGTCCTACAGAGAGACACTTAAAGAAGTAGTTGTGTCATAGAGAAATGAGAGAGCTATCCTCTAGAGGTAGAAGAGCTATGCTCAAAGTCCTGATTCCAACATATACTAAGTATGTTAACACATACTGGGAAATCACCTTATCTCTTGGGGCCCCTGACATCTAAGACTCTAAGTCTCTGTGAGGGTGAACATATGACACACATGCCAGATAAGGCACACAGAGCTGTCTGTGTGGCATGCACTCATCACCTCCAGAGTTCCTTACTAGAAAGGCAGAGAGACTACAGTCCAGCTGCTCCCTTCTCCCTCTCCACTGCCCTGAGGACATTTTTTCACTTGACCCATCCCTCTACCCAGCAGCCCAATGGGAGTGCTTGCTCCCACCCCTGTCTGGGATAAGGTGGGTGAGTCACAGGCAGCAGATCTGGAGGGGAACAGAGGACTCACTCCCCTGCCTAACCCTAATCCTAACCCTAAATTTGCTTCTAACCATAACCCTAAATTCATTTCTAACCCCTAACCCTGAGGATATTTTTTTCACTTCAACCACCCCTCTGCCCAGCAGCCCAGTGGGAGTACTTTCTCCCTCTCCTCTCTGGGGTAAGGGAGAGGCACAGCACATGGTTTCTAAAAGGTTCACCATTACTGCTCTAAGTTATGAAGTGTCAAATTGGCAGAGAGAATTTCCTCAACAATCAATCTCTGATTCCCTCTATCAGTAAAATCTCAGGGCCATTTCCCTACCAAATGGAGAGGACTTTCATCCTGTTCATTGATAGAAGAGAGGTTTTGTGTTATATAGGCAGCTAGGTGATGCAGTGGTCCAAGTACCTGGACTAAACTCAGATTCATCTTCCCAAGTTCAAATCTAGTGTGTGGCAGAAATTTATTAGCCAAAACACCAAGACACCAAATAAAGACTCCAAGTCAAAAAGAAATAGGTTTATTGAGAGAGGACCAGTCTCACAATAAAACTGGATTCTGGTTAACAACCAAATATTTTGAGTTTTGAAAGCAGCCCCCTTAAATAACACAAATTTGAGGAAGAGATATAGAAGTTATATGAAAAATACAAGGAATGTAATCTGAATAATTTTCATATATATGGAGATATATATGTATATACAACCAATGTAATACCTGGGTGTATAATATTACATGTGTATTATGCATGCTGTAAAGACCTTCTATGCAAAACTTACAGAATATGTACTAAGTACAGACCTTGGTGGTAATTTTGCAGAAAGAACTGAATACCTACTAGTCAAAGTGACAGAACTAACAAAACACTGAATACTTACAAAACTACAGAGTAATAAGAGAACAAGATGACAGAATATGTAAAATACCTTGTATTAAATATAATCATGGGGTAGGCTTAGGGGATCTCACATTCATAGGTCTCAGACACCAGCTAAGTGACCCTGGGAAACTCACTAAACCATACTTGCCTCAATTTCCTCATTTGTAAAATGAGCTGAAGTAGGAAATGGCAAACCATTCTACTATCTTTGCCAAGAAAATCCCAAATAGGGTAATGAAGAGTCCACAAAATGAAAAGACTGAATAACAACAACCTCTTATATTGGAACTAGCCCATGCCTAAGAGTTAGGAGATAGTAGATTTCCTTTGCCACTTACTAGCAGTGTTAATTAAGGAGAAGTCATATCATCCTTCTGGGCCTTTAATTCTTTTAAAGGAAGATGGTTTATATAGATGATTTCTAGTGTCCTGTGGAGCTCACATGTCCTAGATATTGTAAGTAGCACTAGAGCAAATCATTTTAGCAAGAATGATTTTCCTATGTTGTTTTCCTATGGTAGGAGGAGAAAAGGGGACTAAGGAAATCTACTAGGTCGTATGGGTAGGAAGAGATGAGGTGAAGGACAGAATGACCCAAGCAAGGCCATAACCTCTTTAAGCTTAAGTTTTACCACAAAGGAACTGACAGGAAAGATCCATTATATAATCACTGTTTCTTACCTAGAGAATATAAAACATTATTTCATTTAATAATATTAATTAAATATTATATATTAAAAACTAACCCTTGGGACTTATGAGAAAGAATGCTATCCATGTCAAGAGAAAGAACTGTGGGATTAAAAATACAGAAGAAAAACAAATAACTTACATTTGTTTATATGGGTATATAATTGGGAATTTTGGTTTTAAAAGATTGCTCTATTTCAAAAATGAATAATATGGAAATAGGGATAAGTGATAATATTTGTATAACCCATTGGAAATGCTTATTGGCCGGGGCGGGGGTGGGGGGGAGGGAGGGAAGGGAATGAAAATGAAATATATAAACATGGAAAAATATTTTTAAATTCCTTAATTAAAAAAATTAAGAAATAAAATAAACCTAGCCCTTGGGAGGGACCAGTGTATTAAAAGCAGCCTCTTAGATATATCAAGGGACTGAAAATACTTGTTCCCATCTTCCATGAATCTCATACATCAATGCTGTATATATGCCATCAACTACTATATGTTAGCTTTTGAGGAACTTAGAAATCACCAGATAGAATGTTTGTAAAGAAAAACTCTTGACTTTGGGCTATTTGTTATTTTTTTAAAGTGGCTATGGATTACTGATATTTCATCTACATTAAATGCATATATCTAGAACTATTCATGTTAGACATTTTATATAGCTTATAGATATGTGACATATCCCAGCTAAAGTCCTAATTTCTTGATTCCAGGGCACTAGTGTATTCCCCTTGCTCTACTCCGTCTTGTATGATAGAAAAGCATTTCCCAATCCATACGAGTTTGACCCAGAGAACTTCTTGGACAAGTCTGGAAACTTTCAGAAGAATGACCACTTTGTACCATTTTCTTTGGGTAAATATAATGTATGCTTCTCTGTTATGGGGAGAGCTGTCCTGATGGGAGAGGATTTCCCACCTAAAGAATTACAAAGTCACCCCAGTACAGGTAAAAAGGTTTATTAGGGAGATTGAGGAGGAGGAGGCAGTTCCTTATTGGGAGTCTGTCTGTCTAAAGTGACAAAAAAATGGGGTATTTATTGGATTGATGGGAAGGCTGAGTACTTGATAAACAAGGGGGCAGTAGACATGTGACTTTGGGGGGGGGCTAGAGGTAGTAACTCCAGTGACTTTGGAAGAGCTTGAGGTTGACATGTGCCCTCAGAGGGTCACTTTTGGTGAGAAGGAGGGGCCTGATGTTGACTTTGTGACTCACAAGGGCAAGTGACTTGGGGGAAAGACCTGGAGTTGAAGAAATTGTTTATCAGGAGATATGCAGATCTCAGAAGGTAGAACAGGCATACCATCTTTATGCGTTTATCAGTGATCATCAGGGGTGGTCTTTTCTGGCCACACTGATTTTGAGGAATCCTTCATTTGTCCCCTAAAATTTCTGGTTTTTCTACATCTGACTCCATGTCCTTTTTGCCAGGTTCATTGAGTTAAAAGAGGTAATTAGTAAGAGGTAATCAAATCAAATTCCAAAGGGATTGAGATAATTGTTGAACCACAGAAATACTCAGCTGGATTGAATACAACATGGTTTAGTGGAAAGTAGGTTACATTTAGATTCAGGAGTTTGGGGTTTGAATCTCAACTCTGACACTTGTAATGATGTGACTATGGTCAAATCACTTAATCTCTGAGCCTTAGATTCCTCCAGTGTAAAATAAGGACAATAATACCTAGATTTTATCATTGCTATGGGAAGAATGCTTGGGAAAGATTAGAGCATTATAAGTGAATTATGAGGATTATAATTATTCCATTCATTAAGAAAAGTGGATCAGATCAGCTAATTATTCAGGGACCAAATTATTGTTAGGTAAGAGCTATGCCAATTTAGAGGCAGACACAGGTAATGCTTCCTCCTGATTGATTGTTAAGAATGCTGGATTTGAAATCAGGAGAAATGGGTTTTAATCCTATTTCACACATATGTTAATTATGTAACCATATACTAGTCTTTTGATCTATCTGAGCCTCAGTTTCCTAAACTAAAAAATAGGGATAACATTTCCTTTAGTACCTGTTTTATAGAGTTGTTGTGAAGATAACATTGTCAATTATTCTGGAACTATAATTGCTATATATGAATGTAAGCTTTGAGTTTTTAAATGATCCAGCCATTCTCAACACCCATATTCACAGAAGTGAGATAGTGGGAGGCATAGTGAGGTTAGCCTTGGGAATCAGGAAGCCCTGGGATATAGTCCTGCCTCAGAAACACCAGCACTGTGTGTCTGTGAAAAAAGTCATTTAATTTTTCAGGTCCTTGGGAAATTCTTTAAGGCTTAGTTATTAAGGATTTTCCCACCTCCATCTGTGAAGAGGTCATGAAGTCACAGGTCCGATCCCAAACTCAAGCAAATGGCCTGTATTTCTAGATAACCAAGTGACTACCCACTGAGCTTCTTTTCCCTCCTAGTCTTTTTACTGTTGCTTATTTTTAAGAACACAATTCACCAGCATTTCACTTATTCTGAAAATATTGCATGTGAATGTCATTTCTCTGATTCTGACACTTGAGACTGTTATGGGTAAAAATTAGGGTTGTTGACTGAATATATTATACTAGTGGTCACCAGGGATTAAAATTCAATCCCAATAAAATACTCAAGTCAGTTTGGAATTTTATGGTGGTTTAATTACAATAGTAGGAAGAAATTAAGGAGAGAGAGAGGAAAAGGAATCGGACTGCTCTGGAAAGCCAGATAGGAGTTCAGAGGCCTAGGCCAAGGGACCTTCTCAATCTAGCTTGGCTTCCAGTCATGAGTCCTCCTAGGAGATGAGGGGCCTCCTAGGAGTATATTGCTTTAGGAGCTAAAGGAAAAAAAGGAATCAGCCTAAACCACTTACCAAGCACTCTAAGAACTCTGCCAGGAGTTCCCAACACTGAAAGAGCCCATATATCTCCCTGAGAGCGAGCAAGAGGGAGAGAGACAGGAGAGAGGAAGTGACACAAAATATATAGACCGTTCTTTACATTACTTCCTACATCTCACATGTTCCAATGGTAACTTAAGCTTAACTTAGGACAGCCCAGCAGGTCTGTTAGTTATTTCTTATTTGTCACTTGCTAGCACATGTCTATTATAGGCCATCCTCCTCAACACTTAATCCTTAAGTAGGGGTGTATACATTCCCGGTTGCTAGAATTCTAAGACCAAGCAAAATGGAGAAAATCTAAAATTCACAATCCCCCTGATGATGATTGGGGGATTAGTTTCTCCAAATGATTACTAAACATAATCATCTTGTACCTCTAAATCTTCTAACTGCAGTTGCATATGAAATTTCACCTTCTAAGAGGAAACCACAATAGTGAGATAGAAGAAGGGAATAGAAGAGAAAAAGGCAAACCCAATGTTGCACTTGGCATACTGACAAAAAACAATTGGGGGCAATCCCCTTTTGGCATAAGAGTATACATTCAAATTAAATGTTCAATCAACCTTCAGTTCAATCAACCGTACCCCAAAGTTCATTCTGGATCTTCTTGATGTAGTATAGGTTTTTCAGGCATCTTTCTGCAAACAGTTCATTCTCTGGATTTAGGAGTTAGCAACCTTCATTCCTTTAAGATCTTTCTTGAACAAAATTTTTAAATCTTGGATTTTTATTAAAATACAATCCCCCCTGAAGTGGGTGTTGAGAAACACCCAGTTCAGCTCAGGATGCATGGTTGAGTTATGGGGTTGTATGGGTCAATTATCAAAAGAAGAGAAACAAAAACCAAAAACATAAGAAAAAAATGGAAGAAAGTTAAACTTTTGAGAGAAAGAAAAAAATTCAAAATCAGAATCAAAATATCAAAATCTATGTATAAAAAATTTTGAAGACATACTAGGAGCACCTTAGCCACCTAGATTAGCACCTATTTCCTTCCTTACCTATTTGACAGTGGGACCACCAAACATACTTGGCCTCTCTAGTATAAGACAGTTCACTGCCATTTCCCCTTACATTAGTGAGAACCTAACAAGATAACTAAAAATCACATGGGTCTGTCAATGTGGTCAAACCTGAGTCCTTCACCTTTAAGCTAAGTAAATTGGGGTTCATTAAATCTTTCTGGCTATAAGTTTGGGGGCTTCTAGATTCTATATCGACAGGTCCTATCATCCTTCTCCTCACACAGTTTTCTTGACCAATATATTTGTCTCTCCTGGTGCACTAATTCAATTAAATGGCTATCATGAAGCAGACTCTCTGGTTCCTTTTAGGAAAACGCCTCTGTCTTGGGGAGAGCTTGGCTCGGATGGAGGTGTTTCTCTTCCTGACTACTATTCTGCAGAACTTCACCTTGAAGCCCATGGTTGAGCCAAAAGAACTTGTCACCACCCCACTCAGAAATGGAATTGTCAACATCCCCTCAATTTACAAGTTATCTCTTATTCCTAGATAAATGATGGACAGTCTTTATTTTATGGTCATACAAATTAGCTTCATTGATTTGCTCCACAACACAGTCAATCTATTTTAAATGTATATCAATGTATTCTTGATGTTTGGTGTTGGATAGACATTGCTATAAGTGAAATATATAAAGAGATGAAAAGAGAACAACAATAATACATGCTATGATTACATTCATAAAGATAAGCCATTAAACTGAGAAAAAAGTATCAAAATAAAACAAATCTAAAGGGAACTCAAAAACAGAGAACATTTATTTGGGTATATATAATTTACATAAATTTAAGCAAATTGTCAATAATTGGGAGATTATGTTTAGCACATACTTTTATGCATTTGTTTATTAAATGATTTTTGATGGTAATAGTGGTTACTAAGCATAAAATTCTAAAGAAAAACAGTATCTGGACAGTTCCTGCCAGAGAGACATACGTGACCGAGGAACAAGAGAGTCACCACAACCTCATTCTTGCTCCTCTTGTTTGGCAGCAGCAAAGAACTACTTCAAAGGGAAATCATATGCTCAATTCATGGGTTTATTCTCAATCTTGAGAAATTCTGGAAAGTCTGCAAATCATCCTTGACAAATGGTTCTAAATCGTGTTTTAGAGCTGATTATAGAGAAATAAAGGGATCACATATTAGAATGACATGACTGTAAATATGTGTCTGTTATGCATGTTTGTAGTATACACACACACACACACACACACATATATATATATATATATTTTTTTTTTAAACCTTTACCTTCTGTCTTGTATTGACTCCAAGGCAGAAGAGTGTAAAGGGCTAGGCAATGGGGGTTAAGTGACTTGCCCAGGGTCACACAGCTAGGAAGTGTCTGGGGTCAGATTTGAACCCAGGACCTTCCATCTCTAGGCCTGGCTCTCAATCCACTAAGCTACCCCCTGTACACATATATATGTATGCATATAATACCCTGTAGCCCACCATCTGAATCAGGCTGCTACATCTGCCTTTTAGTGTTCTAGGGCACACTGAGTGATTTGTGAGGTGTCTCTTCTATTGCCTTTACCTTAAGCACCAACATACTGTTAGCAGGGCTGCAGCACACTGCCTGGCACACAGTAGGCACTTAATCAATGCTTTTAAAAATACCCTTACCTTCTGTCTTAGGATGGAAGTGAAGTATCAGTTCCATGGCTGAACAAGAGCAGTAAGGGGATTAAGTAAATGGGATTAAGTGACTTGTCTCAGAAGGGTTAAAAAACAAACTAAAACAAAACAGTGCTGGTGTTATGCCTGAACCAGAGCCAGAAAGAATTCTGCTAAGAGAGGACTAGCCTGAGGAGACTCAATATGTGGTTAATGACCTTTAGTATCTCCCCGAAACTTGCCTTTAGAAATGACCCTTTCAGAGGCACTGTCTCCTCCTCCTCCGTTATCACCTGGTGCCCAATAATCTATCCCGGTAGGGAATCTGATATTTTATTCCTCAAGGGGATGCATACATCCCTCTCTGAGCATTCTTGACTTCCTTTATCTGATCAATAATTCATTGACTTTACTAAGTTCAGGCCAGGGTTATGGAATTCTGGGCTTTGGGAGACCAGGTGGGGATGGGAGAGAAAGGAGAAATGTGTGCTCAAGATGAGGCAAATGGGATGTATGTTCCTCTCAGTGACACCATAAGTAATTTCATGGCTGGTTGGCAGGGAAGTTTCTGAATACTCTATTTGTCCAGATGTGGGAGGATTGAAGATTACAGAGCCTAAACGATGCTAAATACGTACACGTCAATATCCCTTCTTTTGAACAAACTCTTAGTACCTCTCTAACCCAGCACTTTACTGGAGAAGAATCCCTTCTACAAGCAGACAAGTGGGTTCTAGCATGAAGGTCTCTATTCCCATGATGGACATTCCCACTCCTGGCTCAGGTTCAGGAATAATACCAGAACTCTTTGGGGTTTTTTAAAACCCTTCTGCCTTAGAATCAATATTGGTTCCAAGGCAGAAGAGTGGGAAGGTCTAGGAAATGGGGGTTAAGTGACTTGCCCAAGGTCACACAGCTAGGAAGTGTCTGAGACCAGATTGGAACTCAGTTGATTTTTTTTTAACCATTATCTTCTGTCTTAGAATTGTCAATGTGGAATCTAGAAGCCTCCAAACTTGTAGCCTAGAAAGATTTAGTGATCCCCAGTTTACTTAGCTTAAAGGTTTAAAGCCTTAGGTTTGACCCCGTTCCTGTGAGAATCCACCATGAGCAGAATCTCAGGCTTAACAATCCACTTCAGATGGGGACTAAGCTGAAGCAATAACTGAGTGACTTTTTGGCACAGTAGGCAGCTTGTCAGTCTCAAAAGCTGAAGGTCCCAAGTTGGGATCCTCCAAAGGAAGGTGTGATATACTGGGAGAGGTCTCTAGAAAAGTCACTTGGCTTGGGCTTAGTCCCCCTCTGAAGTGGATCGTTAAGCCCTGAGATTCATGGATTCTCACAGGAACAGGGTCAAACCTGAGGTTTCTAGATTCCATGTTGACAGAATCTATACTATGCCTTGGTAGTAAGGGCTAGGGCAGAAGAGTAGCTAGGCAGTGGGGGTCAAGTGACTTGCCCAGGGTCACACAGCTGGGAAGTGTCTGAGGTCAGATTTGAATCTAGTACCTCCCATCTCTAGGTCAGGTTCTGAATCCACAGAGCTACTCTCTCCTTCTTTTAGCTCTTTTCTACTCCCCACCCTCTCCCTAACACAGAATATAGTTTTGCTGGAAGTCTTGGATAGACAAAGAAAGGATTTCCATTATCTTTGTATGGGGCAGTACAAGGCAGAGATAACTGCTCAGTAATCTCCCAGAACTATTTCCATGAATGGAGTCCTGGGGTAAGGATTCTCATTCTAATCTCTGTGGAATGGGGACCTGCCCAGAGGAAGGGGTCTTTAAGGGTGTGGTGAAAAACAAATTCTCCCTCCCAAGAATAATGTCCAAATAGTCCTTCAACTTGGCAGGAAGGGGAAATTGGAAGGGAAGAAACTAAGGAGTGGATTACAAACCACATCCTAGGAGCTGGAAGAGTCAAAGAGATCCACCCCATAGCTGAATCAGGCCACTTGAGTGCTGACTGGAAAATGGGAACTGTCTGCCCTCTGTCCTCTTTGTAATCACCTCCTCTGGGGAATAGAGATAGAAAAAAGGCCAGTTCCATGAGTGCTGCTCCCCAGAGCCAGACAGGGCTCTTTAGATAATGGTTGCTATTTTTTCTGTATAGACAATTCAGTTTGAATCAACAAACATTTATTTATTAAGGGCTTTTCACGCCTAAGACTCTGTGAGGCAGAATCCTCTGGGTGTCCTCACAATTCTAACAAAATCTTCTGCAGGAGGCCTTTTTTGGGGGTTCCTCCCCTCCTTACACACACTGCCAGTGCCTTCTCCCTGAGATTACCATCAATTTATATGTATACACTTTATATGTGCAATCTTTTGTATGTTCTCATTTCCATCTGAATGGGAGCTTAATAAATGTTTGCTGATTTCCATAAGGCTAACCAAAGAATATTGTTCTTGCTATATTCCCTTTGCAAATCACTTTCAGTTTCTGTCTTCTTGAATCCAAACCCAGTGCCACCTACCTGCCCAAGTTACCTCCTTAGTATATTTGAAAAGGGCTAGACCAGGTGGTCTCAAAAGATCCTGTCCAGCTCTAAAATTAGATCTGAGGTTTTCTGGTAAATCAAAGACATAAAAGAACTTGAGAAGTCATCTAGTCCAAGCTCTTCATTTTGCAGATAAGGAAATAAGGCTCAGAGAAAAGTGGATTGCCCAAGGGAGATCAGAGACATCATTGGAACCTTCAAATCCAGGGTCATTTTCCTCAGTCTACAAACATGAAAGAGGAGACAATGACAATGATGGGAATCAACCAGATCTCACTTGATTGTTCATATTCCCTGGAGGTTGGTAAAAAGAACACAAATTTAAAAAATGGTAGTAAAGTTGACATTTGGTGTCTCTACCACTCATAGAGGATGGTGACCAGAAGGGGAAAACAAGGAACTGGAGCTCTAGAGAATTCTAGAGAATTCATGGCTCCATCAACCAACAAGAAGACATGAGGGAGGAGAGCTGCATGCAAGGAGTGAGTGAGTGAAATGGCAACAGAAACTTCATTAATAAAATTGTCACACTTATTAAATTGTCTGACATTAAGTATAGATGGCCCCACAAGATACTTCACAACTTTGAGGCATCTAACAAAATCAAGCATTCAAATAACTTAGAGATCACTGAGGCCCTAAAAAGAAATGATTTACCCCAAGTCACACAGTATTAAGGGCAGGGTTTGAACCTAGGTTCTATAATTCCAGAGCCAGTGCTTGTTCCTTCAGTTTATGCCTTGCTTTGCCTTATTGCTGCTTCTCACCAAGAATAGTGACCTCAGGACTCCAGAATGATCTTCAGAGACCATCTCCCTCTTCCAGGATCATGTCCAGTTAATCCACTGGTCAGTTAAGCTTTCAGGATATTGTCCTATTGGAATGCAACGTCACTTGTGTTTGTGTCCCTAATGTCTAGCCTAGTACCTGAAACACATTTTTAAATTGAAAAATTTTATTTCATTAATTAATTTAGAATATTTTTCCATGGTTCCATGATTCATGTTCTTTCCCTCTCCTTCTCACCTCCCCTCTCCCCCCAGCCAATGGATTTTACTTGTGTCATTGATCAAGGCCTATTTCCTTATTATTTATAATTGCACCCCAGTGATTGTTTAGACTCTACATCCCCAATCATATCCCCATCAACCCATGTGATCAAGTAGTTGTTTTTCTTCTGTGTGAAACACAGACATTTAATAAATGTTAATTAGTTGACTCATTCATTCTTTCTTTCATCCATCCATTCATTCTTTGCTTCTTTCCTATGAAAAAGCATTTAGTGGTGGATGTTAGGTTAATCCAGAAGCAATTTGCATGTGATTCTTCAAAGCAGTGGGCTATTCACTACCATTTCTACCACTACTACTATCTACTACTACAATTACTACTACTACTTCTACTAATTTTCTCCTCCTACTACCTACTACTACTATTATTATTTACTACATGTATATAGTGCTTTGAGGTATTTTACATGTTATTTCATTTACAATATATTGGGAAGTCAGAGTAGAGAAGCAGCATAGTGGATGGAGGATTAATCTCATAATCATAATGACCTGGGTACCTATGTGCTACAGTGGGCAAAGAATACCTGACTTCAAATTGGGCTTCAGAAACTTACTAGCTGTATAACACTGGGCTACTCATTTAACCTCTGGCTGTCTCAGCTTCTTCAACAATAAAATGGGGATAATAATAGCACCTATTTCCAGAGGCTGTTGAAGGGATCAGATGAGATAATATTTGAAAGTGATTTAGCACAAGATAGGGGCTTAAAAATATTTTTTTCTTCATCTCCTTCCTTCCCTCCATCCTTCCTTCTTTCCTTCCATCCATCCTTTCATCCTTCTTTCCTTCCTTCCTCCCTTCCTCTCTCCCTCCCTCCCTCCCTCCTTCCCTCCCTCCCTCTCTTCCTCACTTCCTCCCTCCCTCCTTCCCTCCCTCCCTCCCTTCCTTCCTTCCTTCTTCCCTTCCTTCCTTCCTTCCTTCCTTCCTTCCTTCCTTCCTTCCTTCCTTCCTTCTTCCCTCCCTCCCTCCCTTCCTTCTTTCCTTCCTTCCTTCCTTCCTTCCTCCTTCCTTCCCTCCCTCCCTCCCTCCCTCCCTCCCTCTCTCCATCCCTTCCTTCCTTCCTTCCTTCCTTCCTTCCTTCCTTCCTTCCTTCCTTCCTTCCTTCCATCTTATCCCCTTTCTCTTTCCCTTCCATCCCCCCCCCCCCACTCCTCCTTCATCCCATGTAACCATATACAAGATATGGAATCAGAAAAATTGGGCTGGGATCCCAGCTCTGGCACCAAATTATTTCTAAGACCTTGAACAAGTCACTTAACTTCTCTGGGGCTATCTCTTCAAATACAAAATAAGGATATAGAACCAGTTGCCAGATAATCAAGCTGAACCAGCTAGCTGAAGGAAGGAATCATGCTTAGCCTGGAGAAAACACTCAGGAGGGACCAAGAAAGCAGTGTTGAAGTATGTGAAGGGTTGTCCTAAGGAGGAAGGATTAGATTTGTGCTGATTGGTCCTAGAGTCCAGAGTAAGGAACAGAGATGGTGGAAGCTACAGGGAATCCAGTCAGGAAAAACCTCTAACCAATGAAAGCTGTCCCAAAGTGTAGGAGTCTGCTGCCTCATGGTGGGTTCCCCTTCTTAGGAGGTCTTCAGGTTAGATGACTGTTTGTTGGGTGTATTAGAGCAAGGAGTCCTTGTGTACAGGTTGCATTAGAAGGCTCCTGATGTCCCTTCCAAGTCTCTCAAATTCAGTGATCCCTAAGATCTCTAAGTTCCCTTCCAGACTTAAGTCCACGACGTAGGAAATTTTCTGATGTTCTGTCCTTTCTACATCCATAAAAGAATTCCCCACACTGGGAGTTCCCCACACCAAAGCAATCCCAAGCCTGGCCCATCCCTCATCTCCCACTCCTCCCCCAATGGATAATTTTTTAAAGCCCTTTTCCTGAGCTATTTTAACATAATTCACTGGAGCTGTAGAATACAGGGCAAATTCCCACCCACCTACCCCCCAACTTTCCAGGAGTCAAAGGGTTAGGAGCAACTCCAAAAGCCTGTTTACACGGTAGTTAATCAATGAACCAGAATCAGTGAAACCATCCAAGTCTGGGGAAATGTCTCTAAAACATTTCCCGGGGATCTGGAGGGGGAGGAGATATTGTTGGGTCACTCCCAGCTATCAGTCATTCCAAACCTGGAGTGGGGGAGGGATTAAAAGGCGGGCCTGAACTCCCCTTCTAGCTTCAGTAGGGCTCAGGCTTTTCCCAGAAGCTGGACCAAACTCCCTTGGGTGTCCCTGGATTCTGACAGGAAGAGAAGTCAGGGCTAGAGAAGAAGGGGCCCTCTCTGAAAAAAGAGGGCCAGGAAGATGTCAGAAGTGCCCTCAGTCCTTTGCAGGCTTCTCTTGCTGTTAGGTGGGGTGGCTTCTGTGACATTCCATCATCATCGCTATGATGGTCTCATGAGGACCTTGTACAAGGTACACAATGAGTGCCCCCACATCACTAGGGTTTACAGCATCGGGCGCAGCGTCAAGGGAAGACATCTTTATGCCCTGGAATTCAGTGACTCTCCTGGAATCCATGAACTCTGTGAGTACTGAGCCTTTTTTGTACATGGTACCAGTTGGGGGAGTTGGCTGCTGGGATTTGCAGGGCAGGAGCCCTGCCCAAAATAATATCTCTCTCCCACACATCACTAGGAACTGAAATTCGCCCAGGTGCTCCACCCAAGCTCAGAAATCAAGACCTTTCCTTGCAGGCTTTTGCTCATCAAAATCTCCCTGTCCCACTTTGATTTCCTCAGGGCCTCGCTGGTCTTATTCTATTCCAATTTCTCTGGCTTTGCTTCAAAATTTTAGCTGCACTCAGCTGTCTTAAGGGGCAATAGTGATGGTGCTGGGTTTCTAGGAAAGAAGTAGTATGGGTGAAATAAACAGCCCTTTCCTGAAGGAAATTGACTTTTTGATGCTGTCCCTGTGAGCTGGAAAAAGAAGGGGTTTTTCTTTGTATTGATGAACCAGCAGTCTTCAGTCACCCCAAGGTCAAGGGATGGTCTGGAAGTCTTTAAAGGAGGACAAGCAAAGCCCTAGTATGGGAAAGTATGGTAGTTATTGGGCAAATGTCTTTAGAATTCAGTAGTCTCACACACAATCTTTGCACTAGAAGCAGTTTCTAGAGCTCATTGGCCCAGTCTCACTGATTTCAGACATGTTAGAGTTCCAAACAGGAGGGGAGGATTTTCTTTATGGGAAGTCTAGGGTGGAGGGGGGGGGTAACTAGTATAAATAGAGAAAGGGGAAAGGAGAAGGGAGGAAATAAAGGTCAAAATGAGCCATTTACTGGGGAGACAGATAAATGGAGGGGAAGAAGTTGAAATGAGGCTAACGAGTGGAAAATATGCAAAATTGGGAATGGGGGAAGAAAGAGGAGTGATTGAAGAAAAAAGGAAGGGAAAAGGGGCAGTTTAGTGGCTCAGTGGATAGCGAGCCAGGCCTGGATTTGGAAGGTCCTGGGTTCAAATGTGACCTCAAGACAGACACATCACAGCCAAGTCACTTAATCCCCATTACCTAGCCCTTAGCACTCTTCTACCTTGGAACCCATACACAGTACTGATTCTAAGATGAAAGTAAGGGTTTTTGTTTGTTTGTTTGTTTTTTAACCCTTACTTTCCATCTTAGAATCAATACTGTGTATTGGTTCTAAGACCAAAGAGTGGTAAGGGCTAGGCAATGGGGGTTAAGTGACTTGCCCAGGGTCACACAGCTAGGAAGTGTCTGAGGTCAAATTTGAACCCAGGACTTCCCATCTCTGGACCTGGCTCTCAATCTACTGAGCTACCTAGCTGCCCCCATGTTTTCTTTTCTTTTTAAGGGAGGGAATGGAAAAAAAGGATAAAGGAAGAGAGATGGCAGGTGGGAGGAGGGGAGGAAGAAAAGAGTTACTATGGGAGCCTGAAGCTTTTGTGCCTCTGGGAAACCTGCTTATGCTTTATAGACAGTGACTTTCTAAGTAAGATTCTAATCTTAAAAACACCATTTCCCTTTGTGTTCTTCCAAAGCACATTCTTCACTCCTGACTGGCAATTTGGCACAGACATAGCGTAAAGTCCAAGACACACAGAAAGGATAAGGTGCAAGGCATGGCCACTGAGAGATATCTTCCAATTTCTGAGATTTTTGATTTCTAGTTTTCTGATTCAGTGAGCCAAAAAAAATCTCATTTCCAACCTGTATTTGGCACTTACTAGCTATGTGACTATAGGCATATTTGACCTTTCTGAGCCTCAGTTTTCTCATGTTTTAAATGGGGATAAAAGTACCTGTATACACTGTATGTATGTATGTATGTCAGGTATATATTATTTAGTCATCATTAAGATTCTGAAGCATTTCATCCACCTCTTACTTGCTCTGAGGAGTCAGGTCCCCAGAGCATGGCCATATATTTCCCCTCCCTGGGTTCAAGGAGAACCTGGGAGCCAGCAGCTTAAACCTTTGGTCTGTTCTTCCCTATTTCACTCCTGATGATTGTGCCCCAGTTTCACTTAACCAATTAACATCAATTAGCTTTTACAAAGGGATAATTGCTGAGAATATAGATCAAGAACAGAAGTACAAATATTCCTCCTCCTCCTCCTCCTCCATGCTCTGCCTCTGGCAAATCCTGGTGTGGACTCCAGCTCCTGGACTTCTGGACTTGCTAATTCTGCCCTTTCAGACCTTACAAGGTCCTGATCATTTCCTCATGCTTTTGGGTACAGTGATGGGGGAGCTGGTGTAGAAAAGGCCTGAGGCTCCTTTCTCCATTTGGAGGCTTAGTGGCATTTCTCAACTGAACACTGTTCTTGAGGAAAGAAAAAAATGCCCAAATGGGTGAATTCCCTTTGAATACATTCTCAGTGCTCTCTTAGCATCCAATCAAAAAGGCTTCTCTCCTCCTATCAGAAACAGAATCCCCTCTAGAGTTTCTCTGACCTGGGAAGCAAAGCAGCTCCCTTAACATACTCCAGATTCTTTTCTGTGGGTTGACAATGAAGAATGAGTTTCCATTGGCCAGTCAGTCACTACCTATTCATTCTACTATGTTGACTACTCTCAAACATTCCAATTTGGATATCTTGCTACTAATTAATATTCAATGTCTAAAATCAGACTCTCAATCTTCTCCCTCCTTTCCCCACAACACAACTTGCCAATTTGTTCAACAATAACATCTTATTTGAATCCCTTGATTTTGAAACATTGGCTCTAGACTCAACATCCCTGATTCTTTCATCATTATTTCAGGTTCAACTTTCATAATTTCTCCAGAAAGCCCCATAGATCCTCTTTATTCCTGTTGCTACCACCCTAGTTGGATCCCCATTGGCTTATTCCCTGGATTAATTTCATTCTTCTCACCAGTCCACCATTATCAGAATGATTTGTACATTTAGAAATGGATGAGACCTCAAAAGTCATTTTGTCCAGTCCCCAAACACCTCTCTGATTACTCCAAGCCAAGCCCCAGGCTTGCCTCAATTCCTGCACCTTTGTTGCTAAACTTAGCTGGAGAAAATCTCAATTCTTCACACTGGGTCCACTACAAATGTATGTAACCTCAGCTGGGTTTTCACTGCCTATAGGAAATCCTGTTATACCTCCCTTCTCAATCCCTCTGCCAACAAGCACACTCATGACTCCCCCATCCTGGAAAACCTTCACTTGATCCCATCAGCCTATATCTCTTCTGCTTTTTGTAGCTACTCTTTGAAAAGGCCATCCATGATAGGTGTCTCCACTTTCTGATTTCGTACCTTATTATTCCATCTAAACTGATCTCTCCTAAGTTACTAATGATCTCCGGCTTGTCAAATCCAGTGGTCTTTTCTAATCATCATTCTCCTTGACCTCTACAGCCTCCAACAACGTTGATCACCCTCTTGTGCTTGATACTCTTTTCTTTAGGTTTTTAGAATACCATTCTCCTACTTACTGGATCCTTCCCCTGGACATTCTCTCTAATCTTGGAGTCCTTCAGGGTTCTCTCCTGGTACCCTCTTTTCTCCTGTTAACTTGTAAATAACACAGAATTATCAAATAGTCAGAAAAACCAAGTCTTTAATCAGAATAGGGATAAGTCCAGTATTTAATTCTTTACTCAGAGTCTGGGGCCACAACTTTTTCTGGGTATAAACTCTGGACTCTGGGGATGTTATCCCTGGGAGCACCACCACGCTAGATGATGACTCCAAGGAGCCATTAAAGTTGGGGAGTTTAAATACCTTTGTAGGTGAAACATGGGGGCTAAGGATGAGAGGGACAGTTGATTGACTTTACTATGGTAATAAAGAAAAATGAGGAGTTTCAGACTGGAATAGCTGAGAGGCTGATGTTTTACAATGGACACAAAAAGGGAAAGATCCAGCCAAGGACTGGGCCACCTTGGTAGAGGACTTATACCTTAGGGGGAAGAGATCATTGGGGCAAAAGAGATATTTAACATCTTAAAGTATTGTTAGTTGAAGAGGCAGTGAAGTAGGACTTTCCCTCAGGGAGGAACTCTCATGTGACAAGGTCAAAAGCTGGGGTTTCCAGATCCCACTAGGCCACAAGTTTGGGGTTTCTAGATTCTATGTTGACACTCCATTTATACTACTTTGTTTATCTCCAAACCCGCATCTCCAAGTGCCTTCAGACATCTCAGAATTGGATGTCCAGTAGACATCTTAAACTCAATATATCCAAAACAGAACTCTATCTTTCCCATCAGGCTTCCTGCCCTTTCTACCTTGCCTATTAAAGTAGAGGAACAGTGCCATCCTTCCAGTACCTCAAGCTCCCAATCTAGGAGTTATCTTTGGACTTTTCTCACTATCTCTCATCTCCCATATCCAATCTGTGCCAAGTCCTCAACTTCACTACTTCAGTATCTCCTGAATATGCCCCTTTCTCTCTTCTTAGCACTTCCACCCTTCTGGGGCAGGCCCTTACATTGATTACCCTAATAGACTTCTAGGGGTTCTGCCTGCTTCAGGACTACTCCAATCCATCTTCCAGCTACCAAAGGGATTTTTCTAAAGTACAAGTCTGACCATGCCACACCTCCTGCTCAATAAACTTTGTTGGCTTCCTATTGCTTCCAGGAGCAAGTACTCTGGAATACTCTGGCATTCAAAGCCCTACGTAACCTAGCTCTCCCTTACTTTTCCAGTCGTCTTACACCTTACTCCCCAATATATACTCTTCACTTCAGTGACACTGTCCCCCATTTCTCCTGCAGGCATTTTCTAAGACTGGTGTTCTTGCCTGGAACACTCTGTATCTCTTCCAGTCATATTGATGTCCTCTCTGGCTTCTTTTAAATCACAACTAAAATCCAACCTTCAATTAAAAAAAAAATCTCTAACCCCTCCTAATTCCAGTGCCTTTCCTCTGTTAATGCTTTCCTAGTTATCCTGCACCAAACTTGCTTTTGAAATTTTGTTGATCCTTGAGGGCTGGGACTATCTTTTGACCCTATATCCTTTGCACTTAGTAGGTACATTGGACTATAAAAAATCTTTGAGATAAGAGCCATTCTTGTGCTTTTTTCCTCTAGCCTCTAACATATAACTTAGCTGGTGGTTTTGTTGTTTGTTTGTTTTTTATAAAAGCTCTTGCCTTCTGTCTTTAATGCTGGTAACCTGTCTTCAGATTTGAGTTCAAGGGAGTTCATAGGTTAGGTAGATTACTAAGAAAGTCAGCTAAGAGGAGCAGCTAGGTAAATCACTGGATTGAGAGCCAGGCTAGAGATGGGAGGTCCTGAGTTCAAATATGACCTGAATACTTCCTAGCTGTGGGACCCTGGGCAAGTCACTTAAACCCCATTATCTAGTCCTTATTGCCTTGAAACTGATATTTAGTACTCATTCTTTTTTTTTTTTAACCTTTACCTTCCATCTTAGAATCAATACTGGGTATTGCTTCTAAGGCAGAAGAGTGGGAAGGACTAGGCAATGGAGATCAAGTGACTTGCCCAGGGTCACACAGCCAGGAAGTGTCTGAGGCCAGATTTGCACCCAGGACCTTCCTGGTTCTCAATCCACTGAGCCACCCAGCTGGCCTCTTGGTGATGGGTATTACTTAATAGTTGGATGTTAAATAAATGAAGAGAGCCTTACTAAGAGTTAGATTGTGAGTCTGAGGTCATAAAAAAGTGTGTGTCTGATTCTTCTATGAATAGCATAGATTCTTCCCTGCTGCAGAGAAGGAAGGGTAAAGGAAATAACTTTTTACCTTCCAGAAAATTCCCATCATGTGCCAGGTACAGATGGTACCTAACTCCTGAAAAACCTAAACCAGAGACAATGCAGCACTGTTTCTAAAACAAAGAGAGAAATCAATTGCAAATGGCTCCAGTAACATATAGTATGAATTTTAGAGGAATGCTGAGGGAGCTTGGAGTAAGAATTGCCCCAGAGGGAGTTCATTGGAGAAAGCTCTGGGTAGGAAGTGAAAGGAATGGCCTGGAGTCTAGATTTAGGTTTGAGCCATACTCAGAAGGAAATTGAAACCACCAGGATCTGGATATAGGAAAGGAAGGAAGCAGATGCCTGAGGGTTGAACCTCTAGAGAATGGAAGAGAATTAGAATGGCCTGAAAGAAGAGACCCAACAGTTCTACCGTAGAAACCAAGAGAAGACAAAATTTAAAGATGGAGCTGGTCAATAGTGTCCCAAGCAACTGAGAAGTCCAAGAAAGATAAGAACTGAGAACAGTCTACAGTAGTGTGTTGGGCCAAGAGAAGGTGAAAGGATCTTGATCTGGAAGGGGGATTTTAGATGTCCTAATTTGACCCCATGATTTTACTAATATCCAAGAGACCTAGTGATTTACCAAAGGTCATAGAGGTGTAAAGAGAAATGTTATGATTTTCATAAGGAAGAGTGGGGTTAATAATAAGGAAGCCAGAGAATTCCAGAGAGAATAATGGGAAAGGATTATAATGGGGGTAAGAAGAATCTCCCACCTATTGGGAAGTAATAGGCTGATAACTATTTACCTCCAACTTAGGGATCACATTTCCTAGCAATTATCTAGTCAGGGCCTACCTTCCACCAAAGAACTGTAAACCTGGAAAGATAGGGAAAACTCCCTTAGTTCCAGAAAGAATTAATGGAGACTTCATTTTGCAGAGGCCTCTGATGCCTCTCTCCTTCTTCCCCTCCACTTGTTAGAATGCTAAGCTCCTTCAAAGCTCATCTCAAGCAGCACTTTCTATATGAGGCTCTTCCTGGTCTCCAGGATGTTTTTGTGTACCCCCCCCCCCCCAAATCACCTTTAACTTTGCATCTATTTTGTATCTACTTATGTGTACGTGAGTGTTTTCTGATAGAATGAGCTCCCTGAGGGCAAAGGCAATTTTGTTTTTGTCTTTGTACTCATGGTATATATAGGAGGGCATTAATAAATAATTACTGATTGGTTGGTTTGTTAGTGGAAAATGACCTGGCAAAAAGAGCAGATTCTGGACTACTGTCAATAAACAGGGACAGGTAGGTGGCTTATTGAATAGGGAAACAGACCTGGAGATAGGAGGTCTTGGGTTCAAATATGACCTAAGACTTCCTCTAGCTTTGTGACTCTGGGCAAGTCACTTAACCTCAATTGCCTAGCCCTTAGTGCCCTTCAGCCTTGGAATGGAAGCATGGATTCTAAGACAGAAGGGAAGGATTGCAAAAAAATAATAGTCAAAAAACATTTATTAAATACCTACAATGTGCCAGGCATTGTGCTAAGTGCTGGGGTCTAATAATTATAGCTATCCATAAGCTTATTGCTTAAATGCAGTTTGCCAACAGATGCTCTTTGTCTTCTCTCCTCCATTCCCACATTTCCACATATTGGTTCTTCTGACTTCTAGACTTCAACTGAGACCCCATTTTGTGTCTGAAGCCTTTCCTGGTTCACCCACACCAGTGCCTTCCCTCTGAGATTACTTTTAAGTAACCTCAGCGGTATATAGAGTTTTTTGATTGGGAGCTCCTTGAGGGCAGGAATTGTCATTTATACTTTTTTTTTTAATCTACTGCACTTAGAGACTAGCACATAGCAAACACTTATTAAAAGCTTTTGTGACTTCCTGTTTGTATTTATTCGTCAACAACCTGACTAGATGGAAAGTAAGCTTGAAGGTAGGGACTGGTTCAGTTTTGGTTTTGTATCCCCAGTGTAGATGTAAGAAGAAACTACTTAATCTTTGTCCATTGAATGAGAGAATGAAGTAAGAAAATGAAGTTAATAGTATCCATTTATTACTTTGCCATGGGCTCTTAACGCTTTTTGTGCCAAGGTATTCCCAGCTGAATAAGTAGGAATTTGATCCATTGAATAAGAATTACTTTCAGTTATAAAGCACTTCATGGGTTGCAAAAGGCTTTTTCACAAGGACTTTGTAAGGGAAGTAGCCCAAGATATTGTTTTGTTCCTATTTTATAGAGGAGGCAGCTACGTAGCACAGGGGATAGTGTTCTGGGACTGGAATCAGGAAGACTCATCCTCCTGAGTTCAAATCTGACTTTAGACACTTCCTGACTAGGTGATCCTGGGCAAGTCACTTAAAACCTTGTTTGTCTCAGTTTCCTCATTTGTAAAATGAGCTGGGAGAGGAAATGGCAAAACCAGTGCAGTGTCCAGTTTACCAAGAAAATCTCCAATGGAGTCACAAAGAGTTGAACATGACTGAGACAACTAATCAAACAAAATTATGGATGAGGAAAAAAATAATCATTCTCTTCCTTAATCAGTTAGTCAATAAACTTTTATTATAAGCTTACTATGTGTCAGGCATTGTGTTAAGTATTATAGATATAAGAAAGGAGAAAAAGACACTCCCTTGCCTTCAAGGAGCTCCCAAACTAATATAACAAGCAAACAAATATATGCAAATAGTTCTAGAAAGGATAAGTAGGAAATGACAAAGAGAAGGAAGGCACTAGAATTAAGAGGGGTTGGGAAGAGTTTCCTAGAAGAGATGGGATTTTAGCTGGGACTTGATGGAAGTCAGGAGGTAGAGAAGAGAAGGAAGAACATTCCAGGTGGAGGAGATGACCAGTGAAAAAACCCTGAGCACAGAGATGGAGTGCCTTGTTCAAAGGACAACAAGGAGTCCTATATCACTGGATTGAATGTGGAATGGAGAAGGGGAGAGAGAAGTAAAAGGTGTGAGGAGATTAGAAGGGTGTGGAGTGAGGCCAGGTTATGAAGGACTTCGAATGTTAAACAGAAGATTTTGCATATGATCCTGGAGTACATATTAGGATATTTTAGAATTTCAAGGACAGTTGTTGTTGTTGTTGTTGTTTTTAACCCTTACCTTCTGGCTTAGAATCAATACTGTGTACTGGTTCCAAGGCAGAAGAATGGTAAGGGCTAGGCAATGGGGTTAAATGACTTGTTCAGGATCCCAGTCAGGAAGTATCTGGGACTAGATTTGAACCCAAGACCTCTCATCTCTAGGCCTGGTGCTCAATCCACTGAACCACTTAGCTGCCCCCCCTCCCATGGCAGTTTTGAAGGAATTTAGATACTTTGCTTCTCAGCAATCTTTAGGTCTCTAATTAATTTCAAGTTAATGTAAACCTGAAATTTTTGCTCTTTTCTAATATGGCTTTATTTAAACATTTTGTTTTATACTCCTCCCCCCTCCTCCCCCCAAAGGTTAGTCTATAGTTAACTTGGCAACTTTTCTTCTATACTTAATTATTTTAGCTGACCTCCTTCCTACTTGCCATTTTCTCTGCTTCCCAATCTGTCTTTCATATCAATGCTTATATGTCTTTTTAACTCACTGCTGTGATTACATTATTCTGTTGTAACCTTCTCAGGCTCTCTAATACTTGCCAAAGTAAGGAAAAGACCCCTTAGTCAAAAATTCAAAACCAGTGGCAGCTAGGTGGATCAGTGGATTGAGAGCCAGAGCTGAAGACGAAAGGTCCTGGATTCAAATCTGGATTTAGACACTTCCTAGCTGTGTGACCCTGGGCAAGTCACTTAACCCCTGTTGCCTAGTCCTTACCACTCTTCTGCCTTAGAATCAATTCTGTGTAAGAAGGTAAAGGTTAAAAAATATAATTCAAAATCCTCTACAAACTGATTCCAATAATGTACTTATTGTACATTAGCCTTCATATATGCTACATTTGATTCCTTTTCCTATCCCAATTCCTATTTTCTCTTCTAATTCTGAGCTACAGCTTATGCTACTCCATATCCTTGCACTTCTAGTTCATCAGTCTCCTCTTCCACGTTGATATCCATATCTTTAAGCAAATGGACTCTAACTTAGAGAAACTAAAATTTTTAAGAATAAAAAATAATCTTTTTTAAACCAATTACATGTAATAACAAATTTCCACATAAGTTTTCTGAGGTTATATGACCCAAATTGCCTCCTTCCCTTCTTTCCTCCCCCCTCCCAGAGCTGGCAGCAATTCAATCTGGGTTATACATATATTATCACGCAAAACATATTTCCATATTATTCATTTTTACAAGTGAATAATCTTATAAAACGAAACCCCTGAACATATACCCAAATAAGCAAGTGAAAAATCTTATGCCTTCATCTGCATTCTTACTCCCACAGTTCTTTCTCTGGAGGACAGCATCCTCTGTCATAAGTCCCTCAGAGTTGTCCTGGATCATTATATTGCCAATAGTAGCTAAGTGTCACATTTGATCATTCCTCAGTATTGCTCTTACTGGGCACACTGTTCTCCTGGTTCTGCTTATTTCCCTCTGTATCACTACTTTTGTAGTGCTTGCTGAAATCCTCCTGTTCATCATTTCTTACAGCACAATAGTATTCCATCACTGTTATATAGCACATATTTGTTTAGCCAATTGAGGGAAATCCCTTTAAAGAAACTATAATTTTTTGAAGAAATTCATGCTTCTGGGTCTTGCCAGGCCACATGGGCCTAAATTATTTGAAGCTAACTATTTCTTGCCATTAAGCGTTTTGCTTTAGAATACTTTCTGTAACCCCGACAGGAAATATAAAAAGAAAAGAGGGTCAAAACTTGTTGCTGAAATTTGGCATGAGAGGTTTGTAGCAAAAGCAACCAGAATCCAACGTTTCTCCTGACTTCCTAAAAACATAGCCAAGCCACAGGTCCCCTGTCATAAAACAGAACAGCTGAAGTGACTTGTTTTTAAGGGAATGGCTGAGGAATTTCACTGAGACAGTTGGTTCACATGGTGGCTTGATGACCAATTTATAGGAGAAAATATAGAAGAGATTCTTGGTTAGGTGTGTATTGTACTAAGACAGAATCTGAGATTCTTTTATCAACTCTGAGATACTATGATTCTCTAGAGGTGGTACGTAGGTGACAATTATCCTGGATGGAGCAGGAGGGAAAGGAAGAGGAATAGTAGCTAGCATTTATACAGTGCTTGCTATGTGTCAGGGGCCAGCTAGGTGACACGGTGGATAGAGTACCATGCCTGCAATTAGAAAGACTCATCTTCCTGAGTTCACATCTGTACTCACCATCTTTGTGACCCTAGGTAAGTCACTTAATCCTGTTTGCCCTAGTTTTCTTAGTTTTCTTGAGGGATATCCATAGTTTAAGGGGGCAAGAGGTGTATGATCTCTCAAAAGAGACTGAGAAGGGATCTTACAATATTTAGTTGCTATGATATTCTAATATACCAAACTTTCTACTACTTTGGTTACTCCTTTCTACTACTATGGTTAACATTCTATTATTATAATTGACATTTTTACAGTTTACTAACTGCGTCTAACTCTTTCTGAAACCCATAATTGTAGTTACTTATCTAAAGGATTATATGTGATCACTTAGTTTATGATCAATAACATAAAGGAAGTAGAACAATTTTCCTTTCATAACAATGAACATTACTGGGGGCAGCTAGGTGGTTCCGCAGATTGAGAGACAGGTCTAGAGATGGAGGTCCTGAGTTCAAATCTCAGACACTTCCTAGCTGTGTGACCCTGGGGAAATCCTTTAACCCTGTTTGCCTAGACCTTGCTCTTCTGTCTTTAGAGTTGTTTCTGAGACAGAAAGTATGGATTGAAAAAGAAAAAGATTCTGTGGGACCTCTCTCAGGGTCTTTGGTTATTGTGAAAGAGAGCCTAATTTCACGCTTAACCAATAAATCCATCATGTTCAGGTCCCTGGTTTTTGCTGTTATTAAAATGATATATTTTTCTAGAGAGAGAAAATGTATCTCAACATCATTTTTACTTGCTACAATTCTATTAGAGGAAACTGAGGCTTACTTTGAGTTGAGTGACTTGTCTGAGGTCACACAGCTAGTAAATGCCTGAGGCTGGATTTGAACTCTAGTCTCTCTGACTCCGGGCCCACCATTTTGTCTCTTGCTCCAACTAGCTTCCAAGAGTATTGGACTTGGACTCAAGAAGAGCAAATTCATATCTTGCCTCAGATACTTCCTAGCTGTATGACCCTGGAAAGAAGTCATATAACTCCTCTTATCCTCAGTTTCCTCACCCATAAAGTGGCTGAAATCATTACAGAAAAGAATGTAGGAAAAATGGAAGGCCAGAACCAAGTTTTGAGGGATATCCATAGTTTTAGGGAGCAAGAGGTGGCGGATGATCCAGCAAAAGAGACTGAGAAGGGATCTGAAGAGACCAGGCAAGAGAAAAAATGGGAGAGAAGTATCCCAGAAGCAAAAGGCAGAGAGATTAACCACCAGGAAGGAGAGCTTAATAGTATCAAATATTTCAGGAAGGTTAAAAAAAAAAAGATAAGGATGATTAAGAGAGCCTGGGCAACTTGGGACAGAGAAAATTACTGGCTGGATTGTTAGAAGCCAAACCATAAGATTCTAGAATGTGACTGGGTGGTGAGGAGGTGGAGGTAGCCAGTACAGAAGGTGATCTCACTAGTAGTAGCTGTGCATGGAAAGGAAGAAGAGATTGGTTTGAGGGAACGATAGAATAAAAATGAAGGTTGGAAAAAAATAAGGTTGGGAAAACCTGAGTGTGTTTTTAGGCAACAGATCAATAAAGGTCAAAGAAGACAGAGCAAATATGGATGAGGCAAGTTTCTGGAGCAAGACAGAGGAGATGAAAGCAAGAACATAATGAGATCCTTTGATCCAGCCATACTACTGTTAGTATGTAACAGAGATAATGAGGAAAAAGACTTGTACAAGAATATTCATAGCTGTGCTCTTTGTGGTGTTAAAAATTGGAAAATGAGGGGATGCCCTTCAATTGGGGAATGGCTAAACAAATTGTGGTATATGTTGGTGATGGAATACTATTGTGCTAAAAGGAATAATGAACTGGAGGGATTCCATGTGAACTGGAACAACCTCTAGGAAGTGATACAGTGAAAGGAGCAGAACCAGGAGAACAATGTACACAGAGATTGATACTCTGTGTCACAATCAGTGTAATGGATTTTGCTACTAGCAGCAATGCAATGATTAAGGACAATCCAGAGGAACTTCTGAGAAAGAACACTATCCACATCCAGAAAAAGAACTGTGGGAGCAGAAACTCAGAAGAAAAACATATGATCAATCACATAGTGAGATTGGGATATGATTAGGGTTTTGATGTTAAAGGTCACTCTGATGCAAATATGAATAACATGGAAATAGGTTTTGAACAATGATACATGTATAACCCAGTGGAACTGCTTGTCAGCTTTGGGAGGGGAAGGGCGGTGGAAGATCATGAATCATGTAACCATGGAAAAAATATTCTAAAAAAACATAAGGAGAGAGACCTTTCCCTTAGCCAGGAGAAGGCTTACTTGTTGGAGAGCAGAACAAAAGAGGAAATGACTGACCCTATGAATATTTATTAAGATTTGAGACCTGGGGCAGGTAGGTGAGTGGCTCAGCCAGGCTCAGAGACTGGGAGGCCCTGGTTTCAAATCCAGCCTCAGATACTTCCTAGCTGTGTGACCCTGGGCAAGTCACTTAACCCCCATTGCCTAGCACTTATGATTCTTCTGCCTTGGAACTGATACATGAGATGGAAGGTAAGGGTTAAAAAAAGACTTGAGATGAAGAGTCTGACTTTTCTTAGGAAAGTAGGAGGCAAAGTTGTTTCTGGGGGTAGGGATGGGGAGAGAACTAATGTCTGTACCCCAAGAAAAGAAGATAAATACATCCCATTTTGGGGAGGGTTAAAGAATCTGAAAGGATTTAATGAAAAGCTCAGGACCCCACAGAAGTTCAGTTAGTTCAGTTTAGTTCATTTGTTTCCATCATGTTTGGCTCTTTGTGACCCCACTTGGGGTTTTCTTGGCAGAGATAATGAAGAGGCTTGCCATTTTCTTCTCCAGATCACTTAACAGATGAAGAAACTGAGGCAAAGCTAAATGACTTGCTCAGGGACACATAGCTATTAAGCATCTGAGGCCACATTTGAACTCAGGAAGATGAATTCCATAGAAGTTAAGTAGTTTAATTTTGTGGCAGGCTCAGAACATACAGCAGCTTGGCTTCTTCTACAGTTCAGCTTTTAGCAGCCGAGGAATAGGAGCAAAGGTGGGTAATAAGTATAGCCTAGGAATGATCAGCAGGAGGGCAAGGGGATAAAGGATTTAAAGATAGAAAATAGAGCATAAGGGCAAGACCTCCAAGGAAAAGGCTAAGCCAGAGAGGTATCAAACATGTGACTTGTAATACTCATAAATATTAGCCCCAAGTCAGATTAAAACATAAATGGAAATATGTAGCAAAATAAATAAGGATACGATGAAACACAGATAATGTTAATCTGTGGTTTTCTAAGTCATCATGTAGTCATCAGGGATTCCTGTGTATGATTTAGTGGTCCCTCTTTGTATTTGAATTTGGCTCCACTAGACTAGAGAACCTGGAAGTAACCAAATTACATTTAGGTAAGGATACTTACCATTACTTATTTGATTCTGTTGCTTAGTCAACTGGTGATCTCTATGTTCTTTTTGTTGTTCATTTGTTTCACTAGTGTCTGACTCTTTGTTACCCCATTTGAGCTTCTGGCAAAGATACTGGAGTGGTTTACCATTTCCTGTTACAGCTCATTTTACAGATAAGAAACTGAGGCAAACAGAATTAAGTGACTTGTCCGGGGTCACACAGCTAGTAATTTTCTTGGTCAATTTTGAACTCAGGAAGAGTCTTTCTGACCCCAGGCTGTTGCACTCTATCCTGGTCATAAAAGAACATATAGACAGCTAGGTGCAAAGTGCATTAGAGCCCCTGGCCTGGAGTTATAAAGACCTGAATTCAAATTCTGCCTCAGACATGTAGTAGCTGTGTGGCCTTGAGCAAGTCACTTAACCTTGTTTGCCTCAGTTTCTTGACTGTAAAATGAGCTGGAGAAGAAAATGACAAGTATTTGGCAAAATGGCAGATATCCATATCTTTGCCAAGAAAACCCTAAATGGGGTAACAAAGAGTCAAACAGGATTGAACAACAAAAACAACATGCTCTTTTCTTTTTCTTTATTTTATTGTCTACTTGAGATTATAGCCTCCAAATAAAGCAGAAATTGTGTATATTTCTGTAATTTTAAAAACTCCTTACACATATCCATGAATCTTTCTGGGTGTCTAACAAAAAACAAAAAACTTGGGACCTTTTCCTTTCTATTAGGAATGATACTCCCTGGGGGCAGTTGGGTGGCTCAGTGGATTGAGAGTCTGACCCAGAGATAGGAGGTCCTGAGTTCAAATCTGGCCTGAGACACTTCCCATCTGTGTGACCCTGGGCAAGTCACTTGACTTCCATTGCCTAGCCCTTGCACTCTTCTGCCTTAGAACCAATATACAGTATTGATTCCAAAACAGAAGGTAAGTTTAAAAAAAAAAAAAAGAATGATATTCCCTGTTTAAAACCAAAATAAACCGATCACTGTCTCTGCCATAATAGGAATGGGTTCAGGAGTGTTTAGGCATTCAAGACAGGTTTGTTTTTTTTTTTAATCAAAACAAAAGAGACATCAGAGCTCAGTCATAGAAGACAGGGGTCCAGAAACCAATAAAATAGCTTTGGTTTAGGTCTGGCTTACGTGTTGTTTCTGTGGTTAAAGATTATTTTACTGTCGTATGTAGGCAATCAGCTTTACGGTCAGTAACATTTAGAGTTCAGTGGTGCTATTTGTCGAAGAATGAACACAGGAGCCAGTGGTCAGAGCAGGGTTTTAATGGTGATGGGAGGAGAGAAGCGAAAGAAATCAGACAAGGGAGAGCCTGTTGCCACCGATACCATCTGTAGTTTTCTTGCTGACAGCAGTTTCTAGTTATCTGACTATTTCAGGTCAGCTCAATAGGTTTTTGGCACACATACAGTGTGGATTTGGGGAATGAAGAAGATAGAATCTGTGTCTAGAAGCTACAAGGCGTGTCCACAGATCAGCTCAGCAGCAGGTCTTCCTGGTTGTATTCATGTTGCTCTGATTTCTGGCGAGTCCTTGGGCTCCCTTGGGAAAGGAACAGTTAACTATTTGTCTTTATAGCCTCCAATGCTTTGCACATAGGTGCTTAAGAAATGCTTTTTGGATTGGATTAGGTTGGATTCACTGTGCTTTAAAAAGGGAGTTAGTTGGGGCAGCTGGGTAGCTCAGTGGATTAAGAGTCAGCCCTAGAGATGGGAGGTCCTAGGTTCAAATCTGGATTGAGACACTTCCCAGCTGTGTGACCCTGGGCAAGTCACTTGACCCCCATTGCCTAGCCCTTACCACTCTTCTGCCTTGGAGCCAATACACAGTATTGACTCCAAGACGGAAGGTAAGGGTTTAAAAAAAAAAAGGCGAGTTAGTTACTCTTTTACAGATGAGGAAATATTATGCTTACACTTTATGATGCCTTCATATTTGTAGGATGCTCATTATGAATTTGAGTTATTACGTATTAAATATTACTGCTTAGAAGAAAAAGGGAGTTAGTCGGAAGGTTCTCCTGTAGACTGCTCAGCTAATGATAATAATAATGACGATGATGACATAACAGCTAGCACTTATCAATATCCACTCAAGGTTTGCAAAG
The DNA here is from genome assembly GCF_027887165.1 of Monodelphis domestica. NCBI lineage: Eukaryota > Metazoa > Chordata > Mammalia > Didelphimorphia > Didelphidae > Monodelphis > Monodelphis domestica. Next base: position 75,354,597 of record NC_077227.1, read on the forward strand.
TGCTTTACAAATATGATCTCATTTGATTCTCGTAACAACCCCGAGAGGTAGGTGCTGTTATCATCCCCATTTGCAGATGGTAAAGTTGAGGTGTAAAGATCTGTCAAGAATTCTCCATTTCGTCCAGCAGTGAACCTGGCCAAAGCGAAGCTACATCTAGTGAGGAAGTAGAGTCAAGTAGTAGGCAAATCAATGAGGAATGAGGAGACTCAGTTTTTAAGCCTGGCTCTGGTATGGAGCACACTTGGCATGCCACTGCACTGCTGTGGGTCCATTTCCTCATTTATTTAAGGAGTTGCACTAGAACTGAGGTTCTTAGCATGTAGAGGGGTAGGGAAGCATGGAAGGCAGGGGAAGCCTCTCAGCCTCGTCTCAGAAGAATGGTTTGTGGCCAATATTCATTATTAAGGGAAATACTAAGTTTCAGGGGAGTTTAGTGAAAATAAAGATGAAATTCCACCCCCATTGAAGGTCACAGATACCCTGAAATATATCTAGGAGGTTCTTTAAAGATTAAGAACATGTTCTAGGGGGCAGCTAGGTGGTTCAGTGGATTGAGAGCCAGACCCAGAGACCAGGAATTCCAAAATCTGGCCTTAAGACATGTCCTAGCTGTGTGACCCTGGGCAAGTCACTTAACCTCCATTGCCTAGCCCTTAAAACTCTGCCTTGGAACCAATACACAGTATTAATTCTAATATGGAAGGTAAAGGTTAGGAAAAACAACAACAACATGTACACTAAATGATCTCTAAAATCCTTTTCCATTTAAGGATACCATAATTTTTTTTTAAAACTCTCACCTTCTGTCTTGAAATCAATATTGCGAATTGGTTCCAAGGCAGCAGAGCAGTAAGGGCTAGGCAATGGGGATTAAGTGGCTTGCCCAGGGTCACACAGCTGGGAAGAACCTCCTATCTTTAGGCCTGGCTTTCAATCTATTGAGCCACCCAGCTGCCCCTGAAACCATAAATTCTAAGACTCCTCCCCATCTTGTGCCTGGCAACAAGCCAGCCCTGATAGAAAGAGGAGAGTAAACTGCCATAAATTTTGGGAAAGTTAAGTTTCTGATGGGATGATTAACAACTATACTCTTAGGGAACTTGAGGGAAATTTTAGAGTGCAGATTTGGGATTAACCCTCTCTCTGGTCTTAGAGATCTGTTTTAGTGTTGTTCAGTCTTTTCAGCCCTGTCAACTTTTCATGACCCCATTTTGGGTTTTCTTGGCAAAGATACTGGAGTGGTTTGCCATTTCCTCCTCCAGTTCATCTTACAGATGAGGAAACTGAGGCAAATAGGGTTAAGTGACTTTTTTAGGGTCACCTATCTTGTAAGTGTTTGAATGTTAATGGTCTTTGATTATTGGCACAAAGTAAAAGGAAGAATGACAAATGGGTTAGAGTAAAATGGCCCAAAGGAGTATGTCATTATTTTATTTTGTTTTTAAAACAGAGCAAGAGTTGGTATGGTATAATAGTTAGAGTGCTGTATTTATAATGTGGGAAAATGTCAGCTTAAATTCTGTCTCTATAACTATCTGCGTGGTGAAGTGAGCAGAACCAGAAGACTACTGTACACAATTACAGCAATATTGTGTGATGAACAACTGTGAATGACAACAGAGTGATCCAAGAAAATCCCAAAGGATTCTGGATAAAAATGGTATCCACCTCCAGAGAAAGAGCTGATGGAGTCTGAATACAGCTCAAAGCCAACCATTTTCCACTTTATTTTCTTCATGTTTACATACACGTGTGAGTGTCTTCCACGTGACAAATAGAGCAGTATTTTGTATGCTAGCACATGTGTAACCAGTATCAAATAGCTTACCATGGTGGGGAGGAAAGGAGGGAGAGAATGTGGAACTCAATGTTAGGAAATGAATGCCAAAAATTGTTTTTCTACATAATTAGGAAAAAGAAACCATTACTGAAGAAAAAACATAATAAAACTTTCCAGGTGACAGTGAGAAACTCCCTTACCTTCTTGGAGCCTTAGGTAAGGGTGACTTTTGAAGATATGCCATAGGTGGACCCTAGCCTAGGCTCAAAGGGACCTTAAAGCCTCTCTATAAATTGGAGTCCCAAGAAACTAAATGGTTTCATCACACAAATAGAATCCTAATATTACTTTGAGCTAGAAGGGAGCATAAAGGTCACCTAGTACAATTCCCTCATTTTACAGGAAAGGAAACTAAGGCTCTCCCAGAGAGATGTAGTGACTTATCCAAAATCTCTCAAGTGGCAAATGGCAGACCTGAGGTTTTGACCTCAACTTCCCTACCTCATTCCTTCTGCTGTGATCTATCAGTTGAAAAGAAATAATCAAAAACCAAAGCTCCTTTTTAACAATGGGTGTTTATCCAGGAAGATCCTGGGTCAACTCGATCTCTTTTCTTCCTTTCTTGGCTTTAAGAATATTTTTTTTTTTACAATTCCAGTGGAGCCAGAATTTAAGTATGTTGGAAACATGCATGGAAATGAAGTGCTGGGGAGAGAGCTGCTAATCCAACTCTGCGAGTTTCTGTGTGAAGAGTACCGCCAGAGGAACGAGCGCATTGTGCGGCTAATTCACAATACGAGGATTCACATCCTGCCCTCCATGAACCCAGATGGTTATGAAGTAGCTGCAGACCAGGTACTGAGTCTGGATGATAGCTCAAAATTTTTTCTATGGTGTCTGATGCTTTTTTTAAGCTTTCCAAAGCACTTTACAAATATAATCTTGTTTTTTATCCTCACAATGATGCTAGAAGATAGAGGTTAGTATTATCCCCATTTTAAAGATGATAAAACTGAGGCCCATAAAAGATAAGTAGCTTGACCCAGATCACACAGCTAGTAAGTGCTTTAAACTACTAAGCTAGTAAGTCCTGTAAACTTGGATTTGTTGGGGGTTTTTTTTAAGCCTTTTCCTTTTGTCTTAGAATCAAAGCAACATATCCCCAAAGATGACTGACATAAAAACAAAATGCATCAACAAATTATTTACTTTTTTATCTTAAACTCTTACCTCCTGTCTTAGAATCAATACTGCATCTAATATTTGACTAAACTGTTGGCCATCGACTAGGTAGAGGGAATCATAGATTGGCAGGACTTCAGAACTCGCAGGGGAAACTTAGTGATCCCTTCTGGATTATTCCTGTGACAGATTAGGGGTGGTTATTGCAACGATCCAATGAGGGTAGCAGCAGTGGGAGGTTGAGGCAGCAAGCATGATATAGTGGAAAGAATGTTGAATTTAGATTCAAAAGGACCTGAATTCAAATTCCAACTCTGCCACTTATTACCAGTATGGCCGTGGGTAAGTAATTTAACCTTTTTCTGCCCCTGTTTCTTAATCTTGAGGATTAGTTATTTGGATTATATGGCCTCTAAGGTCCCTTCCAGCTTTGAATCTATGGTGCTAATGATTCAATCCAGCCAAAGTAAATTTGTTGTATTTTATTTTTTTATTTAAAAAATTTTTTTAAAGAATTAATTTAGAATATTCCATGGTTCATGTTATTTCCCTCTCCTTCCCCCTCCCCCTAAGCCAACAAGCAATTCCACTGGGTTTTACATGTGTCATTGATCAAGACCTGTTTCCATATTACTAATTAGGATGATCGCTTAGAGTCTACATTTCCAAACATATCCCCATCAACCCATGTGATCGAGCAGTTGTTTTTCTTCTGTGTTTCTGCTCCCACAGTTCTTTCTCTGAATGTGGATAGTGATCTTTCTCATAAGTCCCTCAGAATTGTCCTGGATCATTGCATTGTTGCTAGTAGAGAAGTCCATTATATTCAGTTGTACTACAATGTATCAGTCTCCTGATACAGTGTATCAGTGTACAGTGTTCTCCTGGTTCTGCTCCTTTCACTCTGTATCAATTCCTGGAGGTTGTTCCAGTTCACATTGAATCCCTCCAGTTCATTATTCCTTTCAGCACAAATGTATTCCATCACCAACAGATACCACAATTTGTTCAGCCATTCCCCAATTGAAGGGCATCCCCTCATTTTCCAATATTTTACCACCACAAAGCATGGATATAGATATTTTTGTGCACATCTTTTCCTTATTATTTCTTTCTGTCAAAGAAAATTGAAAGGAATCTGGAGAGTGACCTTTTCTACCCCTGACCAAGCTAAAAACAAATTGTACCCAGAGAGCAGGAAGTTTGGCAAATTGATTGAAATCTATAATTCTTCCTATTATTCTTATCCTGAAGCCTGAGTGTGGATAATGCCTTTTAAAAAAAAAAATCTTTACCTTCTGTCTTAGAATAGATAGTATCAGTTCCAAGGCAGAGGAGCAGTAAGAGCTAGGCAAATAGGACTGAGTGACTTACTCAGGATCATATAGCTAGGAAGTGTCTGAGATCACATTTGAACTCAGAACCTCCTGTCTACAGGCCTACCACTCTACCCACTGAGCGCCACCTAGTGCTCCTGGATAATGTCTCCTGAGAATCCCACCAGATCAGTCCTGATTCTCATTTTGCTCATTCTTGGATACATTTTTCCACGTCTGCTCCTTTAGTTTTAGGACCTATATCTCAGTTATTAAGCTTGGTATGGGGTACATCAGGCCATATTTGGGTGGAAATTTCTCATCTATAGCCTCCCCCCACCTATCCACCCAACCAAAACCACACCCCAGTACACAAACTAAAAAGGTGTCAATCTGGTCTATGGAACCCCCTCTTCAAGCATGAGGGACAATGACCCCAGTCTTGCCCCTTTTCTCTCATTCATTCTTTTACCTGAGTTGAGTGTCTTCCCAAGCCTACTTTTAAAAGAGAATTTCAACTCTCCTTCCCTTCTGGAAGCACACAAGATCTTTTAGAGGTTTCCTAAAGAGTTTTTGGGTTTTTTTTAAGTATCAATAGAGATAGATTAGAGAGTTGATCTTGAAGTTTGAAAGATCTGTGTTCAAGTCTTCTCTCTGACTTATAGTACTATGTCACCCTGGACAATTTGCTAAAACATATCAAGTTGCTCATTTTAACAGGTAGAAGAAATTTCCTAATCTGGAGTTGTGAAATCAGGTCTAGTCCCTTTTTTCACCCCTCCCTTCTCCAATAAAAAAGCACAGGGAAGGCAATGGAGATAAAAATAAAGTCTTTAAAATGTTGCTAAGTTACAAGTATTGAATTTTGGCACTTTTGTAGAGGCAATTGGGGTTAAATGACTTGTTCAGCTAGGAAGTGTTTGAGGCCAATTTGAACCCAGGACCTCTTGACTCCAAATCTGGCTCTATCCATGGAACCACCTAGCTGCCAAATGTAAACTTTAATCTGAAACTTCCATTTCCATCTCTTCCTTTTCCCTCCAGGGTCCAGACTCCAATGGATATCTTGTCGGCCGGAATAATGCCAATGGAATAGACCTAAACCGAAACTTTCCAGATCTTAACACCTACATGTACTACAATGACAAGCATGGAGGGCCCAACCACCACATACCCCTTCCAGACAACTGGAGAAATCAGGTACAGAGCTGAAATGTTTATCCACAAAAACAATTTGGGGGTGGGGGGATCACAGCCACTCATTTTCTCCCATCTACTTTTATTCTAATTCAATCACCAAGTATTTATTAAGCACTAACTTGGCAATATTGATGGTCCCCTGAAGGCAAGGCTGTGTTTTATCCCTTTTTGAATCCCAGGTACCTTCCACAGCACCTGGCATTTAGTGATGATAGATAAGGAAAGGAACTAGACTTGTAAAAAGATTGTGTCCTGCCCAAGATCACACAGCCAATAGATATTAGACTTAGATCTTCCTGGCTTCTAGGCCAACTCCCTCTTCTTTTCCCAGACCTTAGCCCAGAATTCTGTGCTTAGTTAGACTCCATAAATATTTGGTAATAGTTATGCCAATAATAAATTAAATCCTATAGAGAAAAGATTCATATTTGTTTATTTATAAACATATATCCTCTAATAAAATATAAGATATGAAGAATATGGACCATCTCTTTATGTATGCATTCCCAATTCCCAGTTCAATGCCTGGCACTTATTAGATGATTAATAAATTCTTATACAGGGGGCAGCTGGGTGGCTCAGTGGATTGAGAGCCAGGCCTAGAAGTGGGAGGTCCTAGGTTTGAATCTGGCCTCAAACATTCCTAGCTATGTGACCCTGGGCAAGTCACTTAACCCCCATTGCCTAGCCCCTTACAATTCTTCTACCTTAGAATCACACTTAGTATTGATTCTAAGACAGAAGGTAAGGGTTTAAAAAAATAAATATAATATAATAAACATAAAAATAAATAAATAGATTCTTATATGTTAATTGACTGATCAGAGCCTTAGCACAGATCTGTCAGAGATGGCTTCCAATCTTGTTCCTTCCCTCTCTGTATGCTACACAAATCAGTCAACCAACGAGCATGGAAATGAGTCAGCAATGAAGATATCTTTGGCCTGATCTTCTCCTTTAGCTGGATGCTCTAAGAGGAACCAGTCAATCAGAAAGTGAAGTCTCCCAGTTCCAATGTGAGAGGTAGTCTGGGTTGGAGTGAGGTCTGAGATGAAGAGGTTCCATAACATGAGAGAAAAAGGCCTATGAAAATGAGGTAGCAGGATAGTCTAGAGAGGGACGAAGGGATGCTCAGCCATGCTTTCCCTTACCTATTTGGCTTTATTCCCCTGGGTCTAAGTACAAGGCTAGAGACTGAGAAGGCGGGGAGCAGATATGCAGCCTTCCTTTCTTCACCTTCCCCCTTGACCCCCTCTTTATTAGAATGGAGAATTTTCAGATACCCATTTGTGTGAATTCTGTACTTTCTCTTGCATGAAAATAATTAATGAGTAATTTGGCATCTGGCATCCTCCTAGGAGCCCTCCTAACTCATTACTTCCATATAGGTGGAACCAGAGACTGAGGCTGTTATAAAATGGATGGACTCCATCAACTTCATTCTTTCTGCCAATCTTCATGGAGGTGCAGTTGTAGCCAATTACCCATATGACAAGTCCCGTGAGCATCGGGTTCGAGGTTTCCGTCGTACTGCCAATACTCCCACCCCAGATGATAAACTGTTTAAAAAGGTAAGCAGAAAGGCTAAGTTAAGTGCTTGGCAGAGAATGAGGCATAAAAAGGATGTGAGGTCTGTAAACCTCAAAATTCCTTAGACTTATAAATGTTGGAAATTTCACCATTGGGATATTTCATACTTGGAAAATTTCTTACTGATAGTCTATTGGAATGGGAACCCCATTGGCATGGGAGGTTCCTTCTCTTCCCTTCTTAAGATTACTTTAGGACAGAAACCCTTTGCTGAACAATGGAAAGGACTTTGACCTATGCTTAAGCATAGAACAGGAATTTCTTTGAGTCTTGATTGATTTTAGAATTGATACAATGGAGATACTTGGAATAAATCTCCACCCTATTCAGTCCTAATAGGATTGAGTAAGGGCTGCAGCCTAGATCAAAGATTTAATCATTTGAAAATATGACCTTCAACAGACATGTGCAAAAGCCAGAAACCTCTGGGCGGTCCTGGGTTAAGCTAGAGCCTCCATTGGCACAGGGAAATTGATGAACAGTGATTGGGAGATGGGAGAACTGAGAGGAAGGTGGAGTCTTGGTCGGTGTGGTTCCTGGGCTCTGAGAAGGCTTGCTCTGAAGGAAGCTGAAGGTGGGGGCCTCTGAGACTGTTTCTCCATTTTGGTCACGTGAGTGATAGGGACTGATCTCTTTTCTTTGCCCCAGCTATCTAAGGGCTTGGGCCTTTTGGCCCAGCCTAAACAGAAGGGGTATTTAAGCCCTATTCCCTTCTCTCCCTTTTTCTCTCTCTCTCTCTCTAATTCCTTTCTTACTCCTATTGTAATTAAACTCCAAAAAAGGCTGACGGCTGACTTGAGTTTTTCATTTAGGAATTACATAGCTGATTCCTTGGCGACCTTAAATTAATATATATCAGTCTTTTAAAGTGATTCCCTTGTTACAGGTCCAAGAAATGAGAGCCTCAAATCAAGAAATATTTGCTGAGATGCTACTATCTGCAAAGTACAAATGTACTTCCAAGTACAGGCCACCAAAGTTCCTTTCATTCTCAAATTATTTGTGTATGTAACTACCAATCAAATATTACCCCGACTAGAATCATCCTTATCCAAATCACATCAGAAAGACAAAATGATACGCTGATGTTGAATTTCCATATCCAGAGTACGAAGAATACCCTAACTAGAGGAGGCAGAGCAATATGATGGCAGGGAAATGGCTCTGAAGTCTGGCTCTTGGTTCAAATACCATGACTCTTGTTTGTTAAGTGGGTGACCTTAATACAATTACTTAACCTCCATGGACCTCAGTTGATAAGATGAGAGTGTTGGACTAGATGACCTGTGAGGTCCTTCCAGCTCTATATTTGTGAACCTATAATCTTTCTAAGAGCTTACTTAACAATAGTTTGGTAAGTAAACAAAAAAGTAATCCACAAAAATATTAAATAGCATACAGTGTCAGAAGATCTAAGTTTGAATCCCACCTCAAGGACTTACTAGCTATTATCCTGGGACAGTCATTTAACCTCTCTTGGCCTCAGTTTACTCATCTATAAAATGGGGATGATAATAATAATAGCATCTACCTCACAGGGTCATTGTGAGGATGGAATTGTTGTGTTAGAAATACACTCAAGTTTGTAGCAGGGTTCCCCCCCCCCCCCCCGAAAAGGGGAGTCAAACTCAGTTCAATCCAGAAGTAAGAAAATAATTTTATTTGAAGAAGTTTAAGGTGGAATAATAGTCCTAATGGCTGATGGATTAGCCCAGGGGCTAGTAGAGTGCTCTCTCTTGGAGCTGATGGAATAGCAGCTCTCCAGGTGGGGAGTAGCAGTCCCAGTTTAGAGATGCAGCTTCCGCCCACTGTGTATGCAAACTACAGGATTTTCATATTAATTAGGGTCTGGAGGCTAGTCATCTCCCATTCCAGAGAAATCTTGACTTTTCCCAAAACCCCTGGAAAATGGGCATAGCCAAATTTAGGTGGAGGTGTGGTTTTGGTTTGACATATATGTCATAGGGAATAAAGAGCATGAAAAGTTGGGGGATCCTTCTGGACTGCTAGAGTTCTTCATGCACATGTCCCATGTTCCCCCCATTTTCTACCTTGTCATTGTTTGCCAATGTGGCAGAGATCTTACTACCCTGCTGGAATGGGAACATTGGAGGGGGAGGGGTTGACCACTATAGGCAATTAATTATGTCGGTCAGTTCAGAACTAAAGTAAACAAAAATATGAGTAATTAATAAAACAGATTAGGCACAAAGCTAACTGCCCAGTATAGAATATTACAGATCCAGTACAGGTGATTGATGATGCAGAATGGGTTACTGATCAGCAATACAGATGCTTGACTAATGCTGAAACTACAGATTTTGCAGTTGATGTTTGACTAGTGTTAACTGGCGAGAAATTCAAGATTTCAGAGTTTGAGACTGAATAAGTACATTAGAGTATATCAGGAAACATGTCTACTTTGTCTTCAATTATATGCACAAATATCTGTTAAGCTACTAAGGTGTGATGATATTTGATTATAAATATCTTTTCAGATATTTGCGGCATGCACACATTTTAAAAAAATAAATTTTATCTAATTAGTCAATTTAGAACATTTTCCCCTGGTTACAAGAATCATGTTCCTTCCCTGCCCTCCCCCCCACCCCCTTCCATAGTCGACATGCAATTCCACTGGGTTTTACATGTGTTCTTGATCAGAACCTATTTCCATGTTGTTGATGTTTGCACCAGGATGATCATTTAGAGTCTACATCCCCAATCATATCCCCATCAACCCATGAAATCGAGCAATTGTTTTTCTTCTGTGTTTCTACTCCCGCAGTTCTTCCTCTGAATGTGGATAGTGTTCTTTATCGTAAATCCCTCCAAATTGTCCTGAATCACTGCATTGCCACTAATGGAGAAGTCCATTACATTCCATTGTACCCCAGTATATCAGTCTCTGTGTTGTAAAAATAGATTTGAATCCAGGACTTCAATCCCCAGAAGTCCTTGCTCCACTTCCCCAGAATGTTTTGTAATCTCATTGAATTCTCACCTGGGCCGAGAGCAAAATCATTATTTAGAGGGTCTCTGCCCACAGCAGGGTCTCTTCTCTTCCTGGCTCTGCTGGCAAACAGAGGCATCTCATGATGTGAGTGAAATTTGGGTGGGCCTCATGGCCTACCTAGCACATACTTCTCTTGCTTGTATTTTCTTTAACCCATAACTTTTAATAAACCTCATAAAAATAATACTCCTTGCAGAGAGAAACTAATTTCTACCTCTATCAGTATCCCCAAAATTTAATCTTTACAGTGTACAATGTTCTCCTGCATCTGCTCCTTTCGCTCTGCATCAATTCTTGGAGGTCATTCCAGTTCACATGGAATTCCTCCAGTTCATTGTTCCTTTGAGCACAATAGTATTCCATCACCAACATATACCACAATTTATTCAGCCATTCCCCAATTGAAGGGCATCCTCTCATTTTCCAATTTTTTGCTACCCCAAAGAGCACAGCTATGAATATTCTTGTACATGTCTTTTTTCCTTATGATATCTTTGGGGTATAAACCCAGCAGTGTTATGGCTGGGTCAAAGGGCAGACAGTCTTTTAGCACCCTTTGGGCATAGTTCCAAATTGCACTCCAGAATGATTGGATCAATTCACAACTCCACCAGCATTGTGTTAATGTCCCAACTTTGCCACATCCCCTCCAACATTTATTTCTTTCCTTTGCTGTCATGTTAGCCAATCTGCTAGGTGTGAGGTAGTTGTTTTGATTTGCATCTCTCTGATTATAAGAGATTTAGAGCACTTTTTCATGTGCTTATTAATGGTTTTGATTTCTTTATCTGAAAATTGCCTATTTATGTCCCTTGCCCATTTATCAATTGGGGAACGGCTTGATTTTTTTTGTACAATTGATTTAGCTCCTTATAAATTTGAGTAATTAGACCTTTGTCAGAGATTTTTTTTATGAAGATTCTTTCCCCAAATCATTGCTTCCCTTCTAATTTTGGTTGCATTGGTTTTGTTTGTACAAAACCTTTTAATTTAATGTAATCAAAATTATTTATTTTACATTTTAAAATATCATTTTTTCTAACTCTTACTTGTTCTTAAAATCTTTCCTTTCCCAAAGATCTGACAAGTATACTATTCTGTGTTCACCTAATTTACTTATAGTTTCTTTCCTTTCCTTCCTTCCTTCTTTATATTCAAGTCATTCACCCAGTCTGAGTTTATCTTGGTATGGGGTGTGAGATGTTGATCCAAGCCCAATCTCTCCCATACTATCTTCCAATTTCCCCAGCAGTTTTTGTCAAATAGTGGATTTTTGTTCAAAAAGCTGGGGTCTTTGGGTTTATTATAGACTATCTTGCTGAGGTTACTGAGTCTATTCCACTGATCCTCCTTTCTGTCTCTTAACCAGTACCATATTGTTTTGATGACCACTGCTTTATAGTATAGTTTGAGATCTGGCACTGCTAGGTCCCCTTTCATGTTTTTTTTTTTCCATTATTTCCCTGGATATCCTTGATCTTTTGTTCTTCCAAATGAACTGTATTGTGTTTTTTCTAATTCAGTAAAAAAAAATTTTGGTAGTTCGATGGGTATGGTACTAAATAAATAAATTAGTTTGGGTGGGATTGTCATTTTTATTATGTTAGCTCATCCTACCAATGAGCAGTTAATGTTTTTCCAATTATTAGATCTAGTTTTAATTGTGAGGAAAGTGTTTTGTAGTTGTGTTCATATAGTTCCTGTGTTTGTCTTGGCTGATAGATTCCTAAGTATTTTATGTTTTCTAGGGTGATTTTAAATGAAATTTCTCTTTATAATTCTTACTGCTGAGATGTGTTGAAATATATGAAATGTTGATGACTTATGTGGGTTTGTTTTGTATTCTACATTTTGCTAAAGTTGTTGATTATTTCCACTGGCTTTTTAGTTGATTCTCTAGGATTCTTTAAGTAGACCATCATATCATCTGCAAAGAGTGATACCTTGGTCTCATTGCCTATTTTAATACCTTCAATTTCTTTTTCTTCTCTAATTTCTACTGCTAGTGTTTCTAGTACAATGTTAAATATTAGAGGTGATAATGGGCCTCCTTGTTTCACTCCTGATCTTATTGGGAAGACTTCTAATTTATCCCCATGCATGCACACATTAAGGAATACTTTTCTTTCCTTTTGAGCTGTTCTACTGGACAGAGGTGGTAGACAGTAATGGTAAACCTTTTAGAGGTGGAGTGCCAGCCCCACCCCCCACCCCCCCACCCCAGACTGAGTGCTGTGCAACCACCACTGAGTGTCCAGTGCACCCTGCCTTTCCCCCTTACCCTACACAGGGAAGGGAGGAAGCACTCCCATTTGGCTGCTGGGCAGGGTGGTTGATGTGAAAAAATGTCATTGGGCACAGTGGAGAGGGGAGAGGGGAAAGGGAGCAGTTCTGCCCAAGTCCCTCTGCCTTTCTAGTAATTGGGGAGGGGCAGCCTCATGCCCATAGAGAATGCTCTGCATGCCATCTTTGGCATCTATGCCATAAGTTCATCATCACTAGAACCTTCAAGAACTCTTCATTTCCTACTAATCCATAAGAGAATTATAGACTTAAGCCAAAAGTCATCTGGAAGTTATGCCAGGAGAGTAGGTGGCTTCCCCCACAGAGAAGGTGTCAATTTTCTTATGTAAATTCTGTCTCCAATTGGGGAATTAGGAGACCAGGATTCTAGTCCACATTCTCCCGTTGACACACTGCATGAATTTGGTCAAGTGATTTAAGCTGTCCAGTTCTCTGTTCTTTCATTTGTAAAATGAGGAGGGGGCACCTTCCAGCTCCAGAATCCTGTGTTTCTAAAAGTTTTCAATTCAGAATGATGTAGTATTTGTCTTAATTTAGCTTATACAGAACAAAATACTTTATAGCACTGTCCTAGGGATAGCAACAAGTCCCCAGGTAGCACAGGAATGTCTGAGTTGCCATTAACCTCCAGATAAGTTTAGACAAATTACTTTAGTACCAAGTAAGTAGGTTTGGCCTGGTTCCTGTATCTGGAAGATCTCTCTTTGAGAAGTGCAGCATCAGCGATTTGACAAGCAGGCTGTTTCAGCAGGAAGAGGAAGGAAGTTTATCTCCAGGCAGCTGAGAACTATTCATTCAGCTTCACCCTGGACAAAACCTTTTGGCTATTAAAAGATCTGGATCAACTAGAGGCAATCATATTTCTTTAAAGGGCAAGACACTTCCTTAGCCAATAGGTCTTTAGGCTGGAAGCTAGGTGGCTCGGTGGATTGAGAGTCAAGACCAGAGATGAGATGTTCTAGATTTAAATCTGACCTTTAGACACTTCCTACCTGTGTGACCCTGGGCAAGTCACCTAACTCTCATTGCTTCTGAGACAGAAGGTAAGGACTTTAAAAAATAAATAGGTCTTTTGGGTCTATATCCGAGAGGCCATCCTCTCACCAATTTGGGTTCTACTCAGCTGCGTTCCTTGGGAAAATAAATAGTTGTATCATTTTCCAGGTCAGGGATGGAGCCATTCTTCTAAATACCAGACCTCTCTCATCTTTTCTGATCCATTGATCCTCTCCCTTTCTTGGGTGGGAGTTCAGGCCACTGGGATTCTGATACAAGGGTTTCCCACAATAATCAATGAGCCATTTCCAATAAGAGTTTATTAAGACACTACTGCGTGGAGAAGGGTAGCTAGGTAGTATAGTGGATAGAGAACTGGGCTCCGATTCAGAAAGATGAGTTCATATCTAGTCTCAGACATTTATTAGATGAGTGACCCTAGAAAGTCACTTAACTCTGATTGCCTCAGTTCCTCATCCGTAAAATGGAAACACAATAAAGAAGGACATGGCAAGCCATTCCATTATCTTTGCCAAAAAAAACCCCAACAAAACCTCATGGACAAAAATCCACAGAGTCAAATAAAGTCAGATATGACTGAAAGCTAAACAACAGCTGTGCACAGAGTCCTTGGCAAGATGTAAGAATGATACAAACACATGATCTCTGCCCTTAAGGAGCTTCCAGTATAGTACAGTAAGTCACTAATACATAAAAGTGTAATGTACAATGTCAAATAATGAATGCTTTATAGAACTGAAAGACAAAGTGTTATGCACAGCCCGAGAATGAAGGTGGTGATCAGCTGAGAGGTTCGGGGAAGGCTCAATGAAGGAGGTAACATTGGAATTAGGTTTTAAAGACTGGGAAGGAATTCAAGGAGAGAAGAGAGGGAAAGAATTCCAGGAATATAGGACAGCCTAAGCAAAAGTATGGAGGCAAGAGACTATAGACCTTGTTTGGGGAACAAAGCTAAATCACCTTGAATCCTTTAACCTCTAATCAGGACATTCCTATAGATTACAAAGTAGGATGGGGAAGTGGGTAGTAAGGGAAGTGGAAGCGTTGGTATAGATAAATTTTCTATGAAGTTTAGGAATAGAAGGGAAGAGAGATGGGCTAGAAGGAGTGGAAAGACCTGAATATTTTGATAGGTAGATGGGAACCCTTTGGACTCAAAGTCAGCATGAAAAGAATTCATTCAATGATCATATGTACATTTATTAAACTCTTCTATTTAAAAAGCACTTTTCTGATAATATTTGTACAACCCAGTGGAATTACTTGTCGGCTCTGGGAGGAGGGAGGGAAAGAAAATAAATCATGTAAACATGGAAAAATATTTTAAAATAAAAATAAAAATTTTACAGGTACTTTCCTGCTAAATCACAAGACCTAGTATAATAGTGAAATGTAAGTTTTAGGTGCCTAAGGGATGTTAACTGAATAGATGAAGTGGAAATCTTTAGTAATATCTAACATAGATGATCTGAGGATACAATCATGCATTTTATTTATTTATTTCACTCTGCATCAGTTCCTGGAGGTCTTTCCAGTTCATGTAGAAATCCTCCAGTTCATCATTCCTTATAGCACAATAATATTCCATCACCATCATATACCACAATTTGCCCAGCTATTCCCCAATTGCAGGACAACCCCTTATTTTCCAGTTTTTTGCCACCACAAAAAATGTGGCTATAAATATTTTTGTACTAACGGGTCCATCCCCATGTTTTTTTCTCTCTTTGGGGTACAAATGTAGTGCTATGGCTGGATCAAAGGGCAGGCAGTCTTTTAGTGTCCTTTGGACATAGTTCCAAATTGCCTTCCAGAATGGTTGGATCAATTCACAACTCCACCAGCAATGTATTAGTGTCCCAACTGTAACAGTTAAAATTAGGGAGGGGGAGGAACTGAGGCAGGTAGAAATTAGTTTCTCTCTAGAAGTATTATATTTTTAGAGGTTTATTTAAGATAAGGAATTTAGGAAAAGACAAGTAAGAAAGGCACATGCTAGGCCCAGAGAGCCTATTCATGACCACTCACATCTTGCCTGCTAAGTGGAGAGCTGCGTGTGCTCCCATACGGAAGTAGGAAAAGAGAGCCCAGTAGCCTTTACAGTCAGGTTAAATACCCCACCTCTCTCTTAGCCCAGATGAGGTTACAAGGCATTTTGGGAAGTGAGCAAGGACTTCTGGGAAAGTCCCCGTTTCAAGTCTCCATTTTTACACAACTTTGCCACATCCCCTCCAGCATTCATTACTTTCTTTTGCTGTCATGTTAGCCAATCTTCTAGGTGTGAGGTGATACCTCAGAGTTGTTTTGATTTGCATTTCTCTAATCAGGAGGGATTTAGAACATTTTTTCATATTATGATTATTGATAGTTTTGGTTTCTTCCTCTGAAAACTGCTTATTCATATTCCTTGACCATTTGTCATTTGGGGAATGACTTGACAACTCTCCATTTTAAACTTGCTAAGAGATGAGGCAATGAATAAGGTTCATCGAAGGGTTGGTTAATTCTTTCCCACAGTCTCTGAATGATGGAGATCAGAGAAGAGAATACATTCCTTCTCCTTCCCTCCCTCCTTTGTCCAGTGGTAACCTCAACCTTCCTAGATAAACTATTCTTTTCATTTTGTATTAATTAGAATGTGTGCCCCAGGCTACATTTCCCACAATTCTCCTTTCCCTTTCCTGTATGTGATGTGTGCCCCAGACTACATGCTAATTAATACAATTTTTGGTAGACCCTGTAACTCCTATTCCTTAGGACATTTCACTGGGAACCATTTTCTTCTCTCTCTATTTCTTGAAGACTATGCTTTGAATACTTTTTTCTCTCTTTTTAAAGAAACTTAGTAGGGGCATCTAGGTAGCATAGTGGATAGAGTGCCAGGACCAAAGTTAGGAGGACCTGGGTTCAAACCTGACCTCAGACCCATCCTAGCTGTGTGAGCTCTCACTTAACACCTATTTGCCTCAGTTCCTCATCTGTTAAATGGAGACACAAGAGAGAAGGAAATGGCAAACCATTATGGTATCCTTGCCAAAAAAAAACCTCATGTGTGAGTGACTGGGGCAGTCACTTAACTCCAATTGCCTACCTCTTGCTACTCTAGAAGAAGGTTAAGGGTTTTTTTTTTGTTTGTTTGTTTTTGTTTGTTTTTTAACCCTTACCTTCCACCTTAGAATCTAAACTGTGTATTGGTTCCAAGACAGAAGAGTGGTATGGGCTAGGCAATGGGGGTTAAGTGACTTGCCCAGGGTCACACAGCTGGGAAGTGCTTGAAGTCATATTTGAACCCAGGACCTCCCATCTCTAGGGCTGGATCTCAATCCACTGAGCTACCCAGCTGCCCCCAGAAGGTAAAGGTTTTAAACAAATAAATAGACTTAGTAGTCTCTTCCTAAGTTCAGTGAAAAAGTAAATAAAGACCGATAGAGCCAAAAGGGGCATTAGAGATCATCTAGGCTAATCTTGTCCTTTTAACAGAAGAGTCCTAACTGAAGTCTGGAGAAGTAATTTACTCTAGTTTACAAAGTGGGGTTGATGGCAGAGCCAATATAGAATCCAAGGCTCTTCGTTTCTTCATCCATGATTTTCCCACTATCTTGTTTTAACCCTGCTGATTAACACAGCTAATTGAGTGACTTTTGGCTTCACCCCCAATTCTAGGTGTGAACATTGCCACATAAATTTGGTATATTCTGGGTCATGTTTCCTACCGTGCTTTCCCCTCAGCTGTCCAAAGACTATTCCTATGCACATGGATGGATGCACCTGGGCTGGAACTGTGGAGATTACTTTCCTGATGGCATCATCAATGGGGCTTCCTGGTATTCTGTCAGCAAGGGTAAGGAGGTTTCAAGGAAGAGCCTGGAAGCGGAAACAACAGCTTCATTATCCTGCTAAACAGGCAGTATTATTCATAGTGAGGGAAGGCAAAAGGATGCAGCAGGTGCTAAGCCTAGAGACTTGGAAAGAAAGTCTTGGGGGGCTAAAAGGGGGGTTGAAGGGTGAGGGGTGGCTAAAAGAGTCCCACGTTAAACATTTCCCAGGATGCTTGATCTCTACTTTTGATAAGGACTGAGTTGATGGCTGGGCTAATAACCTTTGTGGAAAGGGCTCCAAAGAGGAGATGGGGAGTTTAAGGATATACTACATTTAGTTGTCTCCTTGTGACTAACAAATAGTGTACTTACATTCCACAGACTTTCTCAGGGCTATCTCTGCTTTAAAACTATTGAGTTGGATTTTTTAAAAATTTAGATGATTTATGTTGTTGCTAAAAGACTTTGGAAAAATAAGTGAAAGATTTTAAGTGGAGATTTATTAATGCCTAATAGTGCTATCATAAAATAAGAATTGTTGATGCTAATTTCTATTTAATGTTTAAACAGAATTTCAAGGTAACCTTTTAAAGAAAGCATTACGAGGGGTAGCTGGGTGACTCAGTGGAGCTCTCTCAGTGGATCTCTGACAGGAGAGAGGTCCTGGGTTCAAAACTAGCCTCAGATGCTTCCTAGTTATATGACTCTGGGCAAGACACTTACCCCCAATTACCTATCCCTTACCATTTTTTTGCCTTGGAACTGAGGGAAAGGAAAGGTTCCAAAATATCGACAACAACAACAAGAACTCTAAAAGCCAGTTCACTGTGGTTGGTTTCCCCTGTCCTCTTATCACCACATTCACTTGGACATTCCATCCCATCTCAAAGCAAATCTGTTTCACTAAAGATGGATGCATATAATCACTTCTAAGTGATTATACTTCTTCTAAGCAGAGATTTGCTGAAGCTAAATCTTACTGAAGTCCCTTCAAGCTCTCCATGAATGACCCAATAACTTAAAACTTTCTGAGTTTAGCTCCCACCTTAGACACTTTCTAGCTGGGTGACCATGGACGAGTCACTTAGTATCTTAAATGTAAAATTAATATTTTCAGTGTGAGCATTCACACTTCAGAAACCTACAAATGATTTTAAGTTAGTGAAAAGGTGAAGCAATATTAGGCATTTTATGGTGATGGAAGTTGGCTTTAACGGACAGAAAGAGGGGGAGTCATCGGGAATCTTGGGAGAAAATAATTTATTTTGTGAGGAAGAAAGGATTTAGGGGCCAAAAAGTAGAAGTGGAAATATGAGGAAATGGAAGAGTTGAGGTTGAGGAAATGTAAGATGGGGAGTTCAGGTGTACAAATCTACTACGAGTCCTTTTCTTTCATAGGAATGCAAGACTTCAATTACCTCCATACCAACTGTTTTGATATCACTTTGGAATTAAGTTGCAACAAGTTTCCACCTGAAGAGGAGCTGCAAAGGGAATGGCTTGGCAACCGAGAAGCATTGATTAGTTTCATAGAGGAGGTAAAAAGCAAAAGGATTTCTGAGGACTCTTAACTTTTAAATTCCATATCTGTACCCCAAAGAAGGGAGGTTTTCCATTTATAGAACAAGGGTTTTCTTGGAGCCCAAACTACTCTAACAGGCTATTTCTCTTGTCGTGGGTTTCTTATAGTTTTTAAGATGTTTCTAATGTGATGTCTTTGGGATAAATAAAACATAATACATCTCAAACTTAACTCATGTTCTTCCTCCTACTTATCCTCGTGTTCCATTGATATTAATTCATTTATTCACCATGTTTTTGTCTACTTTGTGCACAACAAAATTTTCCTCCAGTTTTATGACTTTGGAGGTATCTCTGACTTTTAGTCATACATATTTATTATCCCCATTCCCACTACCAACCCCCATATCTGATAGTCAATCAAGTCCTAATAATGATTCCTTTGGGGAAACTGATTTGATCTATCTTTTCTTCATTCCCATAGTTATAGCCCATAGACTGAAACCTGGCTATTGTTCTTTTCTCCACATCTTCTTATTTCCAAACCTACACATAGTGCAACAAGGCACCAATGTCTTTCTGAGCAATCATTCCAATATCACTTTCTTCTCTTTCTCATCATCCCCCAAATATTTTAAGTTTGGACTGTATGTGATCTTTCTAAGTAATCTGCAGAGAGATTTGGGAGGAGATAGAGAGCAGAAATATCCAAGGGAAAGGGCATGAGAAATCTTATTTGCCTTGGAGTGCACAATAGTCCTAGCTTTCTACAGCGAACAGAAATAAGCCTATTTACATCTGGGACCTTTGGTTGTTGGAATAAATAAAACAAAGAGAATTTAGCTCTTTGTGAAAGAGCTAGACTCACTCTCCTTTTCCTTAAACTGCCATGTTAGACTTTCAGTAGGTATCCCTTAGATGAATGGGCTACAGCTCTTACCTCATTGCAACTTCTTCTGGCAGGTTCACCAAGGCATCAAGGGAGTGATACTTGATGAAAATAACAATGGCTTTGCAGGAGCAGTTATTTCCATTGATGGAATTGCTCATGATGTCACCTCAGGTAGGTATCCATTGTCTATTGCTCCATCTTTTCAAGCTCTCAAACCTCCCCCTGCCCCGTATCAATGTCCTCTCTTCCAAAAAAGCATTTGCTATCATCATAGGGAACAACAAGCTCAGAATACAAATGGAAATAATTCCCTTGAAATGACAAAGTCCTTCCTTTGAGGATGACAGTTGTGCTAGTTGTGCATCAAGATCTGCAATGAATGAAAAGGCATCGACTACTTGCTAGGCTCTGGGAAGAAAATACAAAAGATAGTCCCTAACTTCAAGAGGCTTATATTTCTAGTGGGGAATATAACCCATATAAAGGATGGTGGCCATGGAAAGAACTGTTAGTCTGGGGGATTGTCAACAAAGTCATAGGTAGTTGGGTTCCGTAGTGATGAAAGTATTCTTAGAAAAAGAGCAAGTGAAGGACAAAGAGAGGATGGGTGATGGCAGAGCAGATGGTAAAATGCCTGGGTAGTCCCTAGATCCATAGCAAATGACTGAATGGTATGTGAAGTGTGGTCTAGGGCTGCTTAGGTATGTATGGTGGGCAAGGTGATAATAGAAATAATAATAGCTAACTTTAAGATTTCAAAAGAACTTTACATATGAGACTCAATTTGTTCCTCAAAAAAGTGAGGCAGGTGTTATTATTATTCCCATTTTATAGTTGAGGAAACAAGCTCCCAGACAATAAGTGACTTGCCCATGGTCACATAGCTATTAAATGTCTGAGGTTAGATTTGAATTCAGGTCTTTCTTACTCAATCCAGTGCTTGATATATTGTACCTACCTACTTGCCTTAGTGTTTTCATTCACTCAACTGCAAGTCAGGGCAGCACAGACCCAAGACAAGTCACAAAGATGGAAGGGCTAATTGCCCAAAGGAGTAAAGACATGGATCTTTTAGGTCTGGCTGGAGGATTGTTGTTCCAGGTAATGAGAAACTGAACCAGGCATGGCAGGTGGCAGGATGCCCAGATAGGTCCTAGTTTTCTGGTGGATGGTTAGATAACATTGCAGAGCCTCCTAAATGAGAGCCACAATCATTCAAGGGTTCAGCTAAGCAAACCGCATAGTATTAAAATCAAAGAGATAAATAATATCTATGCCATGATAAGCAAATGCCCAGACCATTGGATGTACAACCTAAGAACTCATCCATCAGTTTGGATACTACAGATGGTCAATAAGTTTAGCCTAAATTAAACAGAAAGATTGTGCAGGATGGATTGTCTTTTCATGGTCTCAGACTTCTCCCTAACATAGAGGTCCAATTATTTGTTTACTTTTTATAAGTCCTTACCTTTCACCTTAGAATCAGTACTGTGTATTGGCTCCAAGGCAGAAGAGTGGTAAGGGCTAGGCAATGGGGGTTAAGTGACTTGTCCAGGGTCACACAGCTAGGAAGAGTCTGAGGTCAGATTTGAACCTAGGACCTCCCATCTCTAGGCCTGGATCCACTGAGCCACTTAGCCATCCTAGTTCTTAACCTTTTTCTATTATGGACTCCTTTGGCAATATAGTAAAGCTCATGATCCCTTCACAGAATAATTTTTTAAATACATAAAATAAAATGCACATATTATTAAGGAAACCAATTAATATAATGAAAATTCAGAGATCCAGGTTAAGACCCACAGAACTAGATAATCACTAACATTTCTTCTAGTACTAAATACATAATCACTTGCTAATGATATAGAATGACCTAGCTATCTGCTTCAAGTTGGAGTGTAGGTATTGCTGTGATACATGGACAAGACTACATTGTTTTGGAGGTAGGAAGTAAAACTGGCTGCTAATCATTTCAGTCCTTATTTCATTAAATATTTACAACTTCTAAATAATCCAAGTTTTCCAACAATGTCGAATGAGTCAGTGTTATGAAAAGAGGATTTAAGATTGTAGCAGTTCATAGACATAGCTAAAGTCAATGTGACAACTCTACACAGAAATCTGTTGGATTGTAAAATGTAAAAGTTGAGTCTGAAAAACAAGGCAAAAACCAAACAGAATAAATAAAATATAACCTTTGGAGGGCATTCCATATTACCAAATACTAGAAGAACCAAAATAAAGCCCATATTGACTTCTTTATAAATCAAAGCAGACGACCAAATGTTGCATCCCTAGGGAAAGGGAGTTTAGAGATTTTCAACAAAGATACTAATAAAAAAGATATTGGTGGAGGCTAGATAGCACAGTGGATAGAGCATCAGATCTGGAGTGGAGAGGATCTGGGTTCAAATTTGACCTCAGACAGACACTTCCTAGATTTGTGATCCTAAGCAAGTTGCTTAACCTCAGTTGCTCTATTATGGGCTCCTTTGGCAATATGGTAAAGACCATGATCCCTTCACAGAATAATTTTTTAAATACATAAAATAAAATATACATATTAAGGAAACCAATTAAAATAATGAAAATTCAGAGAGTGGGGGAAGAGAAGGAGAGGAAGAAGAAAGAGAGAGAGAGAGGAAGAGAAGGGGGAGAGGGAGAGGAAGGAGAGAGAGAGAATTGCTTCTCTCATGTTCTCAAAAGCAATATATGGTGTAATTAGCAAGGGTTGTGGAGGTCTGTGGGATTTGCTCTCTATGGATTATTCCTGTATCATGTCTGTGAATTGTTCTTTGTGTCTAGCCTTAATTCCTGAAATCGTTATTTTCCATGCTTGTATATCTCAGCTGTTCCTATTCAACCTTAATCAGTACCTGATTTCTCTGTCAATGTTTGATCCCTGTTGGCCATCCCTCGCTTTTGTGAGCAGGATTTGTGATGTCCAAAGTTGTATAAAAAGCTTCTCCCCACCCCCTTCCCCGAATGCCATATAAGTCATCTGAGCCACAGCTGTTAATGAGTCTTGGAACTGTCCTTGGCTCTGTCAAAACAGAAAGAAAAGCAAAGGATAGTCCTTGCTTTCAAGAAGCCCCCGGTCTAATGGGGGTGGGAGATATGGCATACAAAACCTATGCACAAACAAGAGACAGAAAGAATAAATTGGAAAATCAACCAAAGGGAGGGTATTTGTGTTACAGAGAATTAGGAAAGGCTTGTTGCCAATGTGGGATTATATCTGGGAATGGAAGGACTTCAAGGAGACAGAAGAGGATGGAGAGAATTCCAGGCATGGGGACAGCTCCTGAAAATGCCTTGAGTTAGGAGATAGAATATTTTGAGAAGGACAGAGCCACTGCATCTAGAGCATGTGGGGATAAGTGAGGTTGAGGTGTAAGAAGACCGGAAAGGTAGGAGGGGGCCAGGTTATGAATGGTTTCAAATATCAAACAGGATTCAATACTTCATCTTGAAGGGAATATAGGCCATGGGAGTCAGTGTTTCCTCTTTTAAAAAAGATGCTCAGAAGGCAGCTAGGTAGTTCAATGGATAGAGAGCCAGACCTGGAGACAAAGAGGCCCTAGATTTAATTTTGGCTTCAGACACTTATTTCCAACTGTATAGTCCTAGGCAAGTCATTTATCCCCCATTGCCTAGCCCTCACCACTCTTCTGCCTTGGAATCAATATACAGTCTTGATTCTAAAATGGAATGTAAGGGTTTAGAAAAAAGAGAAAGATGCTCAGAATAAAATCTTGTTTCT
This sequence comes from Monodelphis domestica, assembly GCF_027887165.1. Taxonomy (NCBI): domain Eukaryota; kingdom Metazoa; phylum Chordata; class Mammalia; order Didelphimorphia; family Didelphidae; genus Monodelphis; species Monodelphis domestica. Next base: position 75,378,002 of record NC_077227.1, read on the forward strand.
GATGTTGTTTGGTCAATACAGTGTATAGTGGAATTAATATTTATCTCCATGGTTGGCATTTTCTTTTAATGTCCCTAATCTGCATTAGTATTGTGGCAGCTATGCCACCCTGTTTAAGAGGATATACATCTTAATGTATGCCAACTAAAGCCTTCAGACTTTTGGATTTGTGTTTAGATTTGAGTCACTGGGGACTGAACAAACAGGTTTCTGATATACAGGCTGAATCTTAACCTTATGATTTTTAGGTAAGCAAGGTGATTACTTCCGGCTGCTACTACCAGGCACTTACGAAGTCACTGCCACAGCACCTGGGTATGGATCAGAGACAAGGACTGTGACAGTTGGACCTGCAGACCCAAAGCAGGTGAGTTTGGTCATATTTTGCTGTATCTTGCTGATATCTAAGAAGCTTTACTACTTGTAAGTTCACTTAATTAATTTTGCTAACCTCCTCTTATTGTCTTCTTTCGACCCTCCTTTCTTCATAACCTATTTTTTTCTGTACTTTTCTCCAATCTATTCCTTCCCTGTTTCCTTTCCCCTTTTCAACTATAGAAGGGAACACAAGTCCAAGTCAAAATGGTGCCCATCACTATGTCCCTCTTTGCTCTGATATGAAGTCTTTGGGCAAGTCACCACCTCTCTGGGCTTTTCATTGCAAGAAAGGATAAAATACCCACCCCTAGTTTACATAGGTGTTAAAAGGAAAGCATTTTATTATAAAATGTACTGGAAATGTTAGGTGCTATTTTTATACCATCCTATGGCCTCTAAGGGTTCCTTCTAGCTCCAACCCTATGATCCTTTGGTCATTATTATTGCTTTCATCTCCTGGATGCTAACAGTTCTTTTCCTGACTTCATCAAGGAAATCTATCAGGTAGATTCACCAGTGCTCCCACTAGGGAGCACTCTTTCTCCTTTCCTGGCACTGGGTGTCAGTTGGTCATGCCTCTTATTCACCGATGGAACTCCCACTTGGCACACTGAGCTCAGATGAATGCTCTAAACAACTTTCATTTTTATATCTACTAAGTAAGAATTATGGGAAATATAAGTGGGCAAAGTTCAGTTTATGCCACAGAATCATGGAAATAGAACCAAAAGGACTCAAGAATTAATATAGTCCAACACCTCAACACTATCCCTCTTCTTTGATATAGGTGGGAAAAATGGGAATGCAGATATATTTCTGCTACCTGCTCTGCAACTCACCAATTTACCTACCCCACCCACAAATTATCTTTCTCTCCTGACTATATGAGATTGGATTTTACCATCCTTTATAAAGTCCAAGATAAAAGTTGGGAGATTGTGCACTAAAGTCTTTGAGTTCAGGACAATACTGAGCTCTTTTTTTTTTTTTTTTAAGTTAGTGAACTAGCTGGGTGGGACTAGAAACTTGGCCTGATCATCTACCCAGCTAGCTTGCTTTTTTCCTTTTCTTTCTTTCTTTCTTTCTCTTCTTTTTTATTCCTTTCTTCTTTCTTTTTCTTTCTTCCTCCCTTTCTTCCTTTCTCTCTCTTTCTTCCTTTCTCTCTCTTTCTTTCTTTCTTTCTTTCTTTCTTTCTTTCTTTCTTTCTTTCTTTCTTTCTTTCTTTCTTTCTTTCTTTCTTTCTTTCTTTCTTTCTTTCTTTCTTTCTTTCTTTCTTTCTTTCTTTCTTTCTTTCTTTCTTTCTTTCTTTCTTTCTTTCTTTCTTTCTTTCTCTTTCTTCCTTCCTTCTTTTTTAATTTGTTTCTTTGCTTCATATAAAATTCCCAGAGGAATCCTTCACAATGTATCATTCCTAAAAACAGGTAATCATAAGAAGAAAATTTGAGACCAGTTTGCTCATCTGTAAAATGTAGGGTTTTGACTATGTAACATCAAAGATTCTCTTCTACTCTATGATTACAAGATACACTTACCAGATTTCCCCTACCCATCTTTCCACCATTAAACTGCTTTTACCTTCACTTTAGAGACTATGTTTGTCTTATTTTCCTGTAGCTCATTGTTCCTTCATTTTTCTACCTTCCATCAGCTCTGTATACATTTTATGTACTGATTTTATATACATATTATATCTCAACTTGAGCGTATGCTCCAATGAGGCCAGGGACCTTTTTTTGTGCCTTTCTTTGCATCCAAAGTGCTTAGCACAGTGCCTGTACAGGAAAAAATGCCTAATAAATGCTTGTTGATTGATTCTTTAAACTTCTTCTGTTCTTTCTCTTCTTAACTCCTAATCTCTTCTCGTTTTTCCTGTTTCTCTTCACATCATTAAATAAAGTAAATGATTTACAAAGAATACAGTGAGATATAATCCAGACTCTCAAACACCTTATGGTTCATTTGGGGACACAAAACAACCAGTTACATCCTGTGGGCCAAATTCTTCCTGCCACCTCTTTTTGAATGGGCCTGGAAGTTAAGACAAAAATTGAGTTTGGGCAGGATCTGGTCATCAGTGATAGTTTTCTGACCCCTGGTATAGATTATAGAAATAAGCCAGAGCTATATATTCTGGATAAAGGAGAAAAAAGAGAACACTACAGGCTACAATAGTCAGAGAATCCTCTTGAAGAATAGAAGGTCTGAGGGAGCCTTGGAAAATCTGTAAGGGATGGAACCTTAGCAAAAGGAGAGAAAGGGAAGGACTCTTAATGGAAGAAAGTACCATAAGCAATAGCTGAGTCTTCTTTTTCTTTCTATAGCTTTATATATCTAGAGTCAGATTGTTCAGTCATTTCAGTCCTGTAAACTCGCCCTGTCAACTCTGTTGACTCCATTTAGGGTTTTCTGAACCATAAGGTGTTTGAGAGTCTGGATTATATCTCATATTCTTCATAAGTCATTTACCTTATTTATTTACCTTGGCAAAGATACTGGAGTGGTTTGTAAGTTCCTTCTCCAGTTCATTTGACAGATGGGGAAACTGAGGCAAAAACAGTTAAGTGACTTGTCTGGGGTCACACAGCTAGTGTCTGAGATCAGATTTGAACTCAGATCTTTCTGACTCTAGGTCTAGTACTCTATCCACTATGCCAGCTAGCTGCCCCTCAATGGCTCTTTAGGCAATAAAACAAACACAAGCAAATCCATGGTGGAAAGGAGGTTGGATGAGAGAAAATGTGATCTGATTTTCAGGTGACTTCATTTTTCTTCTCCATCTCACTTGGACTTCTCTTTAATTGATTGACAAATAAATTGATAAGTGAGTAGATATGCAAATAGGTAAATAAATGGCTGAAGCTCTAGAGGACTGATGTTTCAGGTCATCTGGAGGAAATGTTTCAGGCACCGTTGGTATCATGTTGATGCAAAAGTTTTCTTGACTAATACCTTTATTTTCTTTCTCTTTCAGGTTAACTTTCAACTCAGGAAAGATACCACCAAAGAATCCTCTCAGCAAAAGCCACCTGCCAAGCCTTCCAGTGCTAAAAACCTCCTAAAGAAGGTGACATCCCGAGCAATTGGCAAAGAGACACGCAGAGACAGGCCTTGAACACATAGCAGATAGAGTTCAGGTCACCCCTGCCTTAAAACCAGTCACCTAGACAAGGACGAGAAAAGAGGACAAGAGGCAAATTTGACAAGAGCCTGTAGTACCTGCTATTAACTAAGATAAAGCCATCTATTTTATTACCTGTGAGGCATTTAAACACAAGGCTAATTCAGAAGGAACATGGGGTGTTCTTTTTAACCCAATGGCAGCCATTCCTCAACATGACCAAGACCCATTTAATTGTATGGTGTCACAAGAATCTATCAGATGATTCAAATTCTTCAGAGACTGAATCTTTTTTTTTCTTTTTAGAATATCCCCAGATATTATATATATATATATATATATATATATATATATATATATATATATGTAATTTACAGAGGATTACAAACCAAGAGATGTGTGAAATAATCCTGATATTTTAGTTAAAATGCAACTAAAACCAACAGATAAATTTTATATCCTTATAGGAATGTGAACATTCTATACTGTCTTGCACAATCATGTTTCCTCTTAGCTGTGTGACCCTGGGCAAGTCATGTTTCTACAATAATACTCCTAGAGTAGGAAATTCAATATTCCAGAGAACTAGTTTAACATTTGATTCCATTCCACCAGCATTTATTAAACACGAGCTATTTCTAAGGCACTGTACTAGGACCTGAGGACACAAAAGCAATGACTAAAAAACAATCCCTGCCCCCAGGGATTGTCTAATCTACCCAAATCAGAATATTTTCCTATCTCTAAGGTCAGTCTTCCATAATCCAGACTTCTGATAGAATGCAAAAAGAACTGATTTCATGTCAGGTTATTCCTTAGTGACCTTAATGTTACACGTGTCAACCAGACTCAACAAAAGAATGAATTCTAAATCAGAATGCCAATTTACTTTGCAGCCTTGTAAGCTCTATGAACCCTCCACCCAACTCACACTCACCCTGATGAGTCATATTCCCCCCTTTACCTTCTTACTATCAATTTCTAAGACAGAACAGCAGCAAGGGATAGGTCCAGGTTCACACTATCAATGATAAATCCCCAGTATCAAGTCACTTGTAATTATCATCCCACCATCATTTAATCATATAGCTTTTACAAAGGGAGAGTGGCTGCAAAAATGTAGCGAGCACAGAACTTACAGAGCATTTTTACCTCCCCATGCCTCACTTCCCCTACTAGCCAGTTACTATTCTGTCCTTCCTATCATCTCAGAGGACTCTGGGAAAAGTGGGTTCATATTTAAAGCAGCTGCTACCAAACATTTGCCCCGCCAAGTTCACTTCTAAAAGCAACAGAGCTGATGGACTACTACGAGTCTCTAGTATCTCTGAGATGGGTCAGGGAGGTCCCTCTTCAAGTCTTTAGTTACCAGCTCCTATGTGCTTATCTTCTAGCAACCTGAGCATTAGTTCTAACTCTAATATTTTTTAAACCTTTAACTTCTGTTTTAGAATTGGAAGTGGAACTGGAAGTATCAGTTCCAAGATAGAAGAATAGTAAGGACAATGGGGTCTAGGGGTCATACAGCTAGGAAGTGTCTAAGGTCACATTTGAACCCAGAACCTCCTGTCTCTAGGCTTGGCTCTCTACCCACTGATACCCTTTCTGCCCCTTACTCTCTCCTTAATACTATAGAGTTTCATAACACTATTCCCTCCTGGCTCTCCTAGCTATCTGACCATTTCTTTTCTCAGTCTTCTTTCCTTGATCTTCACTGAGGTCTTACTCATTGACATGAGTATCTCACAGAGCTCTCTCCTGGGTCCTCTTCTCACTTGGTAATTTCATCAGCTGCCATGAATTCATGTATTATCTCTATGCTGTGATGACTCTCAAAATCTACTTCTCTAGCCCCAATCTCTACTTATCTCTAGTCTGGCGTCTCTCAAATTGGATGTCCCATAGATATCCCAAAGGAAACATGTCTAAACTGGACTTCATAAAGTGATCTACCTGAAGCTAAGTCTGACCATGTCTAATCCCTAATAAATATACTCAATAATTTCTGTAGGCTCCCTATCCCTTCCATGATTAAGCAGAAAGTCCTGTTTGATATTCCCAAGTCTGTCCCACCCTTTCTAGTCTTATTCTATTTTACTACCACCATCCCTCTTCATCCCTCCATATACCTACACTTACATACATAAATACTTTGATCCAGTGACACAAATATCCTTGCTTGCTATTCTTCCAAGAAGAAATTTCGACTCCCAATTCTAGGGATTTTCACTGGCAGTCTCCCATGCCTGAAGCTCCATCCCTTTTCATGTCCACCTGGTTTCCATGACTGCCTTCAAAGTCACAGCTAAAGTTCCACCTCCTACAGGAAGCCTTTCTCAATCTTCCTTAATTCTAGTGCCTTCCTTCTCTGTTATTTATTTCCATTATTCTGTATACAACTTGTATGTACCCATCCTAGTTATTTCTTTGTCTCCTCCATTAGACTGAACTCCTCAAGAGCAGAGCCCTGACATTCTTTTGCCTTTCTTGCCACCTCCAGGACTTAATACAGAGCCTGGCTTATAACAGGCATTCAAAATGTCACCTACTGGCTCTTACTCAATCTAACCCTTTAAAGCTCACTGAGAAGTCTTGTCTATCTCCTTATACTCTATCCAAAAACCAGAAGAATAGGAACCACAGACAAAAGAAGCAACTGGGCCATGTAATCACCTGAGGCCTTTCTCTCCACCAACAACTTGACTTACTACAGTCCTTGCCTTCTCACTCCAACACCGCCAGGCAAGGAGAAAGAAATTCATTTGCTCTAGTTGGCAGCTTTTGAATGTAACTTCTTTTCAACTCAACGTCCAATCAAGTCTGTCTCTTCCCCACTGGAACAGATGGGAACCAGTTATAGAATGTATGCTCCAAAGTCCATATGGGAATTGTATCAGATGAGCACCCTCTACACACTGAACTTGGCCAGTCTCCTGTTACCATTACTTGATAATGCATGGAATACCTGGCATGACCACTGACATTTTTCTGGAAGTCATTGTGGGAGAATAAAAGAGCTAGATTTTGTATCAGGGTATATGTGACCTTGAATCTTCCATTTTCATGAGGGGATTAGACTAGAGGACAGTGAAGGTTCCTTGAAACTCTACAATCTTCCAAAAACATAACCCACTGTTAACCTGATGTGTAAGTCTGCCAAGGAGACAATAACAAAAATTCATCTAATTTGTTGGTGAACAAAAATTTAACAGAAGGAGTTGGGTGTTCTTAAGTCATATTCTGATCAAAATAGGTAACCTAATGGATTGCCCTCTAGCCTGGGAAGTCTTATCTTTGTCTAAGGACCTTAGAATTGAATTGTCTTTCTACTGGTCAGTGTTGGGCAAATTCTGACTCTTCTACTTTCCTTTTTCAATATTCCTTATGTAATAGGGAAAGGATTTACAATTTCATCAGCCTGGAGAATTCCCTGTGTTGGAACTTCCTTCACAAATAGTTGGTCTCAACATTTGGGCTTGGGCACCTTAGTGGTATAGTAGTTGAATGCTGGCTCTGGAGTCAGGAAGATTCATCTTCATGAGTTTAAATATGGCCTCAGATACTTACTAGCTATATGACCCTGGGCAAATCACAGCTCTTATTTGCCTCAGTTTCCTCATGTGTAAAAAGAACTGGAGAAGGAAATAGCAAAACATTCCAGTATCTTTGACAAGAAAACCCCAACTGGGGTCATGAAGAACTGGATAAAATTAAAAATGGTTGAACAACATCCAGGCTATGCCTTCTGAGATAAGTCCTATGAAGTAATTGCCTGTGACACTGAGAGGTTTCTTGACTTGCCTTGGGTCACACAGCTAGAAAGGTCTCCTTTCTCCAAGCTCAACACTCTCCACTTTCCTCACACTTCTTTTATACAATAATCCTTCCAAGATACCAACAATTTGGTAAGACCATAGGTGAAGAGCCTGGAGAAAACGGGGCCTGGAGAAGTTACCTAAGTCACCTCAAGGTCAATTAGGATCTTAAAAAAACAGCATGGCCAGGATTTAAAACCAGATCCTCTGACTCCAGATAATGTACATTTTCTTTTTATATATATATGTATATATCTTCATATCTATGCACATATACATATATACACTCAAACATATATATCTACTCTCCTCCCTTCCCTAATTGAGCAAATAAAAGAAAATAAAAGCCCATGATACATAATTGCATAGTACAAGAAATCTCCAAATTAGCTGCCTCTGAAAATGTATTTTTTTCCTTACATTTTAAGATAATTACCTTTCTTTTGGGACATGTGAGTAGGATAATTCATCTTCATTCATTTAGACTTTTCTGGTTTATTTTTAACATAGTTCTAAAGTTTTTCTAAGTTGTTTTTCTCTCTAATGTTATTGTACAAATTGTCCTCCTAATTTTGCTCACTTCCTTCTACATCAATTCTTTGGGGTCTTCTCAGTTTCCTCTGAAACTGCCCATGTCATCATTTGTTATGGGACAATAATAATAAATGCATTCTTTCCACAGCCCACATCGCTTCCTATGTCACTAAAGCCTCATAACAGATGGTACAATTGCCAAGATCACAATTTATCATACACAAGCTAAACATTAAGTCACGTGTTCCTCTTTGGAGAGGCACCCTAAGCCCATTTAGGAACTCCTCTCCCAAATTTGTCAGCAACATCTCTCACAACAAGCAATAAGGAAATACGTACTGCATGAAAGCAGTGACATAACCTCTGTCAGACTATTGACCACCTTGGGGATTAGATGGAAGAGGAAGGGAGGGAGGGAGAAAATCTGAATCCTCAAATATCAGTGTAAAACAATGGTCAAAAATTGTTTCTACATGTAATTGAAAAATAAAATAGATAAATATCAGCAATATATTTACAGAAGGGGGAGAGGGGGAATATGATTCAAAGAATGACATCTGATCTTATCTCCAGTTTCTGGGATGGTATCCTACCTGAGGCCAAGGTATTCACTGGCTGCACCTATTATCGCAACTCATTTCTGAATTCCTGTTCTATCCTAGTTCAGAGAGGCCCATTAACATCAGCAACACCTAAAACTGCTTAACTAGGGAGGGAATACTCATGGTTGAAGCCACAAGTATTTTTGAAGTATGACTCATCTCTCTAACAAACAAAAAAATAACTGATGGAAGCTTGATAGCCTCCATTTATCAATTTTTATCTCATCCCAGATAGCTCCAGGGACTACTCCTCCCTTTCCCGGGGACCTTTCTCCTATATTTCCCTCCATATATGGTTCATTGTTGGAGTATCTGTGGAGATAGAGCAAGCTCTTAACCCCGCCTAGCACCCGGAGCTTCACCCACCACCTTGTTTTTTTTACTTTTTACTCTTTCCACTCTATAAATTCTGAGCGTTTAAAGGAGGGGGAAGGAGGAAAAATATAGTGATTTTCTGAAATGTGAATTTTTTTTTTTACTAATCCTTTAAAGAATTTTAGGAAAATGTTTAGACTTCAAATATGCTTTTAAAAATAGCTGGTTTGCAAAGCACTTTAGAGACATCTTATTTGATCCTTAGGACAACCTAGTGAAATCGATGTGGTGATGTGATGATAGGTAAGGACTCTCTTAGCTTACATAGATATATATCTGAAGGTACTCGCATAGTGTCTAACACATAGTAGGTGAGTAATTTGGATCAATTTGAGTAATTGATCCAAACTCCAGTACAACTGATTCTAAGACTAGCACCCCAACCCCTATTCCATGATGCTCCTCTAACTTGTACTACAATATAGACCAGTGGTTTTTAACCTTTTTTGTGTCATGGCCTCCTTTGGCAATATCTGTTGAAATGTAGAGACCTGTTCAGAATTTTTTTAATGCACAGAATGTATAATTTTAAGGGTATAAAATATACAAGATTACAAAATAAATTATATTGAAATATAGTGTTAAAAAAGTTTTTATTTCCCTTTTTTATATTTAAGAGGAAAAGGGGCAATAATATTTTTCAGTCAGAGACCTGCTGCGGTGCTGCTTGTCAGTTAGTGACACATAGAAGGGTGTGGCCAAGGGGAGTGAGTCGGTTGCAGAGAGTTGGAAAAAGGGCCTTTGGTCTCTAGGCCTCCTGGGGAGAGGGTATGCTGCTAGCTTTTTCTCTGGTTGGAGACAGAAATGGAATTAAGGCCTTAACAGCCTTATTGATTATTGATTAATTTGGGAAAATAAGTGGATAGATAGTGGAAATATTATTAGTTAGAGTAGGTGAGGGCTTCAGCCTAGCAGAAAACACTGCTCTTGAAGGCAGATAGATTTAGGGTTTTTTAGAGAATTTTAGTTAGGATTGGGATCTGAGGTATAGTTACAAGTTAAAGATTACTTTCATTTTCCTCCTTCCTATTTCCTATATGTATTTCCTAATAATAAACTAAATGTTTTGCGTTTAATAAATTGCTCACTGGCTTTTGTTCAAACTCCTACCCCCTCCCCCCACCAAATTTAACCCTTCACAATAGGTATTCCACACTGACTTTACTCATTGTGGTTTTGATATATTGTGGGATGGCATAAGATATTTTAAAAGGTAGGGGGCAGCTGGGTAGTTCAGTGGATTGAGAACCAGGACTAGAGATGTGAGGTCCTAGGTTCAAATTTGGCCTCAGAAATTTCCTGTATGACCCCGGGCAAGTCACTTAACCCCCTTTGCCTAGCCACTCCTTTTCTGCCTTGGAACCATTACACAGTATTGATTCTAAGACAGAAGGTGGGGATTTAAAAAAAAAGGAATTTGGGGGGAGTTTTGTGGAATCCACAGACAATTGAAGACCTGCAGATGATACAGAAAAAATTTAGAAACTATTTAGCCTATGACCAAATATTTTACAGTAAGGTACTATGAACACTCTATAAAACAAAAAGAAAACATTCAGACCTCTGGTAGGGCCAAAAAATTTTATGTGGATTTTTCAGACACTGCACCTCTTAATTCCTGTGATATGGAAGAGATGCCTATATATATCCAACATATTTTTTAAATGTTCAATAGATTTCAGGTTAAGAATCTTTGTTATCCACAGAAACTGACACATTATGGCACAAATATAATAATCTTTTCTACTAGCAGCAATACAATGATCCAGGACAATCTAGAGGAAATTATGAGAAAGAATGCTGTCCACATCTAGAGAAAGAACTGTGGGAGTAGAAAGGCAGAAGAAAAACATATGATCGATCATGTGGTTCAATGGGAATGTGAGATATTCTAAATTTAAAAAAAATTTTTTTAATTATCTTTGTTACAGAGAAAATACAACAATATGAGTTCATTAAGCTCTTCAGAGGCTGCCCAAAGAAAAAGTCTGAATCTAGTGTCAACAGGGGAAAAATAAGTAGGAAGAACTCCTGACCTCAGACTCATCATTTTTCAGGGTAGAAGTCTCTGTTTACAACATGAAATTCTAGGTGCGTGTCAAAAGACAAGGGAAAAAATTCTGCAAAGGAAATGAAACTAGCAAGTATTTCCTGTGAGATCCATTGCTTGGCAGATACGATAAAATTTTTAATAAAGGAACTGTCTATAGAGCAGTAATGTCAAACTCAAAGAGAAACAGATTGCTGCAGGCCACATACTGATTTGAAAAGCCACAGTATATGTCCTTTTGTAGTTTTATTTTGTTAAATAACTTGCAATTATATTTTTTTGAAAAAACCCTTACCTGCTGTCTAATAGTCAGATTGGTAAAGGCTAATTAATTGGAGTCAAGTGACTTGCCCAGGGTCACACAGCTAGGAAATGTCTGGGGTTAAATTTACCTAGTACCTCCCATCTCCAGGTCTGGGTCTCTATCCACTGAGCCACCCAGCTGCACTTCCAATTATATATATATATATATATTTTTTTTTTTTTTTAAACCCTTACCTTCCGTCTTGGAGTCAATACTATGTATTGGTTCCAAGGCAGAAGAGCAGTAAGGGCTAGGCAATGGGGGTTAAGTGACTTGCCCAGGGTCACACAGCTGGGAAGTGTCTGAGGTCAGATTTGAACCCAGGACCTCCAATCCACTGAGCTACCCAGCTGCCCCCTCCAATTACATTTTAATCTAGTTCAGTCTGACGCAGGTGTTTTATGGGCAGGGAGCTTGACACCTCTGCTCTAGGGAAAGGGAGAATAAATATTCTCTTTTACAGGAAGCATGCATGGGTTAGTGGATTGAGTAGACTTGCTATCAAGAGATCTGGATTTGAATCCTGCCTGATTCACTTACTATACTGACATGGGCAAGTCATTCTAATAAGTGAATGAAGGAATGAAAAAGCATTTTTAAATGGCATATCATGTACAAAGCATCAGGCTCATTAAGCAGTAGGGATATGGACAGAGGAGTAAGACAGCCCTTGCTCTCAAGGAGCTCACATTATAACAGGGTGAGGCAATCAATAGCAATGACTCCAGCTGCAAACCAGATATAAAATGCCTATAGCAAGTAGTGGCAAGAGAGAAAAATATGGATTTATTAATACTACATGTTGGGTACTATGCTAACTGCTTTTACTAATATCTTACTTGATCCTCACAACAATCCTGTGCTGTTATCCTCATTTTACAGATGGGGAAACTGAGACAAGGGGCAACCAATGACATGCCTAGGGTCACATGGTTCCTGTGTGAAACAAGGTTTGAACTCAGATCTTACTGACTCCATGCCAAATTGTTTCCTACCTATTCCACTTTAGAGACTTTATTTTAAATGAAAAATTTTGAGTTCAGTCTGAGGCCCCAGTTACAAACTTCTAACACCCAGGCAGAGGCTGGGCTCTCTGCCTAAGCTTACATTTATATCTATCTCTAGTTAACCCCTGACCTCTTTGTGGTTGGAGTAAAATTCCAGGGCTCTTTCCACTATGCTAAACTGACTTCTCATTGTTGTCAATGTCTTGATAGTAGATGACTGACGCACCATATGCAAACCCCTTAACCCGTTGTGAGCCTCAGTTTCCTCATCTGTAACATGGGGATAAGAATATCTGTAAGCACTTATCTGGCTGAGTTCTTTCTTTTTTTAACTTTTCAGTCTGTAGATATATAGGCATGGAGAGAGAGGAAGGGGAGTTGAGTGAAGAGTAAACCTATTCTTGGCACTGCCTTTGCCCTGGGGTCTTCTCCCTCTGAGATACCTGTAGAACCAATGACTTTTCTTGATACCTCCCTTTGCTCCTCAAAGGTGTGTCCAATGCTGGCTCCAAGCCCTGGAACCTAGACTCAGAATCTCTACCCTCCAGTTCTGAGGTAGTTTGTCTAATAATTATTATTATAGTATAAATTTAGACCTACCTCGGAGATATTGTCAGCTCAGTTCCAGACCACTGCAATGAAGCATAGCTTGCAATAAAGCGAGTCACAAGAATTTTTTTTATTTCCCAGGACATATCAAAGTTATATTAAGGGGCAGCTAGGTAAGTCGGTAAGTAGATAGAGAGCCAGGCCTGGAGATGGGACATCCTGGGTTCTAGCTGTGTGATCCTGGGCAAGTCACTTCATCCCCATTGCCTGGCCCTTACTCCTCTTCTGCCTTGGAGCCAACCCTTAGTATTTTTTCTAATAGAAAAGGTAAGGGCATTAAAAAAAAAAAGACAATCCATGCCTTCAAGGAGCTCACAATCTAATGGGGGAGACAACAATCAAAAAATAAGAACATACTTCTTATGCACAGGATAAATAGGATATAATTAAAAGAGGAAAGACACTAGAATTGAGGGGGTTGGAAAATGCTTCTTATAGAACATGCAAATTTATTTAGGATTTAAAGGAAGGCAGGGAAGGCAGCAGATGGAGATGAGGGGGAGCATTCCAAGTTTGGGGGACAGTCAGAGAGAATAACCAGAGCCCAGATAGTGTGTTCTATTCCAATAGAATAACTAGGCAGCCAGTGTCACTGGATTGAAGAGTACTTGTTGAAGAATAAAGTCTAAAAAGCCTCAGAAGAGTAGGAGGGGGCTAAGTTATGAAGGGCTTTGAATGCCAATAAGAATTGATTTTTGATCCTAAAAGTAAAAGGATCTGGAGTCTATGGGGGGAGGGGGAGAGTTGACATGCACTTTATTTTTTTTTTATTGATAAAACCTTTTATTTATTTTTTGAAAATTTTAGCACAATTCCCCTGGGTTTTACATTGACATGCACTTTAGAAAGATCACTTTGAAAGCTGAATAGAGCAGGGAGAGACCTGAGGCAGGCAGAATGCCTTCTTTCGCCCTCCATCTGGACATTACAATAATCCAAGGGAGAGGTGAGGAAGTCCTGTACTAGAGTGGTGGTGATGGCAGAGGAGAGAAGGGGGTGTGTAGGACAGATGCTGCTTAATCTCTTGAAACTGATAATATGATAGGGTAATGGCACATATTCCTCTTTCAATGGGTCTTGGAAATTCCAATTCCATTCCATTCATTCTTTCCCTTTTGCCCTCAAGACTGAAGAGACCAACTAGTTGGTTTATAAACAATTTAGGATTCCAACACAAGTCTCTTGACTCTTTCCAGGGCTCTTTCCACTAAATTGATTTTTCATTGTTGTCAACATCCTGATAGTAGATGACTGATGCACCATATGCAAATCCCTTAACCCATTGTGAGCCTCAGTTTCCTCATCTGTAACATGGGGATAAGACTATCTGTAAGCACTTATCTGGCTGAGTTCTTTCTTTTTTTTTTAACTTTTTTTTTGTCATGCAAAACACTGTTTTGGTTATTGTTGTAAGATCAAAGTCATACATACCCCAAACTCCAAAATAAAACCATGAATATGCTGACAAGAAAGACAACTCCAAGAGTTAGAGGTGGATAGATAGCCTTCCCCATAACCTCTTTCAGGATTTTCCTAGATCATTGGATTGGATTGCTGAGAGTAATCAAGTTTTCATAGATAATCATTTTCCAATATTGCTGTTACCATAGGCAACATTCTCCCAGTTCTGCTTATTTCGCTCTGCATCAGTTCATGCAGATCTTTCCAGCTTTTTTTTTAATTTAAATTTTATATTATTAATTAGTTAAGAAAAATTTTCCATGGTTACATGATTTATATTTTTTCCCTCCCCTTCTCCCACTCCCTTCCCGTAGCTGACACGTAATTCCACTGGGTTTTACATGTGTCATTGATCAAGACCTACTTCCATATTATTCATATTTGCACTATGGTGATTGTTTAGAGTCTATATCCCTAAACCTATCCCCATCGAACCATGGGCTCAAGCAGTTGTTTTTCTTCTGTGTTTCTACCCCCACAGTTCTTTCTCTGGATGTGAATAACATTCTTTCTCACAAGTCCCTCAGAATTGTTTTGGATCATTGCACTGCCTTTACAGCTTTTCCTGAAATCATCTTGCTTATTATTTCTTACAGCACACTTTGTTCAGTCATTTCCCAATGGATGGACATCCCCTCGATTTCTAGCTCTTTGCCACCACAAGAAGAGCTGGCAGAGTTATTTTGAGGATCAATTGAGGTAATAGATATATAGAGTGCTTTTCAAACCTTGCCACTATTTCTTGTTAATTATTAATGTCCTCCATCTCCTAGCTCAAGACCCCTCTGTGGGATTCTAAAGCCTCAGTTTCACCATTTAAAAAAATGAAGACAATACCTATAGTTCCCAAATCACAGGGAGTTTAAATAAGATTGCTCTGTAAATTCTAAGCACTAATAAATGTTATCTCTCTTTATTTAGCAGGATGCACAGCAACCACAATAAAAGGGTATTTAGTGTCTGAGGTAACCAAGAAGCAGGTATTAAGCCTGCTAACCTCCCTGTGAAGACTTAGGACCTCACTGACCCTTGACATACTTCCCTTCTCCCATAGTCCCAGACTGCCCTGTAGGAATCCAGGGAATTTACCCTGCATTCAAACCAGAGATTGCCTGCTCCCAGGGAAATCCAGAAATGCCAAGGAGGCATTTCCTGGACCACTTCAGCTGTTAGAGGACAGCGATGCTCCTCTAGCTTAAGGTTTGACATAAAACTTCTTCAAACTGACAAGGGTTATACAGAGCAAAGGAAAACAGACTCTGAAAATTGCCTGGCAAATAAGAGGAAACATGATCTCTTACTCTCTGACGTAGCGGATAAACTACAAGGTGTCATTTCCTTTGCTGGAGAGATTTAATGTTTTCGTTTTAAACACAATAAACTTTTTCTTACCAGAGAAATATATTAATAACTCTAACTAGGACGCATGATAGAATTTCATTCCTTGGACATTTAATACTGGTCTAGATAAGATAATAGAAACAGTATATGGGGAATTGGCCTCCTGTGAAGGTACAAATGAATTCTAATAACTAATTCCTATTTCTTTTCTTTTTTTTTAAACCTTTATTTCTGTCTTGGAGTCAATACTGTGTATTAGTTCCAAGGCAGAAGATCCGTAAGGGCTAGGCAATGGGGGTTAAGTGACTAGCCCAGGGTCACACAGCTAGGAAGTGTCTGCGGCCAGATTTGAACCCAGGACCTCCAGTCTTTAGGCCTGACTCTCAATCCACTGAGCTACCCAGCTGCCCCCCTAATTCCTTTTTCTACTGACCTTTTCCCCCCCCTATTTTTTTTAATGAGACTTTACTTGCTCAGGATGAAAGTTTAGCAGTCACTTAAGAGATCTGATTTTCATTGTTGATCAGCTCATAAGTTTTGACCTATTCATTTCTGACCTGGGTTAATTTATTTCTCCTGAGGTAATGCCCCCCCCCCCACACCTCCACCCCATCTCAACTCCCATCTCATCATCTCCCAGCTCATCAGAGCCAGACTTAGTATAGATACTGAAATTCAGAACTCCTGAGCTCAGGATCCTCAAACTTCAGCCTACCTGGTTTGGGATCACCATGCCTAAGCCATTTTTAATTCTTATAACTCCATCCTGAGCAAAGCTATGTATGTCTCTCTTTTATCTCTAGCCTCCCCCCCAAAAAGAAAACACCCCAAAACAACCCTTACCTTCTTACCTAGAATCAATACAAGTATTGGTTCCAAGGCAGAAGAGCAGTCAAGGCAATTGAGGTTAAGTGATTTGTCCAGGGTCACCCAGCTAGGAAGTGCCCAAGGCCAGATTTAACTCAGATTATTCTGTCTCTGGGCCTGGAACTTGATCTATGGAGTCACCTAGTTGGCCCAATATGTGATATCTAAAATTATTTTACTGGTCAGAGAAAAACATTTCAAGTCTTTAAAACTCACAGGCTGTTTGTTCATTTGTTTTTTAAGTAGAAATTTGATCAAGTAGCAAGTGTTTAAAATCTTTTATTGATGTATTTTGTTTTTCTATCATTGTATTTACAAAAATGTCTCTTTTTTTATCCTCCCTAAGGAAACCGTGCTTTGGAGTTTTTCCTCATTTTTTAATTATTTCTTTCTTAAAAGACATTTTATTTTTTCAATTATGATGAGATCCAAACTGTCTCCCTCCCTTTCTTCCTTCCCCCCTCTTAGAGATGGTAAGTAATTTGATCTGGGTTATACATGTATGATCATGGAAAACACATAGGAAGCCATACTTTGGAACAAAGAGAGGTAAAATAAGAGAGATAAAAAGCAGGTTAGCAAAATTTACCAATATAGTCACTAAGTCTGTATAAATGGAAAGACATCTTTTAAGAGTTTGATATGTTTCAGATACTGGGATAAGCACTGGGGATGCCCGAAATAGGCAAGTAAGATAGTCCCTGCCCTCAAGGAGCTAAAATTCTTTTTTTTTTTTAATTTGGAAATTTTTATTTAATTTAGAATATTTTTCCATGGTTACAAGATTTATGTTCTTTCCCTCCCCTGCCCCCACTCCCCTCCCATAGCTGACATGCAATTCCACTGGGTTTTACATGTGTCATTGATCAAGACTTGTTTCCATATTATTGATATTTGCACTAGGGTGATTGTTTAGAGTCTACATCTTCCCAGTCATATCCCCACTGACTCATGTGATCAAGCAGTTGTTTTTCTTTGTGTTTCTATTCCCACAGTTCTAAGGAACTACAATTCTAATGTGAAAGATATATATAGGAGAGTATGAGTTGGAAAGAAGGGTCAGGGGGACACCAGAGGAAACCAGAAAATGATGTGGAACCTGGTTCTAAGGCAGGTAAGATAAAGGCTAATTTGACACTATATGCGATATTCTATACCGATAGCCCAGCACATCTGTAAAGAGGAAAGAGGGACATTTCCTCTTCTCTTCAATAATTAAAGCTTCATAGCATTCTGTTTCTTTTTTGGACATTCTTTCCCATTTAATATTGTAGTCACTGTGTACGTCATTCTCTTGGTTCTGCTTACTTCCCTTTGCATCAATTTCTGTGTCTTTCAATGCTTCAAGCTTAGCTAATGCTTTCAGCTGAAGAACTGTCAGGTTCTTTTTTTTTTTAAATCCTTATCTTCCATCTTGGAGTCAATACTGTGTATTGGCTCCAAGGCAGAAGAGTGGTAAGGGCTAGGCAATGGGGGTTAAGTGACTTGCTCAGGGGTCACACAGCTGGGTGTCAGGTTCTTTCTGGAAAAGGCAGTGAGTCATAATCTAAGTTTGGCAAAAGCCTTTTCAACTCTACTTTTTTTTTTAAGTTGTTTATGAACTTAACTCTACTTCTTTGATGGTATTCTCCAGCAATGCAGAATATTTTCTTTCTTTTCTTCTTATTCTTAGCAGCAGATGGCAGCACAGAGCAAAGGATACCTTCCCTACTCCTATGTTTTCAGAAGCACTTAAAAAGAGAATGTCAGCTTCTCTTTGGCTAGTCAAATCTGCCTAGCCACAAGTGGCAGTGAAGAGAGACTTACAGCCTCTCTAAAGTTTATTCTTTTACTTGAACAACATATTAGATCATCAGCTGGACGCTCACTTGGCAAGAGACCTCTATTTACCCTCTGGTTATTAATAAAATTCTCATTTTCTATCACTAAGCCATAATCAAGTTATAGTTATTTATATATATATATATATAAATCCCATAATCATAAACAGCTTTGGTTTTCATTTTCTCCCATTGTCAGTCTCAAAATTCTCCATTTTTATGTGCATATGAATCTTTGAAGAACAAAACACCGAAGCAGCCTTCATTCTATGTGCACTCCAGTGTTCTATAGCTTGTCAGGTGCAAATGAACAACTGCTAACTCCAGACACTGAGGCAAACTTAGCTCTTGGACTACTTTCTAAGAATTCAGAAGCAGACTTATGTCCCAGACAAATGGATTTCATAGCTTCACCAATACAAAATAATAAAATTTTAATGTCATACAGCAAATTTTGATGAAGTGAGACATATAAAACTTTGTAACCATATTAAGAAGTATGTAAAATACTAATATTATAATAATGACAATAATCAAGTAGGTATTAGGGTCCCTTGGATGAGTTAAGGTTTAGGATTATTGTCAATTTCTTCTCTTTCAATTAAAAAAATGAAATGTTTACTATTTACAATACAATGTGACATGCTGGGGATTTATATTTTTATTTGGGGATTTATTATATTTTAAAATCTGTGAACTCTAGAATTTTACATTCTAGTAGAGGAGACAGATAAGGTAATAGTAACTATCAAGGGGTGTTTTGCTTTGGGGAGTCACTGGGCAGTGAGTGGAACTCGAGGGAAATTGACTGATCATATACTTTGTGCTAGTTACAGCAGTGTTAATTTGATTATAGTTCTAGAGCTGGAAGGATGTAATTCATTCAGTAGCAAGGCACATGACAAGTTTCAGTGATCCAAAGGGTACGTCAGTAAATAGGTAGATGTTAATAAAATGGCTGGAGTAGAATGTGAAATATGGTTGGGGCTAGTTTTAGCATAATTTCCAATTTCTCTCCAGGATGGTTGGACTAATTCACAGCTCCACTAATAGCATGTTATAATATTCTAGTGTATTATCGTCCTATTATTATGGTTATAGCACACCCTTAGTTGTCACATGTTTGTTCTGATACTTCACCATAATATCATGGTTTGGGGTTCAGAAGGAGAGTGTTAGATCCAAAATTAGGATTTAAGACTGATTATATTATATTTTGGTCGCCAAGGATTTCACTTATAAAATCCTAAATGAAACACTCAAGTCAGTATGGAGTTTTATGGTAATTTAATTACAGCAGGAGAGAGAAATTATTAGAGGGAGAGAGGGAGAGGGAGAGAAGAAAAAGAGGTTAACTCTACCACTGTGCCTCAAGCTGAGCCAAGTGGGACCTTAAGGCCTTGGAGAGCCAAGGCAGAGAAGGGAGTCAGTCCTTTCACTCACGTGACCCATCTGAAGGAAAGCTGTCTGCAGGCCTCCTCCCAGCTCGAGCTCCAGGATCGAACTGGGGTCTAGCCCTCTCCACAGGAAGTCAGCGAACTCCAGAGGCAGTTCTCTACCTCACTTCCTGCGTCTCACATGTGCCAATGGTGGCTCAAGCTTGGCTTAGGACAGCCCAGGGAGGCAGTTAGTTATTTCTGATTTGTCATTAGCTAGCACATGCCCATGTAGTGTGGGTGTGCACATTCTTGGATGCTAGACCAAGCAAGATGGAGAAAATTTACAATAACCCTCTTCACGGGGGGAATGTAAAAATATTATTATTTTAAATTGCAAAGTTTAAATTCTGTTTGAGAAGAATTTTGGGTGAAGAAACATGATTCCTCTCCGAATCCAGAAACTGAACTGTTTGGAGAAGACACCATGAAGATGCCTCCACAGACCACAAGCTGCACGAGAAGATCAAAAATGAACTTTGGTATGGTTGATTGAATATTTATTTGTATGTATACTCTTATGCCAAAGGGGACTGCCCCCTAACTGGTTTTTTGTCAATGTGTCTAGCAATTATTGGTTTTGTTCTTTTTTCCTCTTATCCTCAAATTATTGGAATCTTTAAGTTGATTATGTTTACATGATCCTTTTGGGGAAACTTTTCCCAATAGGATAAAAAGAAGGTATGTAAAATGGAGATTTGAAGCCCAGACTTCAATTCCCAGAAGTCCTTGGTAGTTCCCAGAATTCTCTATAATATTACCAGAGTCCTTACCTGGGCCAAGAACAAAATGGGTATTTAAACTGACTGTACTGCCTACTTGCCCCACCTCTCTCTCTGCTTCCCCTTCAAGGCTCACGAGGCTTTCTACCTAGCAGGCAAGATGTAGAGTAAGTGGTTGTGAATGGGCTCTGTGCCTAGGCATGTGCTTTCTTATTTTGTATTTTTTTTATTTCTTAATCTTTAATAAACCTCATGAAAATATAATACTTTTAGCAGAGAAACTAATTTTAACTGTTACAAGAGTAACTTAAGAGAGCTTACTGGATCAATGAACAGACACTAAAGGAGAGTCCTCTCTAATACCTTTTGATCCAAGTCTGGGTTTTTCCTTCCATGGCCGGTCCAGCTGATGGAGTTTATGCCAAGATTGAATCTTCCTGACTCCAGGCTTGGCATTCTATCCACTATACCACTGATTCCTTCTCTTATTGGCACTATCAAGTAAGAAGGAGATTCCATAGGTACTATTCTTTGGGTTAACCAAAAATGTTGATATTGCATAATAGGGAATTGGTCAATGAGAGCTGTAAGGGTTAAAAATTAAAGGGTTGGACTAAATATATAAAAATGTGGTTGCCAAAATTATTACTCAAGTCAGAATGACTTTTTATGGTAGTTAATTTACAAAAGGAGAAAGAGTGAAAGTAAGGAAATGAGAAAGTAAGGAGATAATTACTCTGGCCTGGCCCAAACTAGGCTGGGCCTCAGAGGCCCCAGCAAAGGGGGCCCAAAAGTAAATTAATCAAGGGGTTTTAGCCACAAGGCCTCCTCCAAGACAAGGGGCCTCTCCTAAGGCTAGAACCTCCAGAAAAAGTCAAGAAAAGGAGTCAGCCTTTTTTCACTCACCCAAGTGGTAGTTTTAAGGGAAAATTCAAGAGCAGTCCAAGGTCCCAAACTGGAGCTCCTTCAAGGTCAAGTTCGAAGGCAAAAGAGCTGGTCATGAGAAGTTTCTCCCATTTTTTAAAGACCCTTCCTTTTGTCACTTCCTGTGCCTTCCTTCCACTTTATGTGGACCAATTGCAGCTATACTTTGCTTAGGACTGCCCAGGGGGTAGTCAGTGGGTTTTGATTTGTCACCTACTATAGTGCAAGTGAGTAACAGATCTACCCATACTTAAGGATAAGTGGGATGTATACACTTCTGGTGAGTAAATCTAAAAGTGGGCAGGGGAGAGTTAATCCCATTTTCACAATCCCTGCTGTGATCATTTGGGAGATTAGTCTCCCCAATTGATTATTTAACATAATTGGTTTATACATCTAAAAATCTTCCAACTACAGGTGTATACAATATTGCACCTTCTAAAAGAAAACAAAATAGTTAGAGATAAGAGGTAAATAGGAGAGAGAGAAAGCAAAACCAATGTTTGCTAGACATATTGACAAAGACCCAATTAGGGGGCAGTCCCCTTTAGCATAAGAGCATACATTCAAAATAACTGTGTTCAACCTCCCAATCAATTGCACCCCAAAGTTCATTCTGGAAATTCTTGGTGCAGTGTAGGTTTCTGCAGGTATCTTTCTCCAAACAGTTCATTTTCTGGATTCAAGGAGTTAGCAAGCTTCTTTTCCAGAATTTTTTCTCAAAAAATTTTAAATATTGGATTTTATGAAAAGATATACAATCCCCCCTGAGGAGGGTGTTGACCAACATCCAAATCAGCTTAGGACACATGGTTGAGTTATGGAGTATATGAGTCAATTATCAAAAGAAAAACAAAAAACATAAAAAGAAAAACAAATAGAAGAAAAATTAAACTTTGGGAGAAAGAAAAATTCAAAATCAGAATCAAAATATCAAAAGTCTATGTATATAAAAATTTCTAAGTAAACAAGAATAAATTCATAACAGTCCAATTAATGTAATTTCTGTCCCACAAGTCTGTAGGACAAAATGCAGTAGTATTCATTGAAGTAATCTTCATTGGCAGCCAGGACTACAGGAAGTTGCCATACTATAAGAGAGAAAAAGGACTAGATTTTCCATGTAAAAAAGTAAGTATCATTTCCTGGTCTGATTTTACCTTTACTCTCAGGGATAGGGAGAGCCAGGATAATAGCCAAACTTCGGTACTTGTCCCAATGTGGGAGGGGGAAGACCTGCATCTGACGTATGTCAAATAACCACAACCTCAAACTTCAAACCAGGCCTCTGTCTTGGCACAGATTCCCATCAATTCCAATGGGATTGGTTTGGTCTTTTTGACCTTGTGCTCATAGGCACTATGCAGATTGCTTTTTGTGCTCTCCTTGGCACTTCAGTGGCTCTTTTGTTCCCTTCACCAGGAATCAGACATAATCATTAATCACTGTCCCATAACATTTATCAATAAATGGCAGGTTTCCATAGTCTAAAGCTTTTGGATATGCGCCAATATTATAGCATATATATATGTACATATACATATGTATATATATATATATAATAAACTTATATTACTGCAGAATAAAAAAGATTAATATTATATGTACTTTTAGTAAAAAAAATAAGAAAGAGAAAAAGATAAATATTCTATTAAAATAAAAAGAAAAGCAATAATAAAATAAAAATTCAGGAATTCAATGTGTTCCCAAAAAGAGTGTCCACTTGCCTATGGACTTTTATTTATCTCCAATGTCTGTGTTTATTTCCCTTTTATCTCCAGATTATTGTAACTTATAAGTTGGTTATGTTTACAAGATCCATTGGGGAGACTAGTCTTCCAAAGGATCTCAAGGGAATTTTGTGTAATTAGAATCGGTTACCCTAAAAACTACAGGTCTTAGTCCTGGGAGTGTATGGTTTTAGTGAGCTCATTTCTGAAAGTACCTGATGTTGTGGATTCTAGGGAATTTACTAGGCTCTCCTCTTTACAGCATGCTGAAGGATTCTCTGGCTGTTTCAGGTCCAATAACCATAGATTGAAGAAATGGACTTTTTATTGGCTATTGAGTTTGAGCTAGGAGTACATTAAAAAATACCACCTGGCCAAAACACATCTATCTCCCTGATTGCTCAAATCTGTTTGGTTTTTCTTAGTTTTACACCGGTCCCACAAAGCACTCATGTAACATCATTCCAATTATTTCAGGACTTTTTAATACTTCATCTAAACTCCATGATTGATTATTTGAGAAATGTTCTCACCTGGTTGAAATGTCAGGGAGTAGCATTTTTTTTTTATCACTTACTTTAACTGGAGTGGAGTGACTGGATTTACTTATTCAATTAATCTCCACCCTTATACTGGAAATTTGGTAACACCCTATGGGGCCATTATAACATAAAACCAGGGTTGGGGTAGTGGTGGTCGGAAAGGAGATAGATAGACAGATACCTAAGGAACTTGGCTAAGTGCCTTTTGAATGCACACCCGGTTCTAGCACAGTAGTCAATAAAAAATCAGTTTCACCACCATCTGATTAGCAGACTGGAAATAGTCATAGAATACAGTATTCTCTTCTTCATTTCTATTCCAAAATGGAGATCAAGTCCTTCTCCATTCCATGCCATCAGGCCCTTCTAAAAGTGGGCTCTTATTGGCCAATCCCTCATTACATTCATAAAATATTCTCCTGGTTCTGCTCAGATCACTCTTTATTAGTTTATACATGTCTTCCCAGGTGTTTCTGCAACCCTTCTTTTTGTCATTTCTTTTAACACAAAAGTATTCTCTTATATTCCTACACCATAATGGGTTCAGCTGTTCCCCTACTGGTGGGTATCCCTTTAGCTTTCATATCCCTTTAGCTACCACAAATAGTCACTCTAAATATTTTTGTACATATAGATCCTTTTCCTTTTCTTTTGATCGTTTTGAGGAGTTTAGTGACTCTGGGGTTCGGTTCTCCAAATTGCTTTGCAGAGCAGCTGGAGTTGGCCACAGTAACTCACTAAAGAACTAATTGAGTTCACACTTCTTCTTTTTCAACCATGAGACAGAACTGTTTTGACAGGTCTTAAGGAAATGATTAGAGGATGTGTTTTCTTGCTCTTTTTCTTTTTCTAAGAATAATTAAGAGGCAACCAATGGAAATGTGGTTTAGTTAAAGCAGACAACCTTCATCCCCTCAAATGATGGAATTGGCTACTCTCAAGTCAGGACAAGGGATAGAACAGGTTGTTTGGAGCTCTCCCTAGGAAGAATTTCAGTTGTGGCAATCACCGGTGTTTTAAAATTGTCTCTCTTTCCCAAGTACTGCTTTTCTCAAGATCAATCAATTCAATAAGGCTTTCTGAAGTACCTACTATGTGTAAGGTACCACGCTAGTTGCTAGGACTACAAAGACAAAAACGGATCCTTCCAATCGAACAATATTTGTTATAGATAGCAATAGTGCTGGAAAATGTACTTGGAGTTTATCTACTCTATTCAAACCCTCCTACCCTTCTGCAGATGGGAAAACTGAGGTCCAGAGAGCGAAAGGCGCTTTTCTAAAGTCATGCCAGAGGTAGCTAAGTAGTAACAGAGGCAGAATTTTAAGCTGTGCCTTCTGATTTCAAATCTTTGACTCTTTTCCCTAGAGCAGGGGTTCTTAATCTGTGTATCCAATAATTTTTAATATATGTATTTTGATAACTGTATTTCAATATACTTGGTTTCCTTGATAATCCTATGTATTTCATTTTATGCATTTAAAAATTTCTTCTGATAAAGGATCCATAGGCTTTGCTAGACTACCAAAGGGATCCTAAGACATAAAAAAGTGAATAATCCCTTTACTATTCTCCTTCCATAGGCCCAGTGTTGTAGCCCAAGGCAAGTGGAATACTATTTATTATGCTGGAAATATAGGATAAACAGAGAGGATAGAAGAATGTGCAAGGGGGAAAAATCACTCTAACAAGAATGAGAACCAGGGATCCAATCTGCTTAAGAAGGGTGGGTAGGAGGTCTTGATAATTGTCTAAAGGTTCCTTTTTTTTTGGTCTGTATGCCAGAGGTCAAGACTGTGAGCCTGAATAACAGTAGAGCTGGAAATGTGTTGACTAGCCCCAAGAAATGCTTTCTAATTAATAAAGTTTTGACTTCCTGTAGGAAGCAGCAATTGCCACAGGAAGCAGATGGCAACTATGGAAGTGGAATGCAGTAAGAAGAGCCCTGGGTTCTTATTTAGAGTGGGTACTAGCCTGAGGGCAGTGATAGAGTGTTGGGAGGGCACCCGGGCCATGCCAAGAACCAGGGAGGAAGGAACAGATTCATGATGCAGAGAAGCAAATCTGGACTTTGCCCTTCAGTGGTACTTTGTCATGTGGTCCATGTAGGTTTTGAAAGATGGTAGAGCCTAATAGAGGAGAGGCTTGTTGGATTATCTGGGCTCTTGAGTTATATCTCGATTTGAGTAGGGGCGGAACACAATTTCAGGGATGACATAAAAAATATGGAACCACTTTATCAGTCTTTGAGAAAAATGGGACCCATCAAAGGGGAATGTTTTCTTAATCCACTAGACCATAGAGGTTTAGATAATAATTCTTTTTTTATTTGCTATGTGTAATCTATGATCTGTACCTTATTAGCTTGATGCTGGCAAAGAACTTGAAGACATCTAGATAAGATCCAGGAAGGAACCTCCAAATCAAACGTTCCCAGGGTGTGGGCATGAGCCATAGATTGTGATTTTATTATTGATAAGCTTCCCAGATTCAACTTGATCCATCTTTCCTTAAATGGACTCATGAGTTACACATTTCTTCCATAGAATAAATACATAGTATCTCTCATACACATATGTGTTACAATTTTCAAATGTATGTATGAGGTTAAAAAAAAAAAGTATGAGATAGCTATGTGTTACAGTAGATAGAGTGCTGAACCTGGAATCAAGAAGAACTTAGCTCAAATCCTCCCTTAGATACTTACTATATGACCCCGAGGAAATCACTTCATCTCTATCTGCCTCAGTTTCTCATCTTTAAAATGGGAATAATAGCATTTTCTTCCTAGGTTTGTTGTGAGGTTAAAATGAGATAGTATTGTAAAGCACTTTGAAAACCTCAAAGCGCTATATAAATGCAAGCTATTACAGTAAGGCTCCTGTATCCATGGGGGATTTGTTCCTAGACTACCAAGGATGGCTGAAACTGTGGATATAAATAATTAAACATCTGTTGACCGCATCTATTACATTATTTTCTTGTTCATGCATACATATAATAAAATTTCGTTGAAAAAATGAGTACACAGTTAATAATAAAGTATATTATACATTATTATATAATACTTTCTTGGGGTATTATGGTTGTTCAGGGCAGATTCGCACCTCTGCTGAGAGGACTCGCTGAGCCATTTTTGGGGCTTCTCACCCACCTTTGGTGTCCATCTTTCACCTAACTCTCTTGCCTGTGACTCCAAGAAGCTATAGCTTGCACAGTGGCCAAACCATCTTGGCAGATGATCTAAATCAGGTTGAGGGTAATTGATGGGCCACAAACAATTACCCTCAACCTGATTTAGACCATAGTTAGGGACAATGTTTGCCCCAAGCATGTGAAGACTCCCCTGTAAAATTGGTGGATGAGAACAATTGTTCCCAGAGCCATGAAAGGTGCCGAAGCAGGTGCTGCAGAGAGCTTAGAGCTAGCCAAGGTCATCCACTGCATCTGGGGCCATCACCAGGTATCCTGACTTTTGTCTTGCCACTGGACTTCAATGGCTCTGGAAGAGAAAGTGAGGCTGACAACTACAGGCAACTCTCCATTTTTTTCTGTGGTTGATCAGTAGACACCAACCAAATCAATGGTCAGAGGGGGCTCTATTGCATTATTACTCTTTTTGAGCTTCATTTGTTGTGCTTAATAAAATAGAAATTCGCTTGAGAAAATTACCAAATTCAGAAAAGTTTTTACTATGTGTTTCCTCAAAAAAAAAAAAAACAAACAATAGATATAACCACTGCTTATTCCTACTAGTTCTAAGTATTGTGTATAAATGGAGATTTTTGAGTCTTTGGACTTTATCCCCCAGAAGTCCCTTAGAATTTCCCCAAATTCCCTTTTCCTGCATCCCCGCATTTTGCAATGTATTTAAGTGGCTGTAACTCTTCCCTCTTGCTCTTTTTGGACCTATGACCCGTTGAATTCAAGCAGTTCTTTTGTTTTCATTATTATTAATAAAACTTTATAAAATATAATATTTTGTTATGGATTTTTTTTTTAAAAACCCACAATTGGCAGTATTAATTAGTCAACAATCAGTAAGCTTTGACTAAGTAATTACTATGTCCTAAGATCTGGGGATACAAAGAAACAAAGAAAAAACAAGGTCCCTGCTCTCAAGAATTTCACATTCTAATGTAGGAAACAATATGTAAATAGCTTTATATAAACTAGCTAGTACTTTGCAAGTAATGAGTTGTACCCCAACTCCATTCATTTGAGTTTCTCAAATTGCAAAAAATAAATAAATAAATTGGGACCCACTGATCAGTGCCCCATTAGGCAGATGAGAAAACTGAGGTGATGTAAAGTTACCACCTTACAAAGTAAGTAAGGGACCTGAGACTTGAGCACAAGTCTCCTGACTCTACAGCCAAAAATCTTTCCACCACACCACATTGCCATTCTCAGAAAATAAAGCGCCTTTATAAGGAAGCTGGGCTTTAAAAAAAAAAAAGGCAAAATATTCATAAATCATGTGAAGGCATGTTGGTATGTATCGTGTGGCTCAAAAGCAATGCTCTCTACCTCCCCACCCCCCACCCCAACAAGCTGCCACTACGGATGAGGAGGACAAAAATATCTCCTGACAGAGCTTCTATTTATGAAGCAGCCTTAAAGGTAAACAGGGATCACCCTGTGCAAAATTGTGAAGTGAGTCAAGGGCCTCCCCCTCTTCCTTTTCCCTTCCCTCTCCTCTCCTCTCCTTTCCTCGGTAATATTTTTCCTTTTCCTCTTTCTCCTCTCCTTTCTTCCTTCCTTCCTTCCTTCAATCCTTTTCCCTCCTCCTCTGTTTTCCTTTCTTCTAATTTCCTTCTCTCTCCCAGTCCCCTTCCTTACTTTCCCCTTCCCCCCTTTCTTTCCTTCTCTTCTCATCTTTATACATTTTCTGTCACATTTTTTAATTTCTACACTCCCTTTCCTTCCTAATTAGGTCACTGCCCACTCTACTGTCTACCTAGTCTCCTACTTTATGTCTCCTTTTGACAGGACAAAAGTAAATCTAATTTAGTTATTTGTACTTTCTGATGAACTGATGACATTTGAGTGGGAATGAATTTCATTCAAGTGAACTTTTGCTTGAATGAAAAACTTTACCCCTTTCTTTGTTACAGAGATTTGGGGCATCAGTAGCCAGGCAGAATGAGTTTTTTTTTTTAATTTTATTCATTTATTTAATTTTTAATTTTAATTTTTAATATTTTCCCATGTATACATGATTCATTTTCTTGCCCTCCCCTCTTCCCTCCCCCGTCCCAGAGCCACCAAGCAATTCCACTGGGTTGTACAAATGTTATCCCTTGATACCTATTTCCATATTATTCATTTTTACTATAGAGGGACCTTTTAAAGCCTAAACCCCAATTCATATTCATATACATGTGACAAGTGATGTCATAGATTGTTCTTTTGCATTTCTACTCCCATAGTTCTTTCTCTCAATGTGGTTACTATTCTTCCCCAAAGCCCTTAAGGAGTGTCCTGGCTTGTTGCATTGCTACTGGTAGCAAAGTTAGGGGGAGATTTTGAGGGATCGAGAGTTGAATCTGAGGTGAGGTGACAGGTAGATAGAAGGGAGTAAGACCTTAACTTTGCCAAAAAACAAGCAATGGGCTGACTTGGCTCCAGCAGCTGAGATTTCTATTATTCTTCAGGAGTTGTTCATAGCTAAAGAGCTTTCATCACTGGCTTCTTGTAGGATCTAAAGTCATCTCCAATTTCTCCATGTCGGTGCCCTCCCTTTAAACGTGGCACCAGTGGCAAAGGTTTGGAGTAAGAATGACCAGTTCAATCCTGCCTGTTTCTTGCTAGCTGTGTGACCCCAGGCAATTCACATAACCTCTGTCTATCTCAGTTTCCTCAACTGTAAAAAGGAGATAATAAGAGCATCTACCTCACAGGGTTATTGTAAGGATCAAATAGAATAATACTTGTAAAAATGCTTAGCTCAGTGCCTGGTGCATAGGCACTAAATAAATGCTTTATTCTTTCTCCTGCCCTGCTTTTCCCATTAGGTCTCTTCCTTATCTGAGCCTCGAACTTTATCTTCCCCTACCACTATGTCTAGTCATAGGTGCATAGATTGAAAGCTGCATGTGACTTTGGAGATCATCTAGTTCAACTGGCTTATTTAACAAATCTGGAAACTGAGATCCAAAGAGAGGATATGGCTTGTTGAAGATCATATAGGTACTGATTTACAAAGCTGAAACAGACTTTCTTCCTATCCAGATTAGATACTGGTTTGGTAACCAAAGAGCAAGAAAGAAGAGAGATGAGGGATGGCTCATAAGAAGGAGAAATGCTCAAGCAAACTCTGTCCTAAGATGAAAATCCATCGGTCATCTTTCCCATCAGTGTATTTTGGTTTTACTTTGGGGCTTTGGTTATGTATGACTTTGCTCTTACAATAATAACCAATGGAAGTGTGTTTTGCCTGACAGGAAAAAAGGGGGAAAAAAACCCACCTTATTGTAAAAATGAAATTTTAAAAAATCCATCTTCATTCAAGTGACTGGAGTTCCCAAGTTTGTCCATCCTTGAGTCTCTTCCACTCAAATCCAATAGAAATGAATGTTTAAATTGGGAAACCATCTTCATAAAAACCTCTGACAAAGGTTTAATTACTCAAATTTACAAAGAGCTAAATCAATTGTACAAAAAATCAAGCCATTCTCCAATTGATAAATGGGCAAGGGCCATGAACAGGCAGTTCTCAGCCAAAGAAATCAAAACTATTAATAAGCACATGAAAAAGTGTTCTACATCTCTTATAATCAGAGAGATGCAAATCAACACAACTCTGAGGTATCACCTCACACCTAGCAGATTGGCTAACATGACAGCAAAGGAAAGTAATGAATGCTGGAGGGGATGTGGCAAAGTAGGGACATTAATTCATTGCTGGTGGAGTTGTGAATTGATCCAACCATTCTGGAGGGCAATTTGACACTATGCCCAAAGGGTGATAATAGACGGTCTGCCCTTTGATCCAGCCATAGCACTGCTGGGTTTGTACCCCAAAGAGATAATAAGGGAAAAGACTTGTACAAGAATATTTATAGCTGCGCTCTTTGTGGTGGCCAAAAATTGGAAAACGATGGGATGCCCTTCAATTGGGGAATGGCTGAGCAAATTGTGGTATATGTTGGTGATGGAATACTATTGTGCTAAAAGGAATAATAAAGTGGAGGAATTCCATGGAGACTGGAACAACCTCCAGGAAGTGATGCAGAGCGAGAGGAGCAGAACCAGGAGAACATTGTACACAGACTGATACACTGTGGTTCAATCGAACATAATGGACTTTTCTGTTAGTGTCAATGCAATGTCCCTGAACAATCTGCAGGGATCTAGGAGAAAAACACTATCCACAAGCAGAGGACAAACTGTGGGAGTAAAAACACCGAGGAAAAGCAACTGCTTGACTACAGTGGTTGAGGGGACATGTCTGAGGAAAGACTCTAAATGAACACTCTAATGCAAATACTAACAACATGGAAATGGGTTCGAATCAAGAACACATGTGATACCTAGTGGAATTGCGCATCGGTTATGGGAGAGGTGGGGGGGTAGGAAAAGAAAATGATCTTTGTCTCTAATGAATAATGCTTGGAAATGATCAAATAAAATATTGTTTAAAAAAAGAAATGAATGTTTTATAACAGAAACAAGTATTTATACGACTGCTAACAACTTCTATCAACCTTAAAATGCCTACTTTTCTCTCCCAGTTTCCCATAATTATAGTGTAGAGGGACTGAATTTTCAAGCATGTTCAATTCTACTCAATATGAGACCTCCGTCTTAAAGAAATGTCCTCTGGCTAAAAGTAACTAGAGGAAATATGATTCTCTAATTCCAAATCCAGCACCCTTTTCGAAAGAGCACACTATGACTGCCTATAGGCTTTTGGAAGCTCACATATTTCCTGGCTCATCTGTTATTCTTTTAAGTAATGTTTAATATGTTTAATTGTGTTTTTGTACCCTAATCCCTCTTTTCAGAAGTCTCAGAATACAATCTTATGCCTTTTGTATTGCCAGACAATGGATTCTTTACATGAATGGAGATATTTTTGTAAATCTTTACTTCTCTCAGCAGTATCTCTCTAAGAGACCTTTTGGAACTTGGGACTAAAATAGACCAGTATTGGTAGCCACCTGCGAGCACACCATTTGTAAACCATTTACCATGGGTTATTCTCCCCAGATAGAATAGTAGTTTCTTGAAGGCCAGGATTGCCTTTGTATTCCCTGCACTAGCATATTGCTGGTCATTGGAGGACTAACAAATGCTTGTTGGTTTGAAGACTGACTGGGCTCCAAAGAGATGACAGCCATTATGACTAGCAGCATGTCACTTGTATCAATTGTCACTGATCATATTAGGGTGCTGCTTCTTGCATCCAGTAGGCTGCTGCTATACTTAAGATCCCAGAGGGAAAGAAGGATAATCCCATTAAGAAACTAAAAGAAATTAGCTGAGTGGTGCCAGGTTGTGTCCTGTTCCTTGCTGGCTAGTTGGCCCATTCTGACAACAGCAGAATCTTTGAATGGAATTGTTGTGTCCCATAGAACTTTAAGTACTCTATGCAAGATCGTCACTGTGCAGCTATTTCTTTATCTTTTTTCTTTTAAGTTTTAAATATTTTTTCCATGTTTACATGATTCTTTCCTTCCCCTTTTCCCTCCCCCCTCCCAGAGCCCAGGAGCAATTCTACTCAGTTGTGCAAATGTTATCCCTTGATACCTATTTCCATATTATTCATTTTTGCTATAGAGGGACCTTTTAAAATCTAAACCCCAATTCACATCCCCATATATACATGTGACAAGTGGTGTCATAGGTTGTTCTTTTGCATTTCTACTCCCATAGTTCTTTCTCTCAATGGGGTTAGCATTCCTCCCCAAAGTCCTTAAGGAGTGTCCTAGTAGCAAAGTCCATCGTATTGGGTTGTTTCACAATGTTTCACTTTCTGTGTACAATGTTCTCCTGGTTCTCCTCATTTCATTCTGCATCAGTTCACTGAGGTTCTTCAGTTCACACAGAAATCCTCCAAATCATCATTCTTTATAACACAATAGTATTCCATCACCATCATATGCCACAATTTGTTCAGCCATTCCCCAATCAAGGGACACCCCTTCATTTTCCAATTTTTTTGCTACCACAAAGATGCACAGCTACTTCTAAAAAAACTTTTAAATGTATCAGACCATTTTTTAACAAACTCTTACTCTTTGTCTTAGTAACAAGTCTAAGACAGAAAAACAAGGACTAGGCAAACAGGGTTAAGTGACTTGCCCAGTGTCACACAGCTAGGAAGTATGAAGCCAACTTTGTTATAAAGATATTTTATTTTACCAATTACATGTAATAACAAATTTCCATATAAGTTTTCCAAAATTATATGATCCAAATTATTTCTCTTCTTCTCTTTCCTCTTAGAGCTGGCAAGCAATTCCATCTGGGTTATACATTTATTATATAAAACATATTTCTGTATATTGTTTTATTTTTATAAAGGAAAAATCATATAAAACTAAAACTCCAAATAAACTAAAGTGAAAAATTATATACTTTCATCTACATTCTTTCTCCAATAGTTCCTTCTCCTGAAGTGAATAACATTTTCTGTCCCAAGTCCCTCAAAATTGTCCTGGATCATTGTATTTCCTGAGAGCAGCTAAGTCTATCACAGCTGATCATTCCACAATATTGCTGTTACTGTGTACAATGTTCTCCTGGTTCTGCTTACATGAGGTCATATTTGAACTCACGTCCTCCTGACTTCCAGCCTGGTTCTTTATCCACTGTTACCACCTACCTACCCCATGAGAACACTTTCAAAATAAAATAAAAATTAGAATTCTGAGCCTAGTTCGGAAGGATCAGAAAAAGAAATAGCTCCTTAAAGTCACTGGAAACTTACTTTAAAGTGATACATGAATATATTTTATTATGGTTAATTAAGGATTAATTCAAGCAATTAGCATTTCTAAAGTGCCTACTATGTTCAAAGCACTGTACAAGGTTCAGATGATATAAAGATGAGAAATAAAGTGTTTGCTCATAAGGAAAGTATAATTTATTAGGAGATGGAATATACATACAGATAGTGATGGTACAAGGCAGAATGTGAGAAAGGCCTCCAAGATAAAATGCTTTAAAAATCTGAGAAGGGAGTCTTAAAGGAAAAGAGTGTAAGAGCCAGACATGTGGAGAGGATTGCTGTGTTCTTGTTCTTGGCATGTGAAATAGCCAGTGAGGATCCACAGAGACAGAAGAAAACAGTGAGTAGCAGAATTTGGCTAGAATATAGATTCCCAAAAGGGGAGTCCTGTGAAGTTAGGAGGGTTGGTGCTACACCAAAAAAAAGGACTTCATTGCAAGACTAAGGAGTTTATATTTTATCTTAAAAGGAGATAGAGAACTAGGGAAGTTTCTCCTAAAAAAAAAAAGTTTCTTCTGTGCTAGGAAGAAGATTTTGGTTTTGGGCAATGCAAATGGAATCCAAGGTGGACAGGAGTAAAAGTATTGACAAAACAGAATAGATAGTATTCAGACTAATTCAAGATAAAGGATAAGGGGCAGAGAAGAGTAAAAAATGATAGGTTTGAGACTAGGATACTAGAATCAGTGGTGCTATCAAAGAGAAGAGTCAGATTTTGGAGAAGGTTTAAAATTCAGTTTTAGGTATGCTGAGTTTGGCTATTCAAGGAGAGCTAGCAGGTAGTTAGAAATGGGAAATTAGGAGTTCAGGGAATAGATTAATTTGGATATATAAATTTTGGAAATGGACGAGATTGTTACAGGAAAGAGTGTAGAGAGAATAAAATCAAGGGAACACCTTTGGGGGAAGCCATACTTGGTAGACAGGAGGAGAAAAATGAATCAAAAGTAGGTGATAGAAGAAAGTGTAGTGGATAAAGCTTCTAGATGCATAGTCAGAAAAGCTTGAGTTCCAATCCTGCCTCAGATACTTGTTAGCTGTGTGTTCCTAGGGAAGTTATTTAACTTCTTTCAGACTCAGTTTCCTCATTTATAAAATGGAGATAATATCACCTACCTCTCAAGGTTGTGATGAGGATAAAAAAAAAGAGCAAACTTGAAAGTGCTACATAAATGCTAGCTACTGAGGTGTGGCAAGCTGGAAGGGGATTTTAGGAGATTGTAAAATCATGGAAGCCAAGATAAGATGAAGAATTTGTAGTGGATAAATCAGTATAATTTTCAGAACTACAAAACCACAGAATCTGAGTTGGAAGAGAATTCAAAAAGGAGGAAATCTATTAGCCCAGTTCTTTCATTTGGTCCTCATGTAACTTTAGCTGATGATCCACCATCTTGGTCATGGTCCTCAGGATACCTTCCAGCGTATTAATGTTCTTCCTCAACTGTGGTATTTCAAACTGACCACAATTGGCCAGATTTCATCTGACTGGTACAGTGTCATCATTTCCCTGATCTTAGATACCATGTCTCTCTTAATGGACACTAAAATGACTTGAGTTTTCTTGGCTGTTATATCACCCCATTAATTCATACTCAGCTCTATTTCCAACTAACTGCTATTCAGGCACACCTTCCCGATTTTGTATTTCTAAAGTTAATTTTTAAAAACATCAAATGTTGAGCTTTTATATTAATCTCCAATGGACTTTCCACACAGCTGTCAAAACAATAATACTAATGTAAGGGTCTGACCAAGTCACTATCCTGCCCATGAAAAGCTCTAGTGGCTACCTATTGCCTCTGGGATCAGATATATTGACTCTGGTTTGGTATTTTTTTTTAAACTCTTACTTTCAATCTTATTAACAACTCTAAGACAGAAGGGCAAGGACTAGGCAAACAGGGTTAAGTGATTTGCCCAGAGTCACACAGCTAGGAAGTATTGAGGCTAGACTTGAACCCAAGTTCTCCTAATTCCAGGTCTGGCACTCTATCTGCAGAGCCACGTTGATACCTCTCTGTTCTGGTAGTTAAAGCATTTCTGAGATTTGAGGCTTTTACCATCTGAGTCCAACCTTCATTTCTCAACTTATTATATACTATTCCTTTTGAGCTTTCTAGAGTTTAGAAAAACTGGCTGACTTACCACTTGTAATTCCCCCAGGCTGTCCTCATTCACATCCCTGGAATCCATTGCTTCTGTCTTAGTGGAACGTTTCTAGACCACCTAAAATGGTAGCACCCATGTAGAAGGCACTAAGGGACTACTTCTGAAGGAATGGAGGGCTGAAGCAAGAATGGGCATTATTTGCTAAGGGAGGTTATGGTTGGGAGCAGTCTTTTTCCATTGGCTGTGTAAATGAGTGCTTTAAAAACAACCTGAGTGTACCTGGAGGGTTT
Source organism: Monodelphis domestica (assembly GCF_027887165.1). Taxonomy (NCBI): domain Eukaryota; kingdom Metazoa; phylum Chordata; class Mammalia; order Didelphimorphia; family Didelphidae; genus Monodelphis; species Monodelphis domestica. The sequence continues at coordinate 75,413,997 of NC_077227.1, forward strand.
GGGGGGCATTTACGTGTAAGGGAGAAGGACTCTCACTCAAACTGGGTGATATCAGTTCTGGGGCCAAATTGTACTATTGGCTTCCTTCTTCCTTTGACCACCTCTCACCCCCCACTTTAGGGCACGTGGTTCGAAGAAATAAGCCTACAGATTTGGCATTTTTGTTCATTTCTTTCCATTCTAGTTTCAGGGATTAGAATGTCAGATCTGACCCAGAAGCATGAGCCCAGGGTATCCGGGAGTCCAATATTCCAGTCCAGGTGTTGCATACAGCCCGGCAGAAGCAAGCCCTGAGGAGCCAGGATCTGGGGATGCTGGCCAACCCAGCTGGGTCTGGGACTTGAATGTATTGGTGGGAAGAATACTATGTAGGAAATGATTTAAACTGTGAGCCATTATGCTCAAAATATTAGGGGAAATGTTTGTTCTTGTTAAATTTTTGATGTAAGTCTCTTTGTAAAAGCTAATCTGATATTAAAACAGTTAAAAGCTCCCAGAGTTGCTAGCCATTGCACCTCTAAAATTGAGGGGGGACAAAGCTAATGAAAGCTTGAGCCAATAGCTCAGACTCCCCAAACCCCAATGGGGTACTGGAGAAGTCTGTGGGGGGGAGGTGAGATGTAACAAGCCAACTGAGAGCAGACCCAGTCATCCATGCTACATTAGAATTCTTTTGTTGTTGTTCAGTCATGTCTGACTCTTGGTGATCCCTTTTGGGGTTTTCTGGGCAAAGATATTGGAGTGGTTTGCTATTTCCTTCTCCAGCTCATTGTTGCAGATGAGGAAACTGAGGTAAAGAAAGTTAAGTGATTTGCCCAGGGCCACACAGCTAACACGTGTCTGAGGTCACATTTGAACTCAGATCTTCCTGACTCCAGACCTGTCACTCTATCCACTGTGCCACCTAGCTGCCCTTAGAATTGTTTCCTTCAAAACTTCTCCAAGTCCATCTTTTCCAGGTCTTTCCTAATCTCAATGAATCCTCTCACTCCAGAAATTATCTGGTACAGTATTAAATGTGTGTATTTTGTAATTATTTGCTTTGTCTCACTCCCCATCTTCCCTTCCCCATGCAAATTCCTTGAAGACAAGGGCTGTTTTCCTTACCGTCTTTGTATCCCCAGATACAAAACTCAGGATCTGACATAGATAATTAAACAAATATTTATTAATTAAAATGCTCTTTGTCAACCAGAGCTCCATCCATGGGAGAAATGGAGAAAGCATTAAAGTTGGATGACCTTGGGTTGGTGAATAACAAAAAGACAAAGGGAGGAAAAGGGCATGAAGGCAGAACTGGATGATTGAAATAGGAAGAGAAGGATAAAGGCAAAGAGCAGTTTAAGAGTAGCAAGGCTGAGAAGAAGTGAGGAAACTCTGTTCACCAATTTGGATCAGCAAACTGTTCTACAACTTAGTCTTAATGATCTGAGTGAGGCATGAATATTAAGTGACATGCACAGGGGCATACAGTCTGTATATAACAGAACCTGTATATAACTGACCGAGGAGCATCTCTTTCTGCACCCCACCTCTCATTCCCTACTATAGGGAATTGCTGCTGATGTGACACATATTATTTGTACTATTACTACAAATAACTGGTATTTCTTTTTAAAAATTGAAAATTTTTTTCAATAACAGGTATTAATTCTCCCTTTCTCCCACCCAACTGAATAGGGAGAAAGCAGAAAAGGAAGGGGAAAAAATAATGAAAAGAAGAAGAAATAAAGCCTTTATTACAAATGTACAGTTGAGCCACTCAAGTTTCTGTACTGGACATGTCCAAAAATCTATGTCTCATTCTGAACCTTGAGTCCACCACCTCTCTCAGGAGGTGGGGAGCATGTTTGATCCCCGATCTCTGGAATTGTGGTTACACTAATTGGAGTTCTCAAGTCTGGAGAGAAACATTTTTTCTTTATAAAGCTATTGTTACTGTACAAATTGTTCTCCTGGTTCTGCTTGTTCACTTCACTCTGCATCAATTCATACAGGTCTATCCAGTTTTCTCTGTTCCTTTCCTCATTTCTGATGGTGCAATCCCATTATATTCCAATGCTATACTTTTTCAGAGATTCCCCAATGGATGGAGACCTTACTCTGCCATTTGCTGTAAAAACCTTTGTACACAGGAACACGTTTTTTTCCCCTCTTTCTTTGATCTCTGGAGTTTTTGTTCTGGGATGGGTCAGTTTAGTGACTTGGGGGTAGAGCTCCAAAGTGCCTTCGGGGATGGCTGGACTGATTAATTCATCACTTCACCCCACTGTGCACTAGTCCACAGCTGACATTTCTCTGGTGTTTTAAAGTTTCAAAGTGCTCTATACTGATGGCACATTTGAGACTCACAGCCTCAATAAGGCTTTACGTGTATTATTGTCCTCCCCGGTTCACAGAGGAGAAAACACCATCTGAAGGGCAGTCAAACTGCATTTAGGAAGCCCCTCCAAGTGTTCAGGCCTGTGCTGAGACTCCTGGGGATAAGAAGGCTGGACCACAGACACTAGACAGGACTGCCGCGTGGGAGGGGAGGTGACCTGCCTTCCCTGCTAGTTTCCAGGCTGGGGGAGTGCAGTGCTGCGAGGGGCGGTGTCAGGGGCTCGCCAAGGCCGCTGGGCCAGACCGGGCCTAGGCTGCAGGCTCCGCCTCGTGGGCTGGCAGCCCACGGACGCTCCAGGCCTCCCGGGTGGGGGAAGATCTCCTCCCCACAAGGCGATGCCCTCCCTGCTTCTGCTCAAACTCATGGAACGCAGCCTTGACTTTGCTCCTGAAACTGACTCAGCCTCGAGAGCGCGCCTGGGACCCACGCCCCCACGCATCGCCCTCTTGGGACGAGGGGTGCCTCGGACCCAGGCTGGGGTTTCTAGAGAGACGCCGGCTAGAGTAAGTGGGACCGGCACCAGGGGACCTCGGGGAGAGTGGGGGTCTGCCGGGGACAAGCGCGTGGAGGCATAGAGTAGGGTTATGGGGGCCGATGTGGCAGGGCGTAGGTTGGGCAGGACCCTGAAGTTTAGCTATGGAGAGGGGAGACGGGCACGCCCAGCAGCTAGGGCCGGGGAACGCGCGGGGTGTCTGACCAGGCGGGGCGGGGAGCGCGCGGGGCGTCGGATGGGACGGGGGAGGATGGGAGCGCGCGGGGTGTTAGATAGGGCCTGGGAGGGGGTCGACGTTGCTGGGGGGAAAGGGAGCGCGCGGAGCGTCTGACATGGGGCGGGTCGTTAGAACGGGGGTGGGTGGTAAGAGTGGAGCGCGCGGACTGGAGGATAGGACGGGGAAGGGGGCAAAGGGCACCTCGGCGCGCTCCCGCGGTGTCCCCCGGCTGAGGGGCGGTGGAGGGAGGGAGGCTCGGGCTTCGTGGGGCGGAAGGCCGGGCGGGAGGCGGGGCCGGCCACCGGGGTCGGGCCGGATTGACTCACTCCCAGCGTTCAGTTTCCGAGGGGGCGGAGGTGGCTGACCGAGGGGCAGGAGTCGAGCTGGTTGCCGTGGCTGAGCGCAGGTCAGGGGCCAGGGCCAGGGGCGGAGCTGTGCCCGGGAATGAAATCCGCCACAGCGTGGAGGAGGAAGGGGGAGGGACAGGGACAGGGACGGGGACAGGGACAGGGGCAGGCCTGGAAGATGTCTTTTTCTCTCGGGGGCCCCCGTGTGGACTTGCCCCTTCCCACGCCGCGGGTATCCCGTGTAGGCAGAAGGATAGACGCGGCCCCGTGGTCCCCACCCCCTAGTCAATAGTTCGCCCAAACAGCCGACATTTCTAGGGCGCTCCACCGCACCCCGCGTACGTTATTATCTCATTGGAACCAACAGCCCTGCGAAGTTGGTACCCGCGGGGACTGCGATCCCCATTTTACATATGAGGAAACTGAGGTCGAGATAGGGTAAGTGATTGGTCTTGCTGGGAAGTCCCAAACGCGCCAGCCCACACTCCCAATTTCTTTATAGGAAATTGAAAAAAGAGGGGCAGTTGGGCACTCGGTGGATGGAGAGTCAGGCCGAGGTACTGGGTTCAAATATGACTTCAGACATTTCCTAGCAATTTGACCCTGAGCAAGTCACTTAACCCCCTTTGCCTAGTCCTTACTGCTCTTTTGCCTTGGAACCAATACACAGTATTGAATCTAAGACGGAAGGTAAGGGTTAAAAAAAAAGTTTGATGGGAAAGGACCAGGAAAGGACTGCCTTGGAATTAGTGAGAGAGATGACCAGTCTGGCAGGAGGCACAGGTTTGGTCCTCTGGTGTCATCGTTTTAGGAATGCTTATAAAAGTTATAACAGGTTCTCATGTCCACAAGGCATCAACTTAGCCTCGAGAAATGGAAGGGATTTTTTTGAGATCAGACAAGTCGTTTTTATAGGTGAGAGATGAGTCAATTCACTATAGCGAAATGAGTCGTGTTACGGAGCCATTATGTTTGACAGAAATCACTCTAAGGTGGTGGTGAGGATGGGCGGCAATCCAGGAACTTTTTTGTAGGTAGGAACTTTTCTCTTGATCTCAGTTTTCCACTGGAGAAATTGAATTTTGGAGAAAGGAAGTGTTGTCCAAGATAACCAAAGTCAAGTTACAGAACCAGCCAAGAATAGATACTAGGAGACTGATTCCAAGGCCGGGAAGTATCTGTTAGATCACATCACTTAAATCTGTAAGGACAGCTTATTTAATGGTTCTCATTCCTTTTGGTCTTATTTACAGTTTCTTACACAGTTAATCTGTGATTTTGATTAGCAAAAGAAACTTCAGGGAGAAGAATGTTGATCTCATAGCCAGCCAGTCAAATTGTGGCTGAAAATACCTCACCCAATGGGGTAATAGTCACTTTAAATGGAACTAGGTTAAGTGGTAAAATTATCTTCCTTAATTTTCCTCCACTCCTACTTGTACATTGCATCCTATTTCCTGTATGTCCCAGTAGGGAAAAATATTGTTTTATGCTTGGATATTATGGTATACTGAAAAATTGACATTCTACCTTTATGTTCCATTTTATTCATTTCAATAATTTAAAATCTAGTATTACAAAAGAATAAAGTCTTCAAAGTCTGAACTAAAACAATTGTTAGAATAAGCATATAGTGGTTAAAAGTTTTTTCTTAACAATTAGTGATTTCTTTGGAACTATAACTTGATGGTAGCACTTACATTTGAGTTAAGGAGTTCTTTAATTTGCCCTCTGTATAGCTGAATTATAGAGAGCATTAATGAAGAGATTAAGTTTATTCATTATTTTACCTAAAGACTGATACTTAGAAAGGACTGGAGATAGCACATCTATCCCAACCTCCTCATTTTACAGATAAGAAAAGTCCTGGAAAAATCATATGAGACTGATGTGAACCTTAAAATGAGGTATTTTTTTTTTAATCTTCACAATCAACTAAACCAAGGAAGTAAGTTATATCATCTCTGTTCTTCAGTTTCCCTATCCGTAAAGTAAACTAGATTATTTTAAGTTCCTTCCTCTAAAATTCCATGATTCTCTCATATAAATGGAAGTATGTAGCCAATTTTTAAAAGATTATTGTAGTTACAAAAATAGAATTGAGCATTTTAATATGGTGGAATAGATAAGAAAATGGTTTTTTTTTTGTTGTTTTGATTGGTGTGTGAATACAGAAATGGTGTCAAACTAATTGAAAAGAGGATCCTCACCACAGCATATTGATTTTTGTTTATTTTCATCCCAAACTATGCATTTTAGCATACTGGATTCATTCTATTATCTAAAAGCCCCAGACAGCTGATGGATAGAAGTCTAATAATGTGGCTTTATTTGTATGATTGAGGTGGGTGGGTGTCAGGGACTCAGCCTTTCCTTGTTAATGATGTCTGATTGTCACTTTTCAGCCCATTTATAAGTTATGAAGTTTCAGTCTCATGCCACAGATTCTCCAGAGCAAGTACACTAGAATTTAAGGATTGCCATGGTCAACATGTTGACAGTCCTCAGGTTATTTAGTTGGGAGTCTGAAACCCCAGGTTTAGACCTTGTCACAGGAGAGTTTTCTCCCTGAGGGAAGGTCCTACTTCACTGGTCTCAGGCTAACAATAGACATCCACTTCAGGTGCGAGCCCAGGTGGAAGCTAATCCCAAACCCAAGTTGAGTGACTCTTCCTCTCCAGAAGCCTTTCCCAGTATATCACACCCTCCTTCCGAGGATCGAACTTGGGCTCTTCAACTTGCAAGACTGATGTGCTGACTATAGCGCCAGAGTCACTCAATTTTGGTTTGGGATTAGCTCCCACCTGAAGTCTATTGTTAGCCTGAGAACAGTGAAGTGGGACCTTCCCTCAGGGAGAAAACTCTCCTGTGACAAGGTCTAAACCTGGGGTTTCAGACTCCCAACTAAACCTGGGGACTTTTACATTCCCCATTGACACCACCAACTCAAGTTGATGAGTTTTGCAATAAGCATAATTTAGAGCAAACTCAGAACAGGTGGAGGGGTTCACTCCCCTTCCCAGCGTGTTATAGTGGAAAAAGTTATAGTGGAAAAAGCCTTGAGTCTGAATGAAGTCAGAGGAACTTGGTTCAAAGACGCACAGCATATTGATTTAGAAAACCAGAAGTTAACGTGTGTTCTAGTGTATTATTTATTTTGTTAAATATTTTCTATTTATATTTTAATCTGGTTTGGGCCTTAGGAAATGTTTGACCCCTCTGATGTACATAATGGATAGTATCTGACTTGGAAGGATATGCCCTACAGTGCAACAAAAGATGCCTTCTGTGAGGTATTTGAGGAACTTTGCCTCCCAGGAGAAATGGTAAAGGTATCTAAATGAGTATTAGTGAGTATTTTGTAGTGTATGCAAATCTATCTGCTATAGAAATGCAGTTTTATAAACTCTGTTACCCACTTGCCATATGTGTACCATTCTCTTTTTTCCATTTCTTTTTATAGAAACATAACTACAGTCCAGTTCTCATACAGAGGCAATGGCAGTTCCCTCATTTGCTTTTTTATAGATCTGAATCTTGAGGAACAAGGTATTAAGCCTCTAATCCTTATAGGTGACTCATGTTCTATGTTGTATGTTTTCTGTCATTTCCTATCAGATTTAACTTTTGCCATGATATGGAAAGTTTTTAGAATGGAATCATAAAGCTTCTCCTTTATCCCAATAGATTCCACTCTTTAAAAAATATGACCATTTATCAGAATTTTGAAGGATAAACAGAATTGAACTCTTTCATCTTTAGTATCCGTATAGTTCCACAATAGCAAGTAAGTAGTTCATTCATTCAACAGTATTTATTAGGAGCCTAATACAATATGCCAGGCTCTGTGGGAAACAGAGTTGAACTATAGAGGATTCCTACCTTAAAGGAATTTATGTTCAAAGTAGATAAAAAATGTTTAACTTAAATGCTGACATTTTACTGACATTGAAATATAACATCTAAATTAGTGCCCTCCAGAGATTTTTAAATTTTCTCACTAGTTCTGAAATGATTACTTTGATATTTCATTGATTTATGATTTCCTTCTCCCACTATAGATCCCATCTCTAGCTCTTAGTATAGATAGCTTCATTAGTTGCTATGAGAGGGAATTATATCTGCTGATGAGTCTATCCAAAGTAAGCTCTATTTGTCCAGGCTGACAGTGCTGGGAAGCCTGTTGAGAATGGGAGTGAGAAGAAGAGGGGAAGATGACCATCTGCCAACACCGTAAGAGAATGGCGTCTCAGAAGGAGGCTGCATGAGGCCATTGTCATTCCTTGATGCTTTGTGCGCAGTCATCAAGCATTTATTAAGCACCTCCTGTGTGCCAGACACTGAGGTATTGGGAATATAAATGGACAAGTAAGAACTCTAGCCCTTGCTCTCCCAAGTCCCAGCAGGTTCAGGTGACGTAGGAGAGCATTCCAGGGGTAGGGAACAGCAGCCTATGTAAAGGCCTTTATGTCTGGGAAAGAGCAGACCTATTTGGCTGTGGTGTAGAATAAATGAAAGGGAATAATGGGGTAGCATCATCCTGGAAAGACAGGATGGAACCAAGTTGTAGAGGGCTTTCGGTGCCAAACAGGAGTTTGTGTTGCCTCCAAAGTACCATTTTCCTGATCTCTTCCAACCTTTGGAATGCCATTCTGGCCTTTGTTTCACAATTCCCGATTAGTGTTTGGGATTAGTTGCCCAGGTGAACTATTTGAATTGACCTACACACAGCATTCTATTTATGCTTTTAAATCATGGCTTAGATCCATGATGGTGAATTTATGGCACATGCGCCAAAGATGGCAAGCAGAGGCCTCACTGTGGGTATGCACACCGTTACCCACCAGAGTTAGTTACTAGAAAGGCATAGGGACTCAAGCACTACTCCCTGCCCCTCTGCCCAGCAGCCCAATGGAAGTTCTTCTTCCCTCCCCTGAGCACAGAGCTCAGGTCACTCACTCCCCTCTCTTTCTTCTTCCCCTGACTGGGATAAGGAGGCGAGGTCAATTAGACTATGCCCTTCCCACCTACCCAGGGGAGTTCTTTTCCTCTCTGTTCCTTAATTGCTCCCAATCTTAGTTTCCTGTTTGGTACATTTACTTAGAGAATCTAAGAATTTTACTTCTTGTGCAAACATTCCACTCCCCAATGGAAGCTCAAAATGGAACTTAGTTCCATAGGTCCAGACTACTGTTTGGCATTGACTGGATCAAATTCAAGTAGCATACTTAACAAAACCTAGTGGTTGCCTTGTTTTTTTTGTTGTTTTTTTTTTGCTTTTTTAAAAGATCTCTCTTGTTTTTATGCCACCTTTATTTCCAGAGAGCCTCCTTCCCATCTTTCTCCAGGAAGCCATCCTATGGAATAAAGAATTAAATAAAGATAAAATGGGGAAAACAGTTTTGCCAAATCAACCAGCATATCACTTGAGTATGGCAACATATGCAGTATCCTGTACCTATAAACCCATCCTCTGCAGAGAGGGAAAGATGCATATTTTTCTCATAGTTTCTTTAAGGCCAAATTTTTTGATCATTGAAAGTAGTGTTCAGGTTCGGATTTTTGTTCTTTCTAACATCTTACTTAACCCTAGATGGTAGTGCTATCATTATCTTTGAGGAAATTGAGACAGAGGTTAAGTGACTTGTTCAGGGTCATACAACTAATAAGTTTTTTTAAAAAGATTTTTGGAAAAATTTATTTAATTAATTTATAATATTTTCCCATCTCAATGCAATGCCCCTGAACAACCTGCAGGGACCAAGGAGAAAAAAAACACTACCCACAAACAGGACAAATGGTGGAAGTAAAAACACGGAGGAAGGACAACAGCTTGACTACAGGGGTAGAGGGGATATGAATGAGGAGAGACTCTGAATGAACACCCTACTATGGAAACCAATAGCATGGAAATGGGCTCTGGTTGAGGAAGCATGTGATACCCAGAGGAATCGCGCATCACCAATGGGAGGGGTGGAGGAGTGGAGGAGAGGAAAAAAAAAAAGGTGATCTTTGTTTCTAATGAATAACGTTGGAAAATGACCAAATAAAATTTAAAAAGAAAAGAAAAGAAAAAAACAAAAAAAGAAAAAAAATAAAGTTCAATGAAGGATCAAAAAAAAATAATATTTTCCCACGTTTACAAGATTTGTGTTCTTTCCCTCCTCTTCTGCCACTCCCCTCCCGTAGCTGATGCGCGATTCCACTGGGTTTTACTTGTATCCTAGATCAGAACCTATTTCCATGTTATTCATGTTTGTACTAGCTTGATCATTTAGAGTCTATATCCCCAATCATATCCCCATCAACCCTTGTGATCAAACAGTTGTTTTTATTCTGTGTTTCTATTCCCACAGTTCTTCCTCTGAATGTGGATAGTGTTCTTTCTCCTAAGTCTTTCAGAATTGTCCTGGATCATTGCACAGCTAATAAGTTTCTGAGGCTGAATTGGAATTCACATTTTCCTGATTCCGGGCTTAACTCCTGATTCATTGTGGTACCTCACCGTCTCAGCTTTTTATATTGTATGCTGGCTTCCTGATTTTGCTTATTTGACTGTATTAGTTGAAATGAGATAGCATGCATAAAATGTTTTGCCAAACTTAAAGCATTGTAAATACTGGCTGTTATATAGGTCTTCCATATTTCTCCATATTCATTTTTTCTTATATCACAATAATAGTTACCTTCATGCATAGTGTAAAGGAAAATTTTAGCGTTGTGACCTAAACTATATTAATTATTGGTTGCCATGGGATATCCCAAATAAAATACCCAAGACAGCTGGAAATTTATGGTGATTTTAATTAATATAGAGGAAAGAAATTAAGGAGAAGGGAGAGGGAAAAGGTGTAGGATTTCTCCTGCCTGGCCTGTGCCAGGAGGAAGATTAGAGGCTTATAGGAAGATAAAGTTTAGAGAGTAAAGGAGAAGGGAATCAGCCTGAACTCCAAGAGGGCTCAGCTAAGATGCCTGAACCTGAATTAGCTCAAGGGCAAACTCACCACCAAAACCTACACAAATAGCTGCCACCATGCCAAGATGTTCGAACGCTTAGCATGCTGCCAGCCAGAGCCACCTCTCCTGGGAAAGAAGCCAAAGAGAGGAAATGACGCAAAATATATGGACAGTTGTACATCACTTTCCTGCATCTCAGTTGTACCAATGGTAGCTTAGCTTGACTTAGGACAGTCCAGGGGTCTGTCAGCTGTTTCTGCATATGTCTGTTAAAGGCCATCCTCCTGAATACTTAATCCTTAAGTATGGGTATAGACATTTCTGATTTTGTTAGAGAAAGTATCTTCGTTGTTACAATCAGGAGATAGCGAAATCCAATCTTCACAATAGTTTATTTAGTTGTTTTTTAAAAACCCTTACCTTACATCTTAGAACCAATACTATGTATTAGTTCCAAGGCAGAAGAGTGGTAAAGGCTAAGCAATGGGGGTTAAGTGACTAGCCCAGGGGCACACAGTGAGGAAGTGTCTGAAGCCAGATTTGAACCTAGGATCTCCCTTCTCTAGTCCTGTCTCTCAATCCACTGAGCCACCCAGCTGATCCCCATCACAGTTTATTTAGCCTCATGCCAGTTAGCATCTATACTGTTTCCAGGTCTTTTATACTACAAAAAAGTGTGTCTATGAAGATTTGGGTGTATATAGGTAGGACCTTTCTATTTTTGACCTTGTGATGTATATATATATATATATATATATATATATATATATATATATAAGCCATGGGATCTCTGGGTAGATGTAATCCTAATTAAAAAAAACAACAAAATGCAAGGAATTTTTTTAAACTATGTCAGTCTGAGAGTACTTCCATTGGACTAAATAGTGAAGAGTGAAAATTGTTTCTATAAGGAAATGATTTTGAATGTTCATACACAAAATGGGGAACAGGAGTAGTCCACTGAGAAGAAATCAATAAAGAAAGAAGCAGCAGCAGGCTTTGGGCTTTTACCATTATTCTTTTAATCTTTCTTTTCTGTCTAGTTATTTGTCTTCTTTCTGAACTTCTTGTAACACCAGAAGTTGCTAAACAACCATTTTTCTTCTTGCTAGATGCTATCATTTCCTTCTGCCATCTCTTTTCTTTTCTTCTCACATTAATATCTGATTCAGAGTATCTTTATTCCCTGAGAAATCTGAATTCCTTTAAGGTATGTTACAAACTATTTTTTGAGTTTTATAATACTTTTCCTTATATTAAAAGAGACTATAAATCTCGCTGTTACACCAGTTTAATTGCTAATTTAAATTAGTCTGAAGATTTCTCAGAGTCTGATGTAAAACTATGAGGCTCTAGCTCTGGACAAGGAATGAAATGGATTAGAGTTTTTAGGCTCTTTTTCTTTTCTTTTTGCATTCATACAATATATTCTTATATTTTTGTTGTGCTTGAGATGTGGGGGGGAAAGGGACACGAAGAGCTCTCATGTGGAAGAGGGACTAGATTTATGCTTATTACCATCCTTCCTTCCCCCAGACCCCTAGCCTAGGAGGCATCCTGGACTCTTCACTAACTCTCACCCCTTATATGCAAGCTGTTATCAAGGCCTTTCTCACCTTTGTCCCCTTCTCTCCTCCAACCCTGCCTCCACTCTAGTAGAGGCCCTCATCACTTCCTGACCTAGTTATTGAGATAGCCTGCTTATAGAGCTGAATGCCTCAAGCCTGCCCCCGCTGGAGCCCTTCCTCCACTCAGTCACCAAAGTGATTTTCCTAAAGTTTGGCTCTGACCAAATCACCCCTTACTCAGTAAATTCCAGTGGTTCCCTGTCACTTCTAAGATGAAACAGAAATACTGTTTGGCATACAAAGCCCTTTATAATACACCTCCCCATTTCCAGTCTTCTGCCCCCTACATCTCACCCTTCCATCCACCCCCATGTCCTCTTCAGTCCAGTGACACTGGCTTCCTTGCTGGTCCTTGAACAGGTTACTGCATCTCCTCTTCTGGGAATTTTCACTGGCTGACTCCAGTGCCTGGCATGCTCCCATTTCCCCCCCTCTGTTTCATGATGTCTTCCCCATTAGATGGTGAGCTCCTTTGTATCTCTCACTTGGCACATGTCTAGCACAGAGCGGGCACTTAAATGCTTATTGACACTATTTCTGCTGTGAAATCCAGTTTCAGGAAACACAGGAAAGCAGAGTAGCAGAAAAAGCATGATTATTCTTGGGAATAGGTGCTTCTGGCTACCAAGTGCTGAGGGCTGGGCGACTTGAAGCACATTATTGAGCCGTGCTGATCCTTAGTTTCCTCTTCTGTAAAAGAAGGTCCCTGGATTCATTTCTCTCAGAGGTTCTGTACTTGAGAGCATAAATGGAGGACTGTGTTTTAAGAGACTCAGAGTAAGAAGTTATAACTCAAAATGTGGAAAGATGCCAGTTCATATCATATATCACTAAATCTGTACATGCTGTGAACCCAACTTCTGGGTCATTCTGAGGTGTGAAGAATGATGACAGCCAAAGGCAATTCTGGTTTAAGATAAAAACTCATTTGCAAAACCTTAGGGAGAAAGATGATAGAAGATGGAGAAGTATAAAGAAGAAACAGTGGAGGGTAAAACCATAAAAAAAGGTTTGGCAAGAGGCTTAGCTAAGTAAAGATGTCTCCAAGGGCACTGAAGGGTGAAAAAGCAAGAGAACAAATGGAAGAAAATTATCTGCAGAGATTGTTTAAACAAACGTCTTCACAAAACAGTAAAGTATTTGTACTCTAATCACAGAAGAAGACAGGTTAGGCCAAATGTAACTAGAGGAAATCTATGTGGAAGATGAAGAAATATGAAGGCATTACAGCATCAATTTATGTATCTGGTAGGGGGAAGAGAACATTTTATGGGTTTGGGAAAAAATAAAACTTTATTAATATTTCCAAAAGGCAACATCATTAATTTTTGGCCTATATATTCATTTTCCCCATTTATATAAAGATTGATTTGTGGAAATAATCTACATGTGCATTGAAGATGTCTTTGATTAGGGTATTAGTTGATAATAGGCAGGACTTTTAAAGTGATTTACCACTGTAGACAACTTTTTTTTAACCTTTATCTTCTGTCTTAGGATCAGTCTGGTGTAATGGTTCCAAGACAGAAGAGTGATAAGAGCTAGGTAATTGGGGGTTAAGTGACTTGCCCAGGGTCACACAGCTGGGAAGTATATGAGGTCAGATTTGAATTTAAGGCCTCCCATCTCTAAGCCTGCCTCTCAATCCACTGAGAGCCACCTAGCTGCCCCCAGTAGAGCCCTAAGAAAGCATTCAGAAATGTGTTTAATTGCCAGATTCAGCCTTATAATAATATCATTACAAACATGCTGGTGGTACATCATAGTCCTCCAAATGAGTAGTAGCATTACAGTTCATATGCCATATATAAAATATCTGCGAACTTCAATTTCATTATATTTTAAAAGTCAATCCTGAGTTACAAGTTAGTTTAAACCAGATATTTTAACAACTTAACAGAATACCCTTATCTCTATCTAAACTCTTCTTTGCACTAGAGTAGTGGAGGTTGCTTGAGTAAACATGGAAAGATCACCTACGCTACAAAATGTGATGATTCTCTTTACTCTAGATTATTATACAAGAAAGCACAATGAATGGCCTTTCAGTTATTGAAAAGCAGTATTTCAACCAAATCATTGTAATTAGATTGTTTACCACTTGGAAAATTAGGGAATTTAAACCAGAAATGTCTACTTTTGTTTTAATCAGAGGACCTGCTTCAGCCTTTGCCTTTGGACAAGCTCAAGCATATTGGTTAACATATGGGATTTTGCAAATGAAAGATAAGTTTTTTCCCCCTAAAACATATCATGGGTTAAAGTCATATGAGACTATTAAGTAGATGGTCCTCATTATTTAATAAATTAAAGATGCTAATAAATTTTAAAAGCATTTATATTGAGATGGAGAAGACTTCCTTTGATAAAAATAGTTGAACTCAATTAACTCAACCAAATGCTAAACTAATCAAAATTTTTAAAAGAAACAAAAAAGTGTGAGAACGTGGTTGTTGCTGAAATTGTAGCAAAATAGGGGAAAAAAATCATTAATTTAAACACAATCTTCCCTCATCTACCTAATTCCTAAAATTTTTAAAGCGATTCATAATTAAGTTTTCTAATTGATGTAACCAACATGAAGATAGAGTATACAATAAAAAGAATCTCAAACTTTTTCTTGGTAACATAAGGCAAAAGACAACTATTCATTGGTAACTTTCTTGGAGATAATTTGATAGTCTATGCTATTTGCCTATTTTAAAAATCTTCACCTTCTGTCTTAGAATCATTACTATGTATCAATTCCAAGTTAGAAGAGTACTAAAGACTAGGCAATTGGGTATAAGTGACTTGCCCAGGGTCACACAGAAGGAAGTGTCTAAGGCCAAATTTGAATCTAAGACCTCCTAGTTCTTGGCCTGGCTCTCTATTGAGACAGCTAGCTGCCCCTTTTTGCTGCCTTCTTTAAAAAAACATTTTTTTCCCAGTTACATTTAGAAACTGTTTTTGACAATTTAAAAAAATATTTTGGGATTCAGA
Organism: Monodelphis domestica; assembly: GCF_027887165.1. Taxonomy (NCBI): domain Eukaryota; kingdom Metazoa; phylum Chordata; class Mammalia; order Didelphimorphia; family Didelphidae; genus Monodelphis; species Monodelphis domestica. The sequence goes on from NC_077227.1 coordinate 75,429,004, forward strand.
ATTTTTATAAAGTTGCGATTCAGTTTAATAATAGTCATTGTAGCTTTCCCTACAGAACATGGCAGGAATGAGTGCCACTGTCTTTTATTGTCATGAAAAACATACATCCATATTGGTCATTGTTGTAAGAGCAAACTCATATATAACCAAAACCTATAATAAAACCATAAATACACTGATGTGAAAGACATCTCCAACAGTTTTTTCTCTGGAGGTGGATAGCATTCTCCATCAAAAGTCTTTCAGGATTGTCCCAGATCATTGCATTGCTGAGATTAGCCAAGTTTTCATAGATAATCATTGTCCAATATTGCTGTTATTGTGTACAATGTTCTCCCAGTTCTGCATATTTCCCTCTGCAACAGTTTCTGCAGATCTTTCTGACTTTTTCTGTAATCATCTTGCTTATCATTTCTTATAGCACAATCATATTCCATCACCAACATGTACCACAATTTGTTCAGCCATTCCTTAATTGATGTACATTCCCTCTGTTTCCAGTTTTTTGCCACTACAAAAAGAGCTGCTATAAATATTTTTGTACAAGTAGATCCTTTCCCCTTTTTAATTATCTCTTTAGGATACAGACCCAGTAATGCTATTATTGGATCAATAGATCTGCACAGTTTTATATCCCTTTGAGCATAGTTCCAAATTGCTCTCCAGAATGGTTAGATCTATTTACAACTCCACCAACAATGCATTAGTGTCCCAATTTTGCCACATCTCCTCCAACGTTTACCACTTTCCTTTACTACCATATTGGCCGATATGATAGGTGTAAAGTGTTACTCAGAGTTGTCTAATTTGCATTTCTCTCTTCAATAGTGATTTGGAGCATTTTTTCATATTAATTTCTTATTTGACTAAATGATTAATATCTTAGAACTGCCTGTTTATATCCTTTGACCATTTTTTCAACTGGAGAATGCTTTTTACCCTCATAAATTTGACTCAGTTTTCTATATATTTGAGAAATGAGTCACTTATCAGAGATACTTATTATAAAAGTTTCCCCCACATTTGCCGTTTTCCTTTTAATCTTGGTTGCATTTTGTTTGTACAAAAAACTTTTAAATGTAATTAAAATTACCCATCTCATTTTTCATAATGTTCTCTGTGTCTTAATTGATCATAAATTCTTCCCTTAACTATAAGTCTAATAGGCAAACTTTTCAGTGTTCTCCTAATTTGTTTTAGATGTCACCTTTTATTTATAGATCAAGTTTTGATGTTTTCTTGGTGTAGGAAATGAGATGTTAGTCTATGCCTAGTTTCTGCCATACTGTTTTCCAGTTTTCCCAATAGTTTATGTCAGATAGTAAGTTATTGCCTCCAAAGCTTGGATCTTTGAACTCTTTTAAGTTGCTATGGACATTAACTGCCCTGTTTTGATTACCTAATTTATTCCATTAATTCACTACTCTAGTTCTTAGCCAGTACCTGATTATTTTGATGATTTGTTGCTTTGTAGTATAGTTTGAAAACTGGTATTGCTGGACTTCTTCATATTTTTTTCAGTGATTTCCTTGATATTTTTGATCTTTGATTCTTTTAGATGAATATTGTTATTTTTTGTAGTTCTGTGACATAATTTTTGAGTAGTTTGATTGCTATGGCACTGAATAGGTGAATTAATTTAGGTAGGATGGTTATTTTTATTACATTGGCTTGACCTATCTAAGAGCAATTAGTGTTTTTCCAATTATTTAGGTCTGACACTTTGTGTGAAGAATATTTTGTAATTGTGTTCATATAGTTGCTAAGTTTATTTTGTTAGTTTTTTTAACTTATATTTTATATTTTGTATTTTATATTGTCTAAAATTATTCTGAATGGAATTTCCTTTTCTATCTCTTGCTGTTGGAGTTTGTCGATGATTTTTCCTACTTTTTAATGAAGTTAAAGCTCATTTTTGTTCCAGGGAAATACTTGGTGTTTTCCAAGTATTCTACCAATGTATCATTTTACCAGATAATGCTTTTGCTTTTGTTGGCATTTGTATAAGAGAACAAAGAGTCTGACTAGTCTTTTGTCTAAAGAACCCATTCAGATGATGTCTAGGCTTGTGTTTGCCTCCCAGCTTAGTGAAGCAGCGGATAGAGTGCTGGGCATCAGGAAGACCTGAATTCAAATCTTGCTTCAGTTACTAGCTATGTGTCTCTAGACAAGTCACTTTACCTCTGTCTGCTTCTGTTTCCTGAACTGTAAAGTAGTAATAGCACCTACCTCAGGGTTGTTGTGAAGAGTAAATAAAGTAACATTGTTAAAATGGTTAGCATAGGAGGCAGCTGGGTGGCCCAGTGGATTGAGAGCCAGACCTAGAAATGGGAAGTCCTGGGTTCAAAGGTGGCCCCAGACACTTCCCAGCTGTGTGATCCTGGGCAAGTCACTTAGCCCCCCATGGCCTAGCCCTTACCACTCTTCTGCTTGGAACCAATACACAGCATTGATGCTAAGGCAAAAGATAAGGATTTGTTGTGTTTTTTAATTTACAAAGAATAAAGATACAGTGGTAGCTTATTCTCCAGTTTCTGTGTTGCTGTAATTAGCCAAACTAAACATATTTAGCATTTTTATTCTGACTCAAATGTATGGGCTTTTGTTTGTTTGTTTGTTTTTTTAATGAAAGGAGTTTGACAACACAGAGAAGGGTGAAACCTATTCCCTTTTTCTAGACATCATGCTGCTTGTCAAGTAGTGGAAATAACAGTCACTGATTACTGCACAGGTCAGTTAGAGGGAGTGTAATGAGTACCACCACTGTGAAATGAGCAAAGAGAAGTCCTGAGGCAGATGAAAAAAGGGAGTATATTTAACCTAATGAAAGCAGGGTCTGTTTTTCTCTGTGACTGCCGAAGCCTTACCTTGGCTAGCCTTGGAGCTGTAGCCAGCATGTGCCCCAGCCCCTCCTTTCAAGGGTGCCTTTTCCGGAAAATAACGTACCAGTGCTGCTGATGGGCACGTGGGAGGGAGTGGGGGATTAACAGAGAATGGCCACTGCTGACACTCTGGCCAAAGGCTCTGGGCCCAGCACAAACTCTGCATTGTCCTTATGAGGTGATTCTCTTATGATAAATGATCCTGCCTTATCAGCAGAAAGAGCTGTTTGTAAAGGATATGCCTTATTGTGCGTAACTCCCTCTCCCCACAGCCCTTTTCTGTCCCTTTCATGGAGTCCAGCAATTCCACTATCCCCAGCAATAGAAAAACCTTTCTGCTTCTCTGCCCTTTCTGAACAATAAGTATTCCTGGATATGACTCATGGCTCTTGTCACATTATAGAAATGGAAATAGTCTATCAAGAAGGAAAGGCATCTCGCCGTGCAGGCAAGATAGTATAACGTCCGCCGTCAGACATTTGTTAAGTGCCTGCTGTGCTAGGCTTGTGAGGTAGAGAGGAAGTGATTTGAGTCCTCCTTACTGTCCCAGAGACCTGGGGCAAGGCCTTTGTCTTTTCTGGGCCAGATGACGTGAGCTCCAAGGTTCCTTCTAGCTCTGCTATGATGATTGGAATCGTCTTACTTGGCTCTTTTATCCATCTTCTCTGTTATTGAGAATGGGCTTCCAGTTGGACAGTGTGCCTTTCTTTGCTACTAGGAATCCCAGGATGACAGGGCTCCTTTCTCCCCAAAGTGCAGAATAGTTCCTTTCATTGCTTTCTATAGCTGAATTAGAATTCTAGCAGATAGAGTGGATGAACACCTGCATCTTTATTATAGCTTGTGCAGTGGTAACTGTCCTTCCTGAAAGAGGACCAAAATCCTATCCCTGTGGTGGGGATCAGCGTCCACTATGAGCTTGGTCAGGCACAAATGGCCCATATGAATATCTGGGGTGAAAATGTCTACATGGGGACGCCCCATGTTTGAGCTGCCGCCATCCTGCTGTGTTTATCAAGCACTGCGCCTTAACGGGTGCACACCTTCTGTGCCAGCCTCCCGTGCCTCGCCATTGATGCCAAAGTTCTTCAGAGGCCTTTAGAGTGTGCTCGTATCGCTCCTGGCCTTGGGGAGCCCTTGCCTTGTGTGAGCTCTGCATAAAGGGATCTTTTATGCAGACCCGCCTGGCCTTTGAACAACATGTCAACCATCGGAGTTGGGCTCTCTGCAGAGTACTTGCTGGTGCCGCTTGGGAAATGGCCTTGGCGTCTGCTACTTCCCTTGCCAGGTGATCTTCAGAATCGTCCCAAGACAGTGCAAATGGAAGCGATTCAGCTTCCGGGCATGGCTCTGGTGTGCCGGCTTTCCTGGGACGTACAAGAATGAGGTTAACCCCGTTCACGACCTTCAGCTTGGCAGGTCCCCTAAAAGGGCTCCTCTTGCTCTGTCTGCACACCCTTCCTTTGTTTCCTGCCCATCTGGAAAATTTCACTTTTCTCTCTCCTCTTACCTTAAGCTCATTTCTGTATTTTCACCCAGGTTTATGGATTTCGGTTGGGTTTATAGAAACTTTTATATAGCTACGTTTATTTAGTACAAAGTATGCCCTTCTATTGCCATATTCAAGTCACAACTTCCATTCTACCAAATCCTAGTGTGATCTGGGAGGCCATATTTAACGTAAAATTTTCTAGTTCACTCTGCCTTTAAATTTTTGTTTAATTTTTATTGATATTCTTTGTTTTTACATCTTTATTTAAAAAACAAATCCTTTCCTTTTTCCTTCTCCAGCAAACCTTCCCTTGTAACCAAAACGAGAAAAAGGTAATACTAATGGGAACCGTAACTGAGTGTGCCAGTATCTGTAACGTTGTTCACACCATAATGTGCTACCCAATTTCCCTCCACTTTAAAGAAAGGAGGGAAGCGCATATTGGCATCTCTGGTAGAGGTGATACAATGGACAGAGTGCTGTGCCTGGAGTCAGAAAGGCCTGAGTTCAAATGCAGCCTCGTAGGTTTAGCTCGCTGTATGACGGCACGTGTCTCGTAGGGTTGTTGTGAAGGTCGAATGAGCTGGCACACGGTAGGCACTTCAGGATGTTTGTTTCCTTCTTTCTGGGCCCCTCCTTTTTGTGGGATCCTCCTTCCCTCTGTTAAAAGAAAGGTTTCGTCTGGATGAAAGAAGTTGGGGTGTGGGGCTAGGGAAGTGTCATGTTGAGGAGGCTAGACGTAATCTGCTTATTATCAGCCCCCGGTCCCTCATGCTCCCACCTGGACTTCTCACACCATCTTCTCCCCCTCCCCCAATATCCAGTTGTGGCCAAAGTCTGTTGATTTCACCTCTGCGCCATCACGTCTGTTGTGACACTGCTGCCACCACAGTGCAGGCCCTCCTCCCCTTCGCCTTGGATTGCTGCTGCGTCCTGCTGTGGGTCTCCTGTCTCTGACCTTCCCTTAGCACAGCTCTGACCAGGTCACGTCCCAGCCCAAACTTCAGGAATACCCTGTCGCTTCTAGGATCAAATAGGGAACCCTCTTGTGGCTATTCAGAGCTCTTCATCACCTGGCCCCACTGTTATCCTTTTCAGTCTTTTTACACCTTTCTTTTCTTCATACTTTTTTTCGTGCAATGACCCTGGTCTCCATAAGATACTCTATCTCTTAGCTCTGGGCATTTTTACTGGCTGTCCCCTTTAGCTAGAATGCCCTTCCTCCTCATCTCCTCCTGGCTTCCCTCAAAATTAAATAAAACCCCACCACTACCTGTAGTGAAGCCTTTCCTAGTCTCTCAGTACACTGCCTTCCTTCTATTGATTATTTCCTATTTATCCTGGGCATAGTTTGTACAGAGTCATTTCTCGGTTCGATTGTGCACTCCTCTAGGTCAGGGACTGGCTTTACTTTTCATGTTTAGCACAGTACATAGTAGGCATTTAATAAATGCTTATTGGATTGGTACACCGGACCTTTCATGCTTCCTAGATACAGCTATTCGGACAGTTCCAGATCCACTTAGTGGTACTATCACCTAACCCTCATCTCTCTTTCTGTATTATGGATTCTATCTCAAGATAGAACTCATCATCTCTAAAAAGCCAGAATGTTAGAGAAGCTTCTCAGGCCCTTTTTACTTTTTCCCCTGGGAGACAAGTTTGTCCTTGCAAATATAATTAGTTACCTCATATATGAAAAGAAATGTGGTGCCTACTGGTCAGATCACTGCAGTAGTTCTTTGGGTATCCTTAACTCCTGGTGGGGAAAAAAACTTCCTTTGTGCACCACCATAGTAAAATTGCCCATGCCTCTTCTCCTTCATACACACAAAAGCATGTTATTTCTCATGCCATACTTCTAAATTTCATTTTAATTTGCATATACTATAAGAACTATATTCGATATATACATGACCAGTTGATCTATAGTATAATTTGTGTAGCTAATTTTATGTGCAGCTGAATTGCTTTAACTCAAACACTTCTAGTATATTCACTTATGACTCAGTGACTTAAATTATCACCTGTGATTAAGATGCATTCAAGATATATTATTAGATATAAATTTGTGTTTGCTTCTAGCCTTCTTTCCCCTTATGGAAATCTTAGTTTTATCAATTTGGAAACTTAGCTTTCTAATGAAGTTTTCTTTAAATTCTGTCAACTCTGTAACTCATTCCATTCCCGCCCTCCGCCTCTTGCAGCCCCCCCCCCTCCACAATGGGGCTTAAGTGACTTGCCCAGGGTCACACATCCAGGAAGTATCTGAGGCCACATTTGAACCCAGAACTTCCCGTTTCCAGGCCTGGCTCTGTATCCACTGAGTCACCTAGCTGCCCCTCTGAAACTTATTGTTGTTAAGAAAAGGTGTACTTGAGGAGGTCCTGTATTTGTTTTGTAGGTTAATTGAGCCAATCTCTTTAAATATGGCTAGACCTAGATGAAGTATAATCTACTAGTAGGTGATTAGGGGTAGAGGTCAAATCTCATCCAAATTATATCTTAATTTCAACCTTGTGAACTTCCCCCTCCTCTCCACCTGAATCACCTTTCTCTTTTCCAGAGAACACAAAATTCCTTATGAAAAATATGGTGAGGGGGAAAAAGTTTTAGAACTCAGTGTGAACTCTTTGAGATCATGTTAGCATAAGCAAGAGAGGATGATGTTTTCTTAAAAAAAAAAAAGGTTATCCTTGGGTTAGGGCCCATAAGTCTCACATCCTAAGATTCAGCAATATAATTTTACATATTTAAAATTCTATCTCAAGAGAAATAATGCCCTCCATGGACGGGCTTGGCAGATTTGACCTAGGCCTTTGACTTCTCCCATGATTAAAGGAAACTTCAAAGAACATAGTATCACTTTGGCCTCCCCACTTGGCATGTGTTTGATGTAAGCAAAACATATTTTCATATAAACGGCAAAAGCCGATGAATCCCAAATACTTCTTATTCAGGTCATTTTCCCTGCTCTTCCTAGTCTGTTGATAGTAGGGATATCAAAAAGAAGCTTTTCCCTATTATATACACAAAACCAAACTGTGTTTAGTGAGGTCAAAACCTAGTTCAGGAGAGAGAACTGGGGCTAGAAAGGAGATTCTGTTGGGAAACAATGTGTATATATATGACAATTAACTGAACAGGATGATCTAATGCCTGCTGGCCTTTCCTATGAGAAGTATTATTATTGAGATGAGTGAAATTTCTGCTGCTCTTCTACAGCTAATTCTCTGGCAAAGACACTGACTTTCTGTCCAAAATGAACACCAGTAACATAAACTAGAGGGGAAAATGTTACTTTCCTTGTTTCTCTTATTTCCTTCCTGAACTAGACTCTCTTTATTTTCTGATATTTCCTATTATCCTCTCACATTAGGAGGAGAGAATGCTTCCTCTAGGCTTAAACTCTAAGCACCTAGAAAAGGTGAGAGGTTTGTGTGTTTGTTTTTTGTGATGGCACATTCTCAAAACTGTAAGGAATTAAATTTTGTGGTTGGACGAAATATATGAGAATTTTAAGATAATACTGTGATTGCCGATTTAAAAATATCATAGCTCAAGTCAAATTGACTTTCAATAGTTTTAGTTACATAGAAGTGGAAAAAGTGAAAGTAGAGGAATGTAAAAGAGGGCACCCTAATGTTGCTCTGGTCCCTGGCTCAACCCAGGCAGGGCTCATTAACCCCTCAGCTAGAGGACTTGGTGGTGAATGAAACAAGGGTTCAACCCAACAAGTCTTCCAAAAAGGGGAGGCCTCTCTGGAACTAATCTCCCAGAAGCCAGGAAAGAAGAGGATCAGCTTTTCACTCACCCAAAAAGAAGCTCCAAAGCGAGAAAGTCCAGGAGCAGTCTTACCAGAAATAATCCTAGAGCCAGACTCTGAGGTCCAAGTCATAGCTACAAACCACAGTCCCAGTCCAAAATCCTCAAACCCAAAAATTCAGGAAGAAGACTCCTTGGACAGGAAGTTCATCATCTTTTATAGTCCTTTTTTATGTTACTTCCTGTCCCTTCCTTCACTTTACGGGGACCATCTGCAATCTTTTAATTTGCTTAGAATGCCCAGGGGTGGTCAGCCATTTATGAGTAGTCACCCACTTGTGGAGTGGCTTGTGGATCTCCCCTACTTAGTGTTAAGTAGGGGTGTCTATGCTTTTGGTTGATTAAATTTAAAAGTAGGCAAGGGAAGAGTCAATCCCATCTTCACAAAATAGAGGCTTAAATTGAAAGAAAAGAAATAATGAATTCTCATTATCAAAAACAGATTTCTTTTGGAAAGTTTATGCTCTTCTAAAAGGTTGGTTAGCCCTCAAGTATTCAGTCATTTCTCATCCTTTTGGCTACAGGTGCTTATGGTTGTAAGAATTTTAGAGAACACACAGAAAGATGGTATAAGATTATAAACTTGATTTATTTGATGAACTTAAATATAATTGATTTATTTGATGGGCATAAATGTGGTTAGCATCAAAAACAAAGCAGGAAGAAAGTAAATAAACTTGTACCCACAGAAGAGGTTAAGAAAATACAATTCCCTCCTTTATAAAGATGTGTGATAGATGGATGGGGATCATTGCATGTATTATCAGTCTAGTTTTGTTGAATTTGTTTTTTCCCTTTAAATTTTTTTTTTTTACGAGGCTTGTTGGGAGGAAGGTGAGAGAATTTGGAAATGAAGGTTATGTAAAAACAAAAATATATTTTTTACTCAATCTGTGATTTTATTGGCATAGGGAACTCCAGAAAATTACTTATATCAATGTAGTTTGGCAGCTGATCTCCAATATGCATATTAGAAGGTTGTTCAGGGAACTGAAAGGTGACACCCTAAACGTGTCAGAGAGAGCATGTGAAGGCTGATCTTTTTACTTCTTTTGTCTAATATATGAGGCACACCTTTATACCTTTCATGAAATATATCAATAAAAATTTAAAATAATTTAAAAAAGAAATAGTCTGTTTTGAGGCTACAAATACAAATACAAGGACCCTTTCTGAAATTTTTGTTTTGAAGGCCCAGATTACTTTCTCACCTTAGATGGTGAGAAAAGGTGTTGCTTGCTCCATCCTTCCTCCTATACTTCCTTCTTTCCTTAAATCCTTACTTTCTGTCTTTGTAGCAATTCTAAGACAGAAGAACAGCAAGCTTTGGGCAATCGGGTTAAGTGACTTGCCCAGGGTCACACAGTTAGGAAGTGTCTAAGGCCAGATTAGAACCCAGACCTCCTGTCTCTACGTCTGACACTATTGACAGTGCTTTCTAGCTACCCCCATTGCTTTCTGAAGGAATAAATGTTCATGGTGTTTGTACCTTGTAACTTATAGCAAAACTGATAGCAAAAACAGGATTGGGTAGATTTTAAAATACGATTCACATTCAGATTTCAGCAAATTTTATAAGAATAGTATAGCTAGGGGCTGAACTTTCTTTAATGAATTACTTAAATTGCTTTTGAAAGTTACACCAACCATCCCACCAAACACTTCATATTGAATTGAGTGCTTTTGAAAGGAAAAGGCTGGATGAGTTAAACATGTGCTTGGTGAACAAGGGAAAATTGAAGATTAGCAAGTAACTTACAACTGGGTTACCTTCATAAATTCTGGAGAAAGATCTCTCACAACCGGGTTATTCTTTGTTTTATGCTGAACGACCATTCTCATACTTACTTATTTTTCATACAACTACTTACTTTATTTTGTTTGTCTAAGACAACTTATCTATAGGAATTGATTCTCCAGTTCTTTGATTCAGATCTTCTGAGTCATCTTCAGGCCACTAGTGTGTTCTTCTATACCTTCTTCAGGTTTCTATCTGAGAAGCACCTTTGATAAGCCACAACATCCCTACCAGCACTTGCCTTCCCTCTCAGATGAGGTAGGAAAAAAGAAAAGTTACATATTTATTAACAACAATATGGAGGCTTCTGTTCTAGGAATTGCAGATAATACTAAGAATTACTCCCTGTCTTTTGAATTTAGCAATAACTTATCCAAGAGTTTTTCACTAGGCCTTAATTCTCAAAAGTCTCATAGAGTAGGTAGGAATTATGAGCCGCTGGGCAGTTTGAATAAAACACTTCATAGACCACCTGAGAAATTTCATTTTGTCATTTTTAAATGTCATGTATATTGCTTTCCATGCTTTATAAGATGGTTCTTAAAAATGTTAGATAATTAGTGGAAAGAAAAAATACACCTACATATAAAATCTTTGTTTGACAACTGTTTCTTTTCCTGGCTCTGCAGAAAAGTAAGCAATACAGTATTCTGTTACTTGCCCATGAAGAGAAGGTTTTGACATCAAACTAGATCAATTAACAAATATTTATTTAGTACTTATTCTGTGCCTCAGGCAGTCTGTACTTGGGTACTAGGGATAGAAGTTTAAAAAATGAAATAATCTAATCTCTGCTTTCAAAGAATTTATATTCTAAAGGGGGAGAAAACAAGTATGTGGTAAATATGTAATGTCTAAATATAAAATTAATAGATACTACTAGTTACTTAGAGGAGAAAGAACATTAAACATGGAAGACTATGAAAGACCTTGTGCAGAAGATGGTGCCTGTATCTTAAGAGAATAAAGGGACTCTACAGCTAAGGTAAGGAGGGAGAACATTTCATACTTGAGAGAAAACCCTCAGACATAAACTCAGAATCAGAAAAAGGCTACTTTGGATGGCTAGCAGCCAAAGGGAGGAAGAAGAGGAGTAATATCCAGTGAGAGGTAAGTGGCAGATTGTGTGAGACTTTAAAAAACTAAACGAAGATATTTGTATCTTCTCCGAGGGGCATCCAGAAGCCATGGGAAATAGATTAGGTAAGTGGTTTCATGGCCAGATAAGCCCTTAAGGAAAATTACTTGGGTAGTAGAATATAGCAGTAGTATTAAACTCTCAGTAGAAACGACTACGAAACTGTACATCAGAATTCCTTCTGGCTGCACATTGTCTTGGAAATCTATATATTAACATTACCGATCTTCCATTGTATTTTAACTTAATATTCCCCATTCGTAGTGTTGTGGTTCTGGGCAGTGTGTTTGACCCCTCTGATGTATAGAATGGACTGGAATGTTGAAAGACTTGAGGCAGGGAGCAAGATTTGGCAATTGATTGGATTTGTGAGATGGAGACTATAGGAGGCCAGGATCATGCTGAGATTATAGACCTGAGACACTGGAAGGATTACCATGCCTTCAGCAGAAATAGGGAAGCTTGGAAGAGGGGAAAATTTGGGGAAAAGAGAGTTCAGTTTTGAAGAAGTTAAATGTGGGCTATTTGATCTAATAATACCAATTTGATTGATAGTTAGAGGATATAGAACATTGCCTGGAACATATCTGTTGCTTGATTAAAGGCTTGTTGAATCCTGATGGGTAGCTGGGCTGATGTAGACCATTAGGACTAGGAATGGTTCTTCCAGAGAACCGAAAGCCCTGAAGAACAACAGAATATATGAAAACTGTTAGTAAAAATTTTTTTTCTTCTTCAAGTTTTCTTAACCCCTTTCCTCATGAACACAATTGCAAACAACAAAAAAGGCGTTAAAAATAAAATGAATGTTCATCATATATCATTGCATAACATGACATCTTCCTGCAACATATTGGTAAGAGTTTTGTATATAACACATCTGTGATTTCACATTTCTTGTATTAGATTCCTCCATGTTCTGAAACATGTGAAAGGAATTGGTCTATGTTTTGAAGAAAACATGGAAGAAGTAGAATAAAGGGAGTATGTGAAAGAGTTGTATTTCCATCCATCCAAGCCAACCTGTTGGTTTTAGAAATGTATGTGGATAAAAACAATTCACCTAAGAAACAAACAATTCCTAAAAATGATGCAGGAGATAAGACTGATTAAAGGCCCATATGAAAAAAAAAGTGTATTCAGTATTTTTTTATTGATGTTTATCTGTGCCTGTGTGTGTTGATGGAAAGTGGGGGTTGACCTTTTTTTTAGTTCCTTTTCTGAAAATAAGCAATTTAACATTGTGAACCTTGGCCCAGATTTTTGTACATTTTTGTTTTTCTGTCTTGTAATGTAGTAGACATATCATAACAATTTATATTATTAGATCAGATAGCTCAAATTTAACTTCTCCAAAACTGCACTCTATTTTTTCCCCAAATCCAATTATTTCTAGGCAGATAAATGATTTATAATTATTATTAGAATAAGCTATGCTTTTTAATTTAATATACCAAATGTTAATTTTATGAACAAGTCAAGTTATATATGAGGCTTTTTTGTTTTGTTTTAAAAGAGCTCCAGAAAATATGTAAGTACATGTATTTCAGTATTTCTAATAAAATTTATAAAAACTTCCTCTTCCCAGGGGCTCAATTTCTAAAAAATTTACCTTTCTCTTTCTCTCTGACCTATGACTTGGTATTTATATCATAAGAGTAGGAAATATAGTTTTATGCACCTGATATCCCTGTTACTGCCTTTGTTCATTTTTTCTAAAGCAGTCTTTTATTGACAATTTCAGACATTTGTTCAGAAGGCAGGGCCTGGAACCATTTATTAAGCTATTTGGTTTCAATCAAGTCAAAAGTTGAGTATATGTACTCAGTAGACTTTAGCAGGAATGGAATGTGTGTGGCTACAGTATTTGGTGTGATATACCTATACTGAATAAAAGAATTATTTAAAAAAGTCTCCGAAGCGTTCTACCATGGTTTTTTTTTTTTACTCTTCTAGAAGAAAGGCTGGCATTTACATTTAAAAATTATTTCTCTGGAAATTTTAGGGGTTGGTTATTTTTAAAAGACTTGCTCATTTTAAACCAGCAGCAAGATCCATTGAGAATTTTAAGGGTGGGCTTAAAAATGACTAGAAGTAAATGAGTATGTCTTCAGAAAGAGGTAAGAGGAAGACTTGTTTTATCTAAGTTTGTGGAGTAAAAGAAGTCCAGAATTAGAAACACCAGGATGGAAGATGGAAAGAACAAAGATAGATATTGTCTATCCAATGACACTGGCAGATGGCAAACAGGAACTCTCCTTTAAGTGGGGGGAAACTTTTGGAAGGGAATCTTCAGCTTTTGGAAAAGATTGTAAATGATGAAGGTGACTAAGGCCCTACTTTCGTTTAGAAAGAAGTGTGTGCTCTAAGGAATATAAGGAGGCCTTGTCCTAATTAAAAAAAGTTATCCCAAAGAGAGTTTTCCATGATGAGGTCTAGATAAGAAAGGGTATTCTGTGATGAAGAATTTATTCAAATTAGATTGAGACAGGCCTTAAGTAGAGATTCTGCTGACCAGGGAGCTCATCTTGTACTCACTCTTCAGAAGGCGCCATGCTCCTTTTGGAGCTAGCTGGCAGTGAGCCCCGGGGGGGGAGGGGGGGGGGGACAGCATTGCTTCTATGACAAGAAGCTTGCCTGCTTCTAGGTGTCTGGGAAGTGGAGTGAGTCCCTGGGAGAGGCAGGTGGCAGGCAGTGAAATTGTAGATGGCTCGCAGGGGCCTTGAAGAGAACAAAGTGCTCCAGGTACTGTTTGTCTTAAAGGTGACAGATAGTGTGTCTGGTGAAGGCTCATCCCCGGCGTCTCGGGAGCCGAGCCCAAGCCCCTTCCCTCAGTGGTGTCCTTTAGCAGCCCTGTCGGTTCCTGCAGGATTCCGTCTCTCTCCCTCTTTTCAAAGCCTGATGTCGGGGAAAGTGTGGCAGTTATTCCTACTAAGGTACAAGTGGCTGTGCGGGTGAAGTAGTTATCCCTCCTGGGGAGTTGGCTCTGGCTGTGGTTGCAGGACTGCCCGCGGCGGAGGCTTGTTCAGGACAGGCACGTACAGCTTTGGCGCGTCGGGAGAATGCTGCCTCAGCCCTTCCACCTTTCTGCTTTGCTTTGCCCCTCCCAAAGGGAGGTGGCTGAGAAGCTTCTAGCCGACACTCTGGTGGGGGCTTCCTAACATGTTGTTGGAGGGTTCACGTGTCCCAAACATCCCTGATGGCAGGTACCGTTAAGTCTGCCTGCAGGGTCCGGGGATTGCCATGAATCTTGGGGTCCTCTCTGAGGTTCAGCTTCCTGGCCTTGCGTGTGAACGACTTCATTTATAGAAGTCTTGAGCTAGTTTGTAACTGTAGCAGCCTCCTAGGGTGTGCACTCCTTTGGGATTGCACTCATTCCAGGAGGGCTGGAAATCATCGGCAATGAGTATTGATTGAGCCAATTCTCCCTTACGCTTGGACCATTTCCCAGGATGGAAATAAGGTTCTTAGGAGAAGTGATTTAACCCTTTTAGACGACAGCAGTACTGGCTGAAGCACTGATCAGTATTTGTAAGAGTAGATGGTGCCTGCCATTTATTCCAAACAGCTGACTTAAGTGCAATAAACTCTTTTTAGAAGAACTAACAATACTAGACCCATACTAGATGATCAATTTAATGTGATGCTTCCTGAGGGATGCCTTTGACTAAAGTCTGCAGGCTTTGTCAGGAGGAAAATAAAGTCCAGCCTTAGCTCAGCATTTAAAGGATGTTGAAGTGGTTTGGGAGAAGGTAAATTCTATATAAAAATAGTTACTGCAATAACATCTCAGTTAACTGGTGGTGACTTGGGACAATTTCAACCCTTTGGAACCCCATCAAAAAGGAAACAGAAAAAACCCTCTGCACAGCTGAAATAACTGTCCAGGGAAAGTTATTGCATGCTTAAATGCTTAAGACTTACTCCTCCTAGAAGAGACTTTTAGGCTTACCCTTTAAGTCTGATTTACTTTTATTTACAAAAAATATTTTGAAAACTTTGTTTTCTAATAAGTTGATAGGTTTATAGTGGTAAGCCAGAAGAAAGCTTGGGAGGCTTTTTGAAGTAGACATGTTACAACTAGAGAATTTTAATAAGAAACAGCAAGAATAAGGAGAAATAGAACCAAAAAAGGAATCAGTCTTTGTAATGCAGTACTCTAGCAGGTCTTCATATAATACTGAGTCTTAAAGAAAAGAATACATTGAGGGACGCTGGGTGGCTCAGTGGATCAAGAGCCATTTCTAGAGACAGGAGGTCCTGGGTTCAAATCTGGCCTTGGAACATTTCCTAACTGTGTGACTCTGGGTAAGTCACAACCCCCATTGCCTACCCCTTACCACTCTTTGACCTTAGAACCAATACCCTGTCTTGATTCTAAGATGGAAGGTAAGGGTTAAAAAAAATTAAATTTACAAAAACAAGAATATGAATAAAACATTTTAGAGAGATTTCTATCAAATTTACTAAAATAAATCTTGTTTTGACACTCAAGTTTCAAAAGATTTCAGATATCTGGAAAATTCACTTATGCCAGACAAATGAGATTTTGCTATAATAATATATCTAGGTGAGGGGGCAACTGGGTGGCTCAGTGGATTGAGAATCAGGCCTAGAGACGGGAGGTCCTGGGTTCAAATTTGCCCTCAGACACTTCCCAGCTGTGTGACCCTGGGCAAGTCACTTAACCCTCATTGCCTAGCCCTTACCACTCTTCTGCCTTGGAGCCAATATACAGTATTGACTCCAAGATGGAAGGTAAGGGTTTAAAATATCGGTTAAGGGTTAAAATATTAAATATATATATGTGTATATATATATATATGCCTGCAAAATGGCAGTTTCTATATCTAATTGTAGTTTATGTGATTAATAAAATTGTAGGAAATATTTTGGTGGAAGGGTGGGGGTTGGGGTAGAGAGAGAAGGGAGATATAGGAAATGCTTCATAATTTCTTTCCTATTCTGCCTGAGATAAGAAGTCAAAGATAATAAAATGTTTCATTTTTTTTTTCCATTTTGGAACTTGACAGATGACTTTTTTCCAGAAGCATTCACATCAAGTTTTGAGTTTTCACTTTACAAATAAAAGCTATCTTACCCTAATTCCTCACTAAATGTAAATGAGGTAATGTCCAAGATTTAATTCTGTGGTTTTCAATTCAGACTGTTAGATATTCCAAATAGACACTGGCTTGTATATGCTTAACATTTCCCCCTCAGGTTATAAACTACATAGTAAGATGTGGGTGATAACTATCTTACCATCATTAGCTCTCGTTGAAAAGTTTCTGAAGAACTTAAGCCTTAATTTTATCTGATTATATAATGTAGATATTGTCCTGGGCTACATCAGGGCTTCTTAACTTGGAGTCGGTGAACTTATTTTTTAAATATTCTGGTAACTGTGTTTCAATGTAGTTGGTTTCCATTATGCATTTAAGAACATTCTGAAAAGGGGGCCAAAGGGTTCTGTTATACAGAAGAACTCCCTACACCAAGTCATTTCTAAGGCCTCCTGCCACCCTAAATCCCTCCATTTCTCCTTTTTTCTCTATCGAAAGGGGCGCACACATCAGGATATTAAATGTGATAATCCCCTTAACAAGCAGAGTACTGAGGCAGAGGAGGAGGGAGAGTTTCACACAACTTCCACTCACAGTTATGCACACTAGGATTCCTGTAATATCTGTAATGCATTTTCTGTCTGCATAGCATTTTCTTGACTATTTTATAGATTTACCTCTTGACATTTCTTTTTTTAAATCTCAGTTAAGTGGAGTGGAATCTAGGTCACCGTGAATGTAGGTCACTTGTCAGTCAACAAACATTTTTTAAGTGCTTACCATGCGCCAAACCATGCTAAGTGGCGAGGATACAAAGAAAGTAAAAAAAAACCAAAAACCATGATCCTTACCCTCAGAGTGCTCACAGTCTAATGGAGAAGATAGCATTCAAACAACAACAACAATAATAAAACGACAAACATTTATGTAGCGCGTTCTGTGTACCAGGAATTTTGCTAACCTCTTTACAACCATGATCTCATTTGATTTTTATGACAATCCTGAGAAGTGGATGTTAATTATTATCCCCATTTTCCAGAGGAGGAAACTGAGGCAAACGGAGGTTGGGTGAGAGCATTCCAGGCAAAGGGGGCATTCAGTAAACAGACACAAAGTCTAGAGATGGATTATCAAATGTGAGGGATAGCATGAAGCTAATGTAGCTGAGTCATAGAGTACATGGAAGGTAATGCAGAAGAAGAGAGGAAAGGGAGGAAGAAATCAAGTTATGAAGCCAGAAAGAAGGTTTTATATGTGATCATAGAAGTAATGGGGAGACATTGCAGTTTGTGGAGTAGAATAGTGACATGATCAGGCTTTTCACTTCAGGAAGATCATTGTTGTATCTGAGTGTGGGGGAAAGACATCTCTGCAGACAGAAGGGGTCCTTCGTCTGCCTTTCTAGATGGAGTTATTCTATGAACTGCTTCTGGCACAATGCAAACCTACATTGCCCTGTGGGTATTTCTTGAAACTCTTCTGTATAGATCTTACTTTACCCACCCACTTTACAAGAGCAGTCACTGAATCAGATGTGGAAAAGACTCCCTGTAAATGGATGTTACACGTTAATCTATTAAGAATCCATCTTGTGATGGCATCCCCACCTCTCCTTAACTAATTCTTGGACTGACTGCTTTAACTAAAGGCTATTTTGTTTCTGTGACCTTTCCCGTGTAACTGTTTTTCTGTCCTTACAGGTTTCTAAGCCATGGAACCTGGCTCTGTGGTTCGTGCTATCTTTGACTTCTGCCCAAGCGTATCAGAGGAACTGCCTCTCTTTGTAGGGGATGTCATTGAAGTGCTGGCAGTGGTTGATGAATTCTGGCTCTTGGGAAAGAAAGAGGATGTTACAGGTAAGAGGTTAGTCACCATACACAAAATAGGTGTAACTCTTTTCCAGATTATAGTCTAAAGGGGAACTCAGAAATGAACGGTGGCACCCTGATTCTTTCTTGCAGCACTTTTGTTTGTACACAGGACTCTACAAGAGGCAGCATTATATATGGAAAAGAGTGCTGGCTCTCAAGACAGATTAGTTGGATCCAAATCCTTCTAATATTTGCTATCTCTGTGACTTTAGACAAGTCACTTAATCCCTCTGGGTTGGACTAGGTGCTCTCAACATGCGATCTGCTCTATCAGTGAGGATAAAATGCTTGCATATCCCATAGCCATCTTCTGTTATTCATAATGACTTGGGTTTTTTTTCCCCTTAAGGTGGGTTTGAGACCATTTGATGCCAATTACCCTGCTAACCTCAACCCCATTCACTTTTACCTCCTCTTTCCTTCTTTTTTGTAATTAGTCCTGACTGCTTCTTTTCTCACAATCTGAATCACTTTTCTCTTCAAAACCTACAACACTCTGATCTCATATTTGGAAGGAACCTCAGAGGCTTTCAAAAAAGCGAAAGTTGAATCCATTCCTGAACCAGAACCCCTCTCTATAGCAAAAGCAACAGATGGTCATATAGCCTTTGCTTAAAGGCTTCTAATAAGAGAGAACCAGTACGTATTCATTTTTTCTTTGTTTTATTTTAATAACAAATTTCCACACAAGTTTTCCAAAGTTATATGATTCATGTTGTCTCCTTCCCTGCTTCTGGAGTTGATAGGCAGTTCAGTCTGGATTTACACATATATTATCAATTAAAGCACATTTCCATATTACTCATTTTTGTAGGTGAATAATTTTATAAAACCAAAACCACAAGTCATATACCCAAATAGTCAAGTGAAAAATCATATGTTATAATCTGCATTTATATTTCAACAATTCTTCCTCTGGATGTGGATAGCATTCTTTTTCATTAATGCCTCAGAATTGTCCTGGATCATTGTATTGCTTTTCTTCTTCTTCTTTTTTTTAATATTGTATTTTCCCCAGTTACATGTAAAAGCAATTTTTAACATTCATTGTTTGGTTTTTAAAATTTTGAATTCCAGTTCTCTCTACCTCCTTCCCTCTCTTCTCTCTCCCTGAGATGTCAAGCATTCTGATGTAGATTTTACCTATGCAATCATGTAAAACATTTTTCCATATTAGTCATTTTGTTGAAGAAAACTCAAACAAAAAATGAAGTGAATTATAGTATGCTTTGATCTGTATTTAGATTCCATCAGTTCTTTTTTTTGGGGGGGGAGGCATATGTCATTTTTTTATGATGGGTCCTTGGGATTGTCTTGGATCACTATTGCTGAAGTCATTCATTGTTCATCATACAGTGTTGCTGTTACTGTGTATACTGTTCTGGTTCTGTTCACTTCACTTTGCATCAGTTCATGTAAGTCTGTCCAGGTTTTTCTGAAACCATCCTGCTCATCATTTCTTATAGCATAATAGTATTCCATTACAATCATATATCTTAATGTATTCAACCATTCTCCAACCGATGTACATCCTCTCACTTCCCAATTCTTTGCCACCACAAAAAGAACTGATAAATATTTTTGTGCAAATATACCCCTTTTCCTTTAAAAAAACTCCAAGAACCCACTAATTACTTATTTTGTATGGAACAAATTTTCATGTCATTCTTGCATTAAGGGACCATATTTACCTTCTCTGTATCATTCCAATTTTCATATGTGTGTTGCTGAGGAAAGAACAAAACCCAATACTTCTGAAGGCAAGCTGATTCCACATTGGATAGATCTGATGGAGGAAGTTTGTTTTTCTACCAAGCCTGAATTTGTATCTTTATCAGGTTCACTGGTTATTCCTTGTTCTTTGCTTTTTGGCAATGAGAACACATCACATCCTTCTTTCATTGTGCTAGCTCTTCAGATACTTGAATACATTTAACATATTCTCCCTAAGCCTTCTCTTTTCTGCTGTAAACAATCTCAATTTCTTCTCTAGTCTTCTTGTGGCATGAATGTTAGGCCCTTACTTCTTCTGAGTGCCCTCCTCTGGATGCTCTCTAGTTAAGTGTTTTTCCTAAAATGTTACAACCACAATTGAACATAGTATTATAGAACTGAACATAGTCTAACCATATCTAGGTGCAGAATGTAGTAGTACTTTATGGTCTTGGGCACCGTGCCTCCCTTAATGCTGTCCAAATGCACTCTCTTCCTTCAAATGCTTTGTGACTTTCTCTTGCCCTTTGTATCTGACAACATCTCCTGACTAGGATTATTCTTTGTTTATTTTTCCTCATATTCTCATGTCCTAAAATTATCCACTGTCTTCTTTTATTCCAGGCAGGCTGACTTGTTTTTTTTTTTTTTATTCATGCTGGTCATTCTTTATGACCTATCTTTGCTCAAGTTATCTTCCATTCTAGAAGTAGTTTCTTAGTTGTCAATCACCAGGTTGCATTATTTCTATAAAAATCAGATTGGGTATTTCAGAAAGTCCTCATTAATTAGTCTGTACCTTAATGATTGTATATTTTCATTTCAACAATTAACCTTACATTTTTTTCTTTTTCATAAGTCTTATTTAGAGTAGATTTTGAAGTCCTTGAAGACAGACCCTTTGTCTTTTGTGTTACATGCTAACTTCGTCCCTTTAAATACCAACAGTGTCACATAAAACCCCAATAATTATTTTATGTTATAGTTTGCATATAGCCTCAGGGGAAAAGCTTCATGTCTTTTTGTATGTCTTTCAGAAAAGAATGATGCATTTGAAGTTTTTGTTTCTATTTCTAGGACAATTCCCCAGCAGTTTTGTGGAGATCGTGACCATTCCTAGTATGAAACATGGAGAGAAACTCTTTGTCTGCATCTCTGAATTTTTGTCCCAGGATACAGATACTCTCTCTCTTCATCGAGGTAAACTGGTACTACTTTAACTAAGGTGAAATCTGCTTAGTTTGGTACTCTTCAGCCAGACCTTCTCTGCTGAAGTTGCCAGTCTTGAGCTAGAAACACCTTCTTTCATGGTAGAAATGAACTTTAGGAATTAGGCAATGAATAACAAAATGGTCTTATTCTACTCTTCTGGTTCCTAAATGTGGTTGGAGTTTTCCTCTCAGATTTAGCTTGCCTCACAATAGCTAGGGGCTGGTGTGAAATTCGTCTTTTTTTTTCTTTATTCCAGTGATAAATTTACACAAAAGTTTTCCAAGGTTACATGATTTATGTTGTCTCTCTCTCCTCTTTTCTCCTCCCTCCCAGAGTTGACAAGCAATTCTACTGGGTTATACATGTATTATTACTCAAAATCCATTTCCATATAAGTCCCTCAGAATTGTCCTGGATCATTGTATTGCTGTTAGTAGCAAAGTCTATTACATTTGATCGTCCCACAATGTTTCCATTATTGTGTATAATGTTCTCCTGGTTCTGCTGTTTCACTCTGCATCAGTTGATGTAGGTCTTTCCAGTTCTTAAAGAAATCATCTGGTTCATCATTCCTTATAACTCAATAGTATTCCATCACCATCATATATGACAATTTGTTCAGCCATTCCCCAATCAAGGGACATCCCCTCAGTTTTCAAGTTTTTGCTACCACAAAAAGCACAACTATAAATATTTTTGTACAAACAGGTCTTTTCCCATTTAAAAAAAATCTTTTTGGGATACAGACCTAGTAGTGATATTCCTGGATCAAGAGGTATGCATTCTTTTAAAGCTTTTTGGGTATAAGAATTAGTTGTTTTTATATCTACAGATTCTTAAAAACTAAACTGTTATGATTTCTTTGCATTTCTAAACATGGGATTTAAAAAAGGTTCAAATGAGTATATTTAAACTCAATATATTCTACCACTAAACATTCTAGGGAACATTTTAGCCAATAAGGTGATAGTAATATCGGAAATGTACTTTAATGTTCAGTTTATTCAAAACCATAATAACAATTATAAATAAGAACTGACTTAGGTGCCTTAAGATTTATAAAATACTTTTCCAGGTTATCTCTTGATTCTCACAACAATGCTATGAAGTAGATACTATGTGTATGATTGTCTATTTTTTATGAAAAAGGAAGCCAAAGGTCACACAGCCTAAGTGTCAAAGATGGAATTTGCACCCAGGTCTTATCCATCAGTCTTTTTATTGTACCACTTCATGATAAAGGCAAAGAAGAGGTTCCTTTAGTTGGTGAATCAGGGAAGATTTCATAGAAAAGTTGACATTTGAACAGAGATGAAGGAAGCAAATGATTTTAGTGGCTAAGTATGAGATCTAAGCGGGCCACCCTAAGGCATGAAGGGTGACCTTTGTGAAGGCATCAAGGTGGGAGATGACAATGTGAACAGAATGCAGAGCCACTGATGGGCTCCTAGGTCACGGACAATAGGGAGAACCATATTTGCTAGGCTAAGGAGCTGGTAGTTTATGGCATCGACAATAGGGAACCACCAGTTCACCTCTGAATTGGTCTCCCAAGTCTGTTTGGGAGATAGTCTTAAGACTGAAACTGCTTGCTACAAAGAACTTGGAAAACATGTGAACATGATTCATTTCACAATATCATCAGTTTTTCTTTACAAACACAAATTTGAGTCAAACTGATTTCCTTTAAACATATTTGTTGACTTTTTGTGAAACTCACTGAATTAACATTTTAAAAACACTTGCCATTTTTGTTTTATAATCTTCTGAGGACCCATCATGGTTTTTGTTTGTTTGTTTGTTTTAAACCCTTACTTCCATCTTGGAATCAATACTATGTATTGGTTCCAAAGCTGAAGAATGGTAAAGGCTAGGCAATGGGGGTCAAGTGACTTGCCCAGGGTCACACAGCTGGGAAGTGTCCGAGACCAGATTTGAACCTAGGACCTCCCATCTCTAAGCCTAGCTCTCAATCCACTGAGCCACCCAGCTGCCCCCCATCATGGTTTTTAAATATTTCCACATAAAGAAATATTTCCTTGAAATAAAAATGAGAGGGTTGGACTCCATAATCTAAAGTCTCTTCCATTTCCAACATTCTGTAATTCTATGATCCCTGGACATCACCCTTGTGAATAATAGTAGTGAACAAAGAGAGTTGGAAGGGTCAAATCAATATTGTTTAAATGCCCACTCTCTTCAAAGTACTAGCCTAAAGTGCTATGAAAAAAATACATTGTAAGAATCCTAGAAAGCATGCATTATGGGTAAAGGGTTTAGGATAAGTGTAGTTTAGGAAACTGATATTGTGGTTTTACACATGAGTATTTTATTTAGGATGTATATTTAGGTTTTTAGGGTTAAGAGAAATTCATATATAAAAATTTTCCTTCTTATAAGAAAAAAAGAGGCTAGAAGACTGATGCTATAATTACCATCTGTGAATGTCTCATAAATATAATAATAATTGGAACCCCTATTACTTTTTTGGGGGAGTGTCAAGTTTTGTGGATAATAGCTACAAACCAATTTCTTTCCTCAGAATCTGAAACTAATTACTCCTCTTTTAACATAACTGCTTTAAGTCACTAATATACATTTTTCTCTCACACTGTTGCCACTCATCACCCACTGATCTCCCTTTTATCTCAGTACTGCCCATTAGCACTACTTTGTTAGTTCATCTCTTCTTCTTTGAGTTAAAGAAGTCTTTGGTGGAGGGATGCTGTGGGCCAGTAAGAATTGTGAAAGTCCTAGAAACTTATGGGATGTAAAATTCTGATGCCTCTGCTCTAACTCACTGTGCCACTTTTTAAACTTTTCCTTCTGTTCCTTCCTCCCAAAGAGGTTAGTAAGATGAATGGAAATCACTAGAAAATTGTAAAATCTCCTTTTGAAGAATTAAGTGCTCCATCCTCAGACCTCCAGCAGGTGTCACCTGTCCCTCATTTTTCTCTTCGATAAGCCTCCCAATGGCTGTACAAAATTCTGCCTTTACATACACAAACTAACCTCTCTTTCTGTTTGAATACCAAGAGCTAGATTAAGTTCTTGCTTTGGGTGCCATTCATTGATCACTGAAAATGAGGAGGAAGAACAGGAATGAAAAAAAAGGAAAAGGGGAAAAAGGACAAACATAGAAAGAAATATCAACAGTGCTGCCCATAATCATTTCAAAGGCCCTATATTGCTTATTTCTAGGCTAGGGCCTGTTTTGGAAGTCTGGTGACATCTTAACGAACTAGCCTTCTAGTGACAGTTATCAGTGAAGAAAATATGCTTCCTTCATTGATGAAGATCAAAGCTGCTTTTTTTTGTTCTACTTTATAATACTATGTATTATTGATGTTTGTTAAGTTCATAATTTGAAAAATGAAAATGAGACTAAAGAAATAAAACGTAAAGGTCTAATTTTAGAGGGCTCACTATGAGGCAAAAAAAAGTGATAAGGCAGTCAGAAAAGCTAATTTGATCTTAGTCTACAATGAGTAGAGATATGACTCCAGATTGAGGGTAACAAGCCTTGCTCAGATTATATTGGGAATATTGTGTTTAGCTCTGTAGTATTTTAGGAAGAATACTGTTTAGTTGAAGAATGTTCAGAGAAGAAAGATAAAGATGATGCGGGAACTTGAAATCCTGCCATAGGAACATCACTTGATGAAGCTAGAGATGTTAAACCTTGAGATAGATAATAAATACATGAGTGCAATTTTCAAGAATATGGTGATCCTTCTCGTCTGATTTTCTTTGGATGTCAACTTTCATCTTCTTTGCCTCCTCTTTCATCTCCTTTGCCTCATTTCCATGCTGATTAATTTTGGCTTTCAAGACACTGTTTTCTGTTTCCAGATGACTTATCTTGCTTTTAAAGTTGTCTTCAGCATCTCTTAATTGTGTTTTGAATTGTATTTTGAGTTCTTCCAAAGTCTGTATCCAATTTGCTGGGGTTTCTGTTTTTTTTTCTTGATGTTCCCTCATCCTTCTCTGTTCTGTTTGCTCTTTGTTCATTGCTTGTATAGAAGCTGTTGATTGTAATTTCTTTTTTCTTTTTCTGTTGTTTGCTCATATTTGCCCCCTTTTTACTCCCTGCACTTGCTTGCACTCTTGCTCCTCTCATTTTTTTGTTGGATCTGTGGACTTTAATGTCAGTCTTCACCCTTGGAGCTTAGTTAGCAAATCTCTCAGTGTAGTCTGTGGGGGAGGGGTGTTGGATTGAGCTTCCCTGCCTTCTGAAGGCTTTGAAGGGATTAGGTCCAGCTGGGTTGAACTAGATGTGCCCTGAGGCAAAAATCTGGGGGGGGGGGTTCGTGCAATATGGAGTGTCTGTGCTGCTGCAACTAGGGCTGCCCTCTCTGTACTCTGTGTTTCTTCTCCAACTGCTTCCCCACCACCTGTGTTTGACACTCTAACCCTGGCATAGCTTTGCCCTCAAGGTACTCCCTCCAGACCAGCACCCTTGCCCTCCCAGAGGTTCTAGCTGCCCTGGAGGCTTAATGCTCTAGGTGGTGGTGGGGGGAGCCTGGGACCTTCCTTCTTCCTTCCCCTTAAACCCGAGTGTTTTCAAATTCCAGCTTGGGGGGGGGGGCATACCTTTTAAGTTGAGTCCTACAGGAGGGCTCCTTGGCTCTGTCTTGTTAAGTCTGATTTTCAGCCTCCTAGGAGCATTTAGTTTTTAATCAGTAAGGAAGGGCTTTCAGAGGTCTGAACTTTCTCTGCCTCTACGCTGCCATCTTGACTCTGCCTCATTTTCAAGAATTGAAGGGATGTAGAAGAGGGATTAAATTCTCCTTTTTTGGCTCTGAAAGAAAGAACAGGAACAAAGGATGGAAGTAGCTGAGAGACAGAGATGAGGCTACAATTAGAGCTGCCAGGAAGTAGAATACAGTACCTAAGGAGGAGATGAATTCTTCCTCATTTTGGAGGCCTTCATGAAGATGCTAAGTGGCTGCTCATGATGGTGATTGCTAATTTAGGAGGAAGTTAAACTAAGTGAGAAATAAGGGTTTTTCCTACACTACAATTCTTTGAATCGTTGAAATACTTTTCTAGTTTCTAAATAAACGCTAATACTTGTCACTACTGTTATATAGTTATTAAATACATAGACATCCAACTAGAGGACTATGGCCAAGATGACTCTCTGCATGGAGATAGCTTTCCTTTCTCTCATACCTATGTCTGTGAAATCCTGAAATTCTCAATGAACTAAATGATGATCAATCAAGATATCCAGTGAGAAGCTATAGTAATTGATTTCTCCCATACTAGAATTGCACAAAAAGTCAGAAGCTTATAGGCAGTAGAAAAGGGGCTTCCAGCAAAGCCAGTACTAGTGAATGCAGGCAAATAAGCCAGTAGCTTCTCCATGTAAATGGAGCTAGATCAATAACATGCTTAACCTGGAAATGTTTCTAGAGGCAGCAGTATCCCCTGTGTTCCCCTGCTTTGGGCCATCTAGAAAACCTCAGGGATTTGATAACCCAAGGTGTAGGAACCTTGGGAACCTGATAAAATAGTGGTGTAAAATCCAAATAGAAATAGAAAACCATATATTAACATTATCTATTTTGTGTCTTATTTTTTATTTAGTTAAACATTTTCTAATTACATTTAAAATTTTTTAGGGAGGGAGGGTGGTTGGGATCCTACTCAAGTTTTGCTACACTACCACAGGAGACTGACACTTCCTCAGTAGAGCATCAGCAACTAAGGTGGTACCATAGGGCTCCTACCCAGACAACCCCTGTTGTATCCTGAGATATTCTAAGATACTCTGAAGGCCAATGCTCTGAACTTCCTACATCCAGGGAAACTTGACTCTGGAAGATAGGAGTCTGTGCAGGAATTCAGAGGACCTTGGAAGAGACCAAGCAGAACAAATCACTCCTAAAACACACAGCAGATGAAGGCAATAGACCCTTGCCCTGGCCCAAAGTCCTAAAGAAGGAGTGAAGGCAGGAAAAATGAACCAACTAAGACACTGATTGCTATAAAAAAAAATTATTCCAGATTGAGAGAGGCCTGAAAAGGAGAGTGACTCCCTAGGACTGTGGTAGCAAACCTATGGCATAAGTGTTAGAGGAGTCATGCAAAGTCTCTTTGTGGGCACGCATGTCGTCACCCCAGCATAGAGTTCACCAGAGTTCATTAATAGAAAGCCAGAGGGACTCGGCTGGGCTACTTTCCTCCCACTTTCCACATCCACACCACCTGCCTCTCTAAAAGGTTCACCATCACTGTCCTAGGCACTTGTAAGCAGATACTCAAGGAGAAAAAGGATGTTCCACAAAGACTACACGAACACTTAGAAGAAATGAAACAAAAATATTTTAAAATGAGACAAAAGTTTTGGAAGAAAGAATTGGGAAGAAAACAAATAGCTTGGAAGAGAATGTGGTAAACCTTACCTAAGAAGTGGAATCATTTAAAACTGAAATGCAGGGTGAGGAACCAGAAAGACCTGAATCCAAATCTGACCTCAGATACTTAATACCTAGGAGACCCAGGGCAAATCACTTAACCTCTTATTTGCCTCAATTTCTCCAACTATAAAGTGAGAATAAAGCTACCTATCTGTTGTCAGGAAATATTTGTAAAGCACTTAGTATGTACACTGTATGGGACATATATAGGCATTAAATAAATGCTTTTTTTTTGTTTTGTTTTGTTTTGGAAATTTTTAGAACCACTGATTTAAAATAAAAATCTTGGATACTGTATTTCAAGAATCAGTGAAAACAGTAATAAATCAAACCAGAAGGTTAAGTAAAGAAAGAACTGACCAATCATCTCCTAAAAGGAAACCCTGAAAGAGAAGTCCTAAAACGGTCATAGCCAAAATCTCAAGTTCTATCAAAGAAAAACTACTGCCCAGATCCAGAAAGAAGTGATTCAAGTATAAAGGAGGAACAGCTATGATTACCCAAGGCCTGGCTGTCCTTAGTATTGTAAGGATAATTTTGGCGTTGTGACCTAAACTATATTTAATTATTGGTCACCATGGGATATCCCAAATAGTAAAATACCCAAGTCAGCTGGAAATTACGGTGATTTTAATTAATATAAAGAGATGGAATTAAGGAGAAGAGAGAGAGAGGGAGGAAAGAGTTAATTTAAACTGCTCTGGATTTGGCTGAGTCAGGCAAGAGTTAAAGGCCTTGGCCAAGGGGCCTCCCCTGAGCACCAAGGGAAAAGGGAGTCAGTCTTATCACTCATCATGAGACTGTCTCAAGGAAGCTGTCTGAGGGAACTCCTCCAGGATCGAACTGGCGCCCAGACCTGCTCTCAGGAAGTCACCAGCCACATCCACCTCTCTGGGGAAAGAGCCCAAAGAGAGGAAGTGACACGCCCCATATAGACGATTTTACATCACTTTCCTGCATCTCATCTGTACCAATGATAGCTTAGCTTGACTTAGGACAGCCCAGGGGTCTGTCGGCTGTTTCTGCACATGTCTATCAAAGGCCATCCTCCTAGATACTTAATCCTTAAGTATGGGTGCAGACATTCCTAACCTTGTTAGACTAAGTAGAGTGGAACAATGTAAAATTCACAAGACATTCCTGATTCTGTTAGACCAAGTATCTCCATTGTTACAATCAGGAGATTACAACTTTTATCTTCCCCTAAAGTACTGTCTGAGTAGGGTGGAGTAGTTTTAAAATTCACAGTATGAATGAGAATAGCAGTAGCAGATGATGGAAGAGAATATTACCAAATATAATCCAGAAGAGATTATGGATATTTATTAGAATAGAGGACTTACTGGCATTTCTGTTGTGGGAAAAAAACAAACCAAACCAGAGCTGAGTGGGAACTCTGAAATCAAAATACAAAAATCCAGAGAAATTTGGAAAGGCAAACTTATTTGAGCAATCTGTCTGTAGCAAATGTGCTACCATTCTAATGGAGAAGAAACAAGTGTCTCTTCAGAACCTAAATGTCTTTAAAGTATTGAGAGAATTAAATCAGAAAAAGCAGAGGAACTGCTGAAGGTGTAATTATACTAGTTAGTAGAAGGGGAAAACTTGCTATATATTTCTAATAATTAGGAGTGATGAGAAGAGCAGTATCACAAGGTAAAAAGGAATAAGGGGAATGCGTATCAGATGAACCTCACTTCTGTCTGAAATGGACAGAAGTATTAAACACTCTTATGAGAATGTTTAACATTAACAATTTGGTTCAGAAATACATCAAATTCAAAAGAAAAAAACAGGAATGAGGGTAGGGTATTAAAGAAGGAGAATAATCCTGAAGAGGTAATAATCCTTGAAGGGGAGATTAAAAGGGAAAAGAAAATAACTGAAACTACAAGAGTATCCCCTTAATTGGGAAATGGATGAACAAATCACAATAAATCCATGGAATAGAATATTATTGCATTAAGAAATGATGAAAGAGAGGACTTCACTCTAAGGTAAAGCAAGGCAGCAAACATTACTATGTGACAGACACTGGGCTAAGCTCTGGAAATCCAGGTACAAACAAAAAGAAAACCCCTGCCCCCAAAAAGCTTAAATTCTAATGGGAGAAGACATGCATAATAGGGAGCTGAAAGGTGAAGAGGAAAGCAGGTACATGGAGAAGGGCATGGCGGCAAAGTCTAGACAGCCAGGAGGGGAATGAAACATGGCTAGCCTCTGGACCTGTTCTCAAAATGGTAGCCTCAGAAAGAGCTCAAAAATAGAAGAGAGATGGCATGATGAAGGAATGTTCCAGGTTGAGAATGTTGTAGAAGAGGGAAGATCCAGAAGAAGGCAGCTGGCATGAGAGCAAAGTCCTGAAAGGTAATACCTCAGCCAGAAAGTACTATGAACTGATGAAGCATGAAGTGAGTAGAACCAAGAGGACAACAACATTGTAAAGAAAATCAGCTTTGAAAGAATGAAGAACATTGATCAATGCTCTGGTCAACACCCTCCAGAGGATCAGGAGTGAAGCATGTTCATCTTCCTTCTTACAAAGAAGTGGTATACTCAAGGTTGTATAAATATTATTATTATTTTTAATTGAAAAGTTTAAATTCCTTTTGAGAGTAATTTTAGGTTAAGAAACATGCTACCTCTCCAAATCCAGAAAGTGAACTGTTTGGAGAAGACACCATGAAGATGCCTCCCTCCACAGACAACATGCTGCACCAGAAGATCCAGAGTGAACTTTGGGATGTGGTGATTTGAACTGTGTGGGTTTGAATGCATTTGTTTTGTATGTATACTCTTATGCTGAAGGGGACTGCCGCCTAATTGGCTTTTTGTCAATGCACTTAGTAATTATTGGTTTTGTTCTCTTTTCCTCTTATTCTCAAATTATTGTAATTTCCTAGCTGGTCTAGTCTTCCTCAGGCGGGAATGTAAAAATGGAGATTTTGAACCCTAGACTTCAATCCCCAGAAGTCCTTAGTATTTCCCAGAATTCCCAATAATCTCACCTGAGTCTCCACATAGGCGAGATCATAGTTGGTATTTAACTGGCAATATCACGCTCTCCTCTCTTCCATTGCAATGATGTAGCAAGTATAGTGGTAAGCTAACCCTGGGGATTTTGAATGGGCTAATCAGCCATGGGCACATGGTTTTTATTTTGTATCCTTGATTTCTAATAATCCTTAATAAACCTCAAAAATATAATATTTTTATTATTAGAGATATAATTTAATTTTTACAGGTACAGTTATATATTTTTGGAAATAGCCATTCTGCAGATTTGTTTTGCTTTACTATGCTTGTTTGTTATAGGAAGGTTTTTTCTTTTGTTCTTTGGTGTTTTTTTTTTAACTTGGGTAAAAGGAGAGGAGGAATTAACAATAGTAATGCCAAAGAATGAAGACAAACATTTTTTAAAAGATGCGCAATAGAAAATAGGACATTCAGAAGGAAGCACCAATAAGCATAATGGTTTGAGAAGTAATACATGGACTCTTTTTGTTGTTGTTTAAAAAGCAAGACATAAAATAAGGATTGACAGTTTTATACATAACTATATTTTACTGTGTATGTAGAAATGACCTTTTTTGGTTTTTAAGTTCAGAATAAAATTATTTAAATATCAGAGGTATGACTAATATAAGTTTTGATTTGTAGGGATACAAAAGACTTTGGCTCTAAAAGGGGCCATATTAACTATTTTTCTTTTTTGAATATTAATTATTCTAATCTCAGAACCTTCCATGTTGGTACTGTGGGACACCAAGAAGGATGACCAATTCTCTTCATGCTTAGAGTCATATAGGAGCCACTAGGAATGACCTCAGAGAATTTCTTTTTATTGTGAAGAACTACATTAGTCATGTTGGCCTGACTACCCTAACATTACTCCATTTAGAAACTGGGACCTTCCATCAATAAAAAGGACAGAGATCCTGGTTTAATTTTATAGTCATAGCCATACAATCATCAATAAACTAGCATCTTCTCATTGTAGCCCTGGAACTGGCCTGAGAATGCCTTCTGGATTGTCACATGCGATACGGGTGCTCAGTTCATCTTAAAGGAATTGGCTGATCATCACTTCTTCTGGACCTTAGTGATAGGATTAGTGTATATCATATACTCTGTGCTAAGCACTGTGCTAAATATTTTACCATTATTATCTTATTAGATCTTCACTACAACCCTTGGAGGTAGGTGCTATTATTATCTATGGACTAATTCATGGCCATATAGTTAGTGTCTGAGCTGGATTCGAACTCACATCTTCCTGACTCCAGGCCTGGCCCTGTATCTACCACTCCACTAAGGCTGCCCAATCTGAAAGACTTGTATGATGCCAGTCTTCTTTACTTGGTGAATATAATTATAGATGGAGAACAGTCAGGAAGGACCTTAGAAATCACATAGTTCAGCTTTCTCATTTTATATGTGATTAATAAATATAAATGTTTATAAATGAAGTAACTTGCCTAAAGCCACCTAAAACCAGATAGGAAAGAAAGGAACTGGGATTCCAAGCCAGGTCTCCTGACTCCAAGGCCAGGGCTCTATACACTACTGTATAAGCTACCTCTTTTTAAAATGCTTCTTTCAATCTCTGACATACTTGACTGGTTTTGTGATCTAATCATGTGCATATTCTCTCCAGTAGAGTAATCACAACCCATTTATCTCTCTTATGCATTTCTTGTCCATGCACTTCAGTAAGGCTTCTGAAGGGAATCTACTTGTGTTAGAAATAAAAAATCTCTGTGACATAATTCTGAGCTGAAGAGCCAAATTATGGCTCTTCAAGTTATGGAAAATTAAAGCTGGAGATCTTCCCACCCCCATGTAGATGTCCAACAGTATGTTTTATAGGGTTTTAATAGCATTAACACAGCAGAATGTATAGAAGATGTTGAGAAAAATGCAAAATTCAGCATAAGGTTAACTATCCTGCTTAGGTCAGAGTCACCTTTCTCGGCCACAGTTCTCTGGGAGCCTAGAGTGGCATCACTCTTTAAAGGATCGACCACCTGAAGAAAACAAGGTCGCTTTATCTTATCAGGCTGGCTGTTCACTCTACATTCTCAATGAACCCAGCTCCTTCTGCTTAGGTTTTAGCTTCTCTAGAGAACTACACAAGCCTAAGATTTTTATTCCTGAATATTATTAATGGCCATAATATTTGAATACATCAAGCTATATCCTTTTTAATACTACCGTTAATCTATTATTATAATGGACATCTTATACACTGTTTACTAACTAGGTCTAACTCTTTCTAAAACTTAGAGTTACTTATCTAAAGGATTCTATGTGATCACTGTTCATAATCCATAACATAAAAGCTATAGAACAGTTTTCCTTTTCCTTGGTATATTGGACATCTTTAAATAACTAACGAATGCAAGTGTAGCTTGGATCACCTTGGGTACCTAGAACAGGACTTTCTGTAGAATAGGTGTTCAGTAATTGATTTTATTGTATGTCCTTCTGGGGAAAACAGTACCATATTGGTAATGACTATATGGGTAATAATATATTTTAGCATTTCTCATATCACACAAAAGAAGTTTAATGGATAGAGAGTTGACCTTGAAAATGGTAAGACCTTGTTGCCACTTTTCCCTCTGTTACATACTGGCTCTGTGACTTTGCACTAGTCACTTAACTTGTAGAGAAAGGAATAGGAAATAACCATTTCTACAGCCTACTGTGTGCCAGCACTGTGCTAAGGGCTTTTGAAAATATTATTTAATCCTCACAATAATTTGAGGTAGGGACTATTATCCCTATTTTATAGATAAGAAAACCTAGCCAAACAAAGGTTAACTGATTTGCTCAGGGTTAAACAGATAATCAGTGTCTGCAGCTAGATTTGAATTCTGGCCTTTCTGATTTCAGGCCCAGCATTAGAACCACCATATCACCTAAGGGCCAACTATGTACATAAGATATTTATCTATAGTGTTTGTCCTTGTGACTTTATGGCATTAGGGAACTTTCTTTGTGGAAACTAACTTCACTGATACTGACCAGCAAATTATTTGTATTTTATGGCCTTAGAGAACAGTTTACCTCTTCACCTTGTTCTCTCTTCATTCTTTCTTCTTTAACTTTCATCTTTTAAAAAATCAGAATCCACGTATTTCTTTGCTTTTAATAAAATACCAGTTTTTTAAAAAATCCATTCATAATACTTACCTCATCTCTTTCAACTATAAAATGGGAATAATGCCCATTCTGTTTTTTCCTTGTTATGAGAACAAAATTAAATACTATATATCAGAAAATTTTTTAAGGGTAGAGGTGCTTGTATATATTAGCATTTTATCACAGTACATCATTATGAATTTGATTTGAGATTGGGAAGTTTGATAGGATCTTTGAGAAGCCAAGGTTTGAGAAGCCATTATCTTCTTGCCAAAGATTTTAATTTGGTATAAGAGACCCAATTGTGGGACACTTCCCAAGGTATTTAGTTATTGAGCCATATAAAAACTTTGCTTACATATACATTTACATTATAATGCATTTTGCCTATAAAATAATTAAAAACAAAAACTTCCAAGGACATTGTTATAAGGGAGAAGCCAGGATATTTGATTGTTTAAGGTTCCTAAAAATAAATGTGTCTTTTCTTCTAATATTTAGTGAATGTGTACTGAAGCTATTATCTGTTTTCTACCTTCTGCTTTAGGTGACCTGGTGATTCTGGATGGTCTTCCTACCTCCAGCTGGCAACAAGGTCGGAATTGCTGGGGTGCCAAGGGCTTTTTCCCATCTTCATGTATACAAGAACTTTGCCTCTCATCCAGAAGCCACCAGTGGGACTCTCAGAGTACCCTGCTTAAGATTCCTGAATATTCAATGGGCCAAGCCCGGGCACTGATGGGACTTTCTGCTCAGCTGGATGAGGAGCTGAATTTCAGAGAAGGGGATATAATCACCATTATTGGCATACCTGAACCAGGCTGGTTTGAAGGGGAACTAGAGGGCCAAAGAGGTATTTTCCCAGAAGGTTTTGTGGAACTTTTAGGACCCTTGAGGACTGTGAATGATCCAGTGGGATCAGAGGACTCAGCGTACTTTATTAATGGTGTTTTAGATGTGTCTCAGGAAGAGAGAAATAGAGAACTGGAAGAGGATGAAAATGAACTGGGGGCTTATGGTATTGCCCTCTATAAATTCCAAGCCCTGGAGCCAAAAGAACTGGACTTTGAGGTAGGAGACAGGATTCAAATTCTGAGGACTTTGGAAGATGGCTGGCTAGAAGGGAAACTGAGGGGCAAGATAGGCATCTTTCCTTACAGATTTGTGAAATTGTTTCCTAGCCCAATGATGGGGGAAACTGAAGATACATCCCAGGAGAACAATCAGAATAATAATCTTATATCTTCATTGAGTAACCTAGAGACCTCCTTTGTAAAGCATGAGGAAAGGAACAAGCTTCATGAATGTAATGCCAAGGAGTCCACTTGTACAATCTCTGAACCATCCAGTTTATCCCCGAACCATCCAACTTTGGGTTGTGAAGAAGACAAAATTCTTCAGGACAAGGAGAGTGAGCTTCTGAGGAGGCCAGAAAGGGGCCATGAAGAGTCTCTTAATAAAAGCTTTCTTGATACTGATTCCACAAAACCAATCAATGGCTTTTTCTCCCAAACTCCCAAACTTCTTCAGCCCCAGATGCAGAATAACCTACATTTCCACACTATAGAAGAGACTCGAGTGACTACAGATGCAGCAGAGAGCCACCAAAGGTCAAAAGGGTGCTTTGACACTCTTCCTTCAGAAGCGAAGGACAGGCATTACCCATCTATATCAATCAGAGAAACGTGTTCTCTGCCCAGAACCCTTGAGGGTCTAGTAAGCCCTCTTCACAGCAGCTCTGCAAATTCAGCATCTGGAATATTAAAGGCTAGTCAACCAAGCCCTAAACTCAAGCATGGGACTGACTGGACTAAAGACCAGCAACACAGACCCAGAGAGCATTGTTCCAACTTTAGCAATATGGCAAAAGGGATGGAGACAGAAGCTGATCTTCAAGCTAAGAGATGTGTCACTGCAGCACTAGTCCTTCCACAGGGAGAAAGCAATACGGATCTGGATTCTAAATTGACAGAACAGTTGGCACAATTTGAGAGGAGCCTATCTAGACCTAAGACAGAGATGGACCAGAAAATATCCCGGCATTTTTCTATCATGGACTTTAGCTCTGAGAAAGATATTGTCCGTGGTGCTCCCATGCTGCCCACTCAGCAAGAGACATCTGAAAGGCGAAAGGCTCTGAGGCCACCACCTCCCCGCCCTTGTGCTCCAGCATCTACCCTTCCTCATTTATTGATGAATCAGAAACTAAAACCTGAATCGCCATCTTTCTCAATGAGACCCTCCCGTCCAGCTCCTCTCCCTCCTTTGCCTCCACAGAGGATGAATTTAACTTCAGTCAAATCCCATCCTAGTCATCATCACTGTGATTCATTAGAAAAAGAGAACTCCAGTTATGTGGACAAGACCCTGGACTCGGCCTCCCAGTGTTCCTTTCTTGATAGAATTCAGGAAATGGAACAGGAGTTGGAGGAATTTAACAAGACTCGCGAGGAACTAAACCTATTACTTGAAGAAAAGCAGAATGAAGCACTAAGGGCAGGGACACTGGAGAACCTGGAGCTCTGTAACGATCACATCGAAAGGCTGACTATGGAGCTTCAACACCTTAGAGGTGAGTAACACTGAATGGAATTGTCCTACTTGTCTCTCCTGGCACATTCTTGTAAAAAGCTTAGCAGAGCTAACCAGGGCCATCTTATCATTTCTCACTCACACTTCTGGATCTTTTACAACTTGAACTCTTCTCTTCACGTCATCCTTATTGGGGGACCTGGGAAAGTCATTTAACCTCTCTCAGCCTCAGTTTCCTCATATAAAACTGAGGAAACATTTAAAGAAATTGTTTTTATGAACTTTAAAGGGTTATAAACCATTATGCAAGAATCATTGCCTCCCCACAGCTGTTGTGAGGAACTCTCTTTGCAAACCTCCGAGCACTATATGAATGAGTTCTTTTATTAATTGTGACCTTGTAGTTGGCTGACTTCATTTAGTTCTTCATAGAATCTAAGCTCCTCCTTTCATTAACGTAGTTCCACAAAAGTAGAAGTATCTCTGGTGCCTAGGGATAGAATGTCCCTGATTATATCTTCCCTCAGTCAGGCTGTAAAACCAGGAAAGAAGTGAATGGCAGGACACCATAGTCCAAAAATCTAAATCTCAGTTTTCCAGATTCAGAAAGTTAGTTTAAAAGATTTCCCATCTGCCCTAATCTTATTATTATTAACCACCATTTACTCTAATGTTTTTCTTATAGTTGAGTAGAACTCATCTTGAAACAGTGATCACAGCCTTCTGAGACCTAGGCTCACTCTCAATAGCAGCTCTGGGCTTTTGGCATCTCAGACATTAAATTTTGATGTTCTCTTTTTGGCTACAAAAAGCTTTTCATTAGCATTTATCCCATCATTTAAGGCTCGGAACTTAGTGGCTTCTTCATCTTCTGATCCCATACCATTGGGTGCCTGGGGGTGACAATGCATGACTTCAGGAGGATGGGCACCCACCAGAGGTGTTCTCTTGAGAGTTAACCATTCACTCTTTCTTCCCAACACATCCTTTTTTCTTTTTATATATATATATATATATATATATATATTTTTTTTTTTTAAACCCCTACCTTCTGTCTTGGAGTCAATACTGTGTATTGGCTCCAAGGCAGAAGAATGGTAAGGGCTAGGCAATGGGGGTTAAGTGACTTGCCTAGGGTCACACAGTTGGGAAATGTCTGAGGCCAGATTTGAACCTAGGACCTCCCGTCTCTAGGCCCGACTCTCAATCCACTGAGCCACCCAACTGCTCCCCACATCCTTTTTTCTACTCACTCTTCAGCAATATCTGTAGAGAATTGCATCAATTCTGGGAAATTTATAACTTGACTAGCTACTAAAGCTCTCTGGAAGTTTTTTAAAGGCTCAGAAAGTTCTTCCTACTGAATATTTTTAACAATTTGAACAGAATAGAATTTAAAGTACAGTTAAAATTATGGTTTTCCTTACAGTGGCATATCTATTTTTTATCCTCATTGTGCCTGCTGATCCCTCCAATACCTTTGCTCTCTTTGTGTCCCTTTATACTTTAGGACATTTCTTCTGCTTTGGCATCACTCCCTACTCCCTCTCCCCCCAATTTCAACCCTCTTGTTAATAATCAGTGTTACTCTACCCTTTAGCTGCTCTCAAAAATCCCTTGCCCACCAATTCAACAGTAAAATGTCTTTTCTCACTATCTAAGCAATTCCCTTATTTTATAGGTAAGGAAAACAAGGGCTGGAGAAGTTAAGTGATTTACCCCAAGCGACCCAGGGAGTGCACATTGGAGATGTTTGGCTTCAAGCTGTTCCCTGGAAGGTTTCATAAATTGCTGTGGCTGAAAAAAGAGGCATCGTATAGGATCAGATAAGATAATATTTGTAAAGCACTGAGAATACTGCCTACACATAGTAGGTGCTTAATAAGTGTTTCTTTTCTCTTCAGACCTCCCTTCCCACTGTTACAAGGGAATCACTTTAAAAGACTGATATATATTAATTTAAGGTCGCCAAGGAATCAGCTATGTAATTCCTAAATGAAAAACTCAAGTCAGCCGTCAGCCTTTTTTGGAGTTTAATTACAATAGGAGCAAGAAAGGAATTAGAGATATATATATAGAGAGAAAGGGGAGAGAAGGGAATAGGGCTTAAATACCCCTTCTGTTTAGGCTGGGCCAAAGGCCCAAGCCCTTAGATAGCTGGGGCAAAGAAAAGAGATCAGTCCCTTTCACTCACGTGTCCAAAATGGAGAAACAGTCTCAGAGGCCCCCACCTTCAGCTTCCTTCCGAGCCAGCTTCCTCAGAGCCCAGGAACCACACCGACCCAAAACTCAATCCTCTCCCCTCAGTCTCCAGACCCTCCTATCTTTAAGGATACCATCCAAGTTGCCTCCCCTCAGTCCTCACATCTACCAATCACTCTTCATCAATTTCCCTGTCAATGGAGGCTCTCACTTAACCCAGGACCGCCCAGAGGTTTCTGGTTTTTGCACATGTCTGTTGAAGGTCATATTTTCAAATGATTAAATCTATACTCCTTTGCTACAGCCCTTTCTAAATCCTGTTAACTTGAGTATGGTAGAGATTGGAATAATTAAATTTTGATCTAGGCTGCAGCCCTTACTCAATCCTATTAGGACTGAATAGGGTGGAGTATCTCCATTGTATCAATTCTAAAATCAATCAAGACTCAAAGAAATTCCTGTTCTATGCTTAAGCATAGGTCAAAGTCCTTTCCATTGTTCAGCAAAGGGTTTCTGTCCTAAAGTAATCTTAAGAAGGGAAGAGAAGGAACCTCCCATGCCAATGGAGTTCCCATTCCAATAGACTATCAGTAAGAAATTTTCCAAGTATGAAATATCCCAATGGTGAAATTTTCAACAATTATAAGTCTAAGGAAATTTGAGGTTTACAATCCCCCCTGATGATCATTGGGAGACTAGTCTCCCCATTGATCATTTAACATAATCATTTTGTAGTTCTAAATTCACTTCTAACTAAAGATATACACAATATTCAATTTTCTAGGAGAAATTAGAATAGTGAGAGAGGAAATAGAAAAGAAAAGAAAGCAAAACCAATGTTTGCTAGGCGCATTGACAGAAAGCCAAATTAGGGGCAGTCCCTTTTGGCATAAATGTTACAATAAACGTTCAATCAAAAGTTCAGTCCAATCAATCACATCCAAAGTTCATTCTTGATCTTCTTGATGAAGTGTAGGTTTTCGGCATCTTTCTGCAACAGTTCATTCTCTGGATATAAAAGTTTCAAGCTTCTTTCTTGAAGATCTTTTCTCAAACAAAATCAAAGTCTTTGAATTTTTTATAACAGTAAAATCTTAAACAAAAGTCTTGGATTTTTATAAAAATACAATCTCAAACAAAAAAAATTCAAAAATTCTTAGATTTTAAATTAAAATACAATCCCCCCTGAAGTAAGTATTTAAAAAAAATATCAAGTTTAGCTCAGAATGCAATGTTCAGTTATGGGGGTGTATGTGTCAATTATCAAAAGAATAGAAAAATAATCAAAAACATAAGAAAAATTCAAAATAGACCTTGTATAGGTCCAGTTTAAAGTAATTTCTATCCCACAAGTATGTAGGACAGAATGCAGTAATATTTCACTTAGCCATTTGTAGCCAAGACTACAGGAAGTTGCCATAATATAAGAAAGAAAGAATTAGAATTCTATTTTGATGGGGAAATGTCATTCCCTTGTCTGATTTTTTCCTCAGGGATATAGGGAGCCAGCATGATAGTCAAGCTTTGTACTTGTTTGAGTACTTCGAAAGGAGTGTAGATACAAGGAAGTCCTACGACTTAAACATAAGTTAAGCGTCGCAACCTTGAGTCTCACTTTAATATTTCATGTGTGCTCTATTGGCACTATTCAGGTTTAGTCTGTGCTCCTTGTTTTTATCCCTTTTCCTGGAATCAGACACAAACATTAATCACAGTCCTATAATATTTTATCAATAAATGGCAGGTTCCCATAGTTTAAAGCTTTTAGGCATATATTGATATTATAGCAAGAGTATATATATTAACTTGTATTACTGCAGGGAAAAAAATATTAATATTAATTATGTGTACCTTCAGTACAAAAATGAGAAAAAAATCAAATATTCTGATAAAAAAATAAAAGAAAAGAAATAAGAAAAAATAAGAAAAAAATCAGTAATTCAATATATTCTTGAAAAAAAACCAGCATCCATTTGTCTATGGATTATTATCTCCAATTCATATGATAAGATAGAGTCACAATTCATATGATAGGATAGAGTCAATCAGTCTCAGCAGAAGATGCTTTCTTCACATGTGAGCAGTGAATCCAAGAGTCTCTTTCTCCAATCTTTATAGATGTTGGAGTAGTTAATAATATTTGGAATGGTCCTTCCCATGAAGGTTCAGTTGCTCCAGTTCGCTTGAAATTCTTGATATAAACTTTATCTCCTGGGTTCAGGTCATGCAGAGAAAAGTCTAATGGTCCGGCTTGTACTGCAGCTCCGGATTCATGAAGTTCTCGTAGTTTGTACTGTAACTCCTGTATATAGGAAGCAATAGTAATATCTCCCCCTAATAGCGATGTATAAGCCGGGGAGAAAGGCTTAGCCTGTATAGGCGGATGTCCAAAAAGCATCTCAAATGGTGAAATATGTAAGTCTCCTCTAGGCCTGCTTCTAAGATAAAATAGGGCCAGAGGGAGAATTTCAGGCCATTTTAAATGGGTCTCAGTGCATAATTTGCCAATCATAGTCTTAAGTTCTTTATTCATCTTTCCTACTATTTGGAGAGGAGAAAAAAAAACTGAAAAAGGTTAATTAATATCAACAAAATCAATACAATCTAAGAAGAATCATCTTTATTATACTGGGAAATTCCCTGGGCACCCTCCTGAAGGGCACCTCTCTGAGGATCATTAGCACCTCGAGTAATTTTTGGACGAGCGCCATTTCTCATATATTGTTGAGTATTATCATTAAAATTTTCTTCAATTTGAGCATTGTCATTAAATTCCCAATTCCTATTTCTATAATTCTGGTTTCTAAAGTTCTTATTTCTATATTCATTATAGTTATTTCCATAGTCATTATTATAATTTCTAGAATTCTGGTTTCTATAACCATTATCATAATTTCTATAGTTATTATTTCTAAAACCATTATTAAAGTGTGTATTCCTTCCAAACATCTTAAGAAAGGTTCTACATTCCATCATTTTGTGGCCCTTCTTCTCACAGAAGTGGCAAGTAATGGATTGATAATTGGATTTCTGGAGAGGGGCAATTGTCGTTGGTTCATTATCATGCCCACTTTCTAATTTAGTTATCCTATCTATTACACATCTCATTTTTTTCTTCATTTCCTCCATGTCATCATTATTCTCTTTCTCCTTTTCTTCGTTTCCCTTAAAAACATATATAGCTGTTTTTCGCAATTCTTCAAGGTCCATATCTGACCATCTTGGGCATTGTGTTTTAAAATAATTTTTAATTACTTTGCAAGAATTATTTACAAAGATTCTTCTAACTTGTCTTAAACTATTCTCTTTATTTAAGTCCCAATCTAAGTATCTGTCCCCAAACTCGATAATTCTGTCCATAAATCTGGAGGGTGTTTCGTTTTCCTTTTGCTTAATTTTTTCCAGTTCCATCCACTTATCTGTACTGTCCGCACATTCCTTCATGGCCGTGAGGATGGCCTCTCTACAACGGTATAGTTGTAGATAGTCCTCAGGATTATTATAGTCCCATTCGGGATCCTGAGATGGCCAATGTGCTGCATTACGCCCCCGGGTTTTGTTAACATGAGCAATTATTTTATTTTTTTCACGTTCACTTAAAAAAGCCTGTAGTAAGCTCTCAACGTCCTTGTAAGATGGATTATATTGAAAAAATATGTCTCCCATCTTTTTTGTTACTAGAAAAGGATCTTGTTCATATGTGGGGATATTTCGTGTAAATTCATTTATTTCTTGGGGAGTAAACGGTATCCTATGTCTAAAAGTCACCACATCCCCATTTCGTCCTATTTCAGGTACTTCTCTTAGAGGAAACAGGCCTCTAGTTGAATTTTGCACCTGTGGGTCAGTTTGACAAGGACAGGTTTCTCTAGGAGGACAAGATCTCCCTTGCATTGGAATTTGGTTTTCTGTAGGAGAAGGAACATGAGAAGCTGGGATTGCAGGGGAAGGGTTTTGGGGATTAAATTCAGACAAGATTTGCACTGCACGAGAGAAGCAGTCTGTTAACTGGGCTATAGGGAAGGTGTTTTCCATCTCTATTTCAGGGAAGGAAATTTCCTCATTCAAAGGTTCAGAAACAGGTCTGTTTCTGGTAGAGTGGGTGTTTGCCCATTGATCCTGTAAGAAACATTTTAGATCTTCTAATTGGGCTTGCATTTTTTCCTCAATTTTTCCTATTTTATCTTCCATATCTCCCATTTTATCCTCAATATTTCCTATTTTATTCTCAATATTTCCTATTTTATCCTCAAGTTTTTCTATTTTATTCTCAATATTTCCTATTTTATCCTCAATTTTTTCTATTGTATCCTCAATTTTTTCTATTGTATCCTCAATTTTTTCTATTTTATCCTCAATATTTTCTATTTTATCCTCATTTTTTTCTATTTTATCCTCATTTTTTTCTATTTTATCCTCAACATTTTCTATTTTATCCTCAATATTTTCTATTTTATCCTCATTTTGTTTTATTTTATCCTCATTTTGTTTTATTTTATCCTCAATATTTTTTATTTTTTCATCTCTAAATATAGTATTGAGGAGTACAAAAATGACAGTACCTATTAATATAAAAATTTGGAGGTATCCTTCATTCCTCAATGCCCCTACTTCTTCAGCTGCCATATAATTGTCAAAGAATGTAGTACTCATTTTTATATGTATATTTTGTAATTTCACAAAACACGTGGGGAGCAGGGCAAAGCAACAAACTTTCCACAGGGTTTTTTTTTTTTTTTAATCCAGGAAGTTGTTCCTTAAGGGAAAGGATATTTAGAAACAGTTCTTCCAGCCAGGACTTTAGAGTCCTGTTGCTGAGATTTAAAAACAGCTGTTTTCTGTCTATCAGAGTCACACAGCTGGGAAGTATCTGAGGTCCGATTTGAACCCAGGACCTTCTGCCTCTAGGGCTGGCTCTCAATCCGCTGAGCTACCCAGCTGTCCCTTAAGATTAAAGGGAAGAAAAAGAAAAAACTGCTGATTCCAATTTAACTTAAGGAGAAAAGAGAAAAAGTTTTTTATACTCACGTGTTCTAGCAGCTGTGTCTTTAAGCCAAGTTTTTTTTTTTTTTTAAAAAAAAAAGGACTAAGTGGTGAAACAGTATAGTAAAAAGGCAAAGAAAAAGTTTTATTGAGAGGATTCTTTAGACTCCCGTGTGGTCAGCCACAATGTTACAAGGGAATCACTTTAAAAGACTGATATATATTAATTTAAGGTCGCCAAGGAATCAGCTATGTAATTCCTAAATGAAAAACTCAAGTCAGCCGTCAGCCTTTTTTGGAGTTTAATTACAATAGGAGCAAGAAAGGAATTAGAGATATATATATAGAGAGAAAGGGGAGAGAAGGGAATAGGTCTTAAATACCCCTTCTGTTTAGACTGGGCCAAAAGGCCCAAGCCCTTAGATAGCTGGGGCAAAGAAAAGAGATCAGTCCCTTTCACTCACGTGTCCAAAATGGAGAAACAGTCTCAGAGGCCCCCACCTTCAGCTTCCTTCCGAGCCAGCTTCCTCAGAGCCCAGGAACCACACCGACCCAAAACTCAATCCTCTCCCCTCAGTCTCCAGACCCTCCTATCTTTAAGGATACCATCCAAGTTGCCTCCCCTCAGTCCTCACATCTACCAATCACTCTTCATCAATTTCCCTGTCAATGGAGGCTCTAGCTTAACCCAGGACCGCCCAGAGGTTTCTGGTTTTTGCACATGTCTGTTGAAGGTCATATTTTCAAATGATTAAATCTATACTCCTTTGCTACAGCCCTTTCTAAATCCTGTTAACTTGAGTATGGTAGAGATTGGAATAATTAAATTTTGATCTAGGCTGCAGCCCTTACTCAATCCTATTAGGACTGAATAGGGTGGAGTATCTCCATTGTATCAATTCTAAAATCAATCAAGACTCAAAGAAATTCCTGTTCTATGCTTAAGCATAGGTCAAAGTCCTTTCCATTGTTCAGCAAAGGGTTTCTGTCCTAAAGTAATCTTAAGAAGGGAAGAGAAGGAACCTCCCATGCCAATGGAGTTCCCATTCCAATAGACTATCAGTAAGAAATTTTCCAAGTATGAAATATCCCAATGGTGAAATTTTCAACAATTATAAGTCTAAGGAAATTTGAGGTTTACACCACCAATCAGAAAGTATTTATAAAGCTCCTTCTAGGAGCTTCAATTAAAATTGCTCTTTCTAAAGTTAGCAAAAATATTTTAATTATCAAATCTGCTTTTTTCAGTCC
Organism: Monodelphis domestica; assembly: GCF_027887165.1. Lineage (NCBI taxonomy): Eukaryota > Metazoa > Chordata > Mammalia > Didelphimorphia > Didelphidae > Monodelphis > Monodelphis domestica. The sequence goes on from NC_077227.1 coordinate 75,473,541, forward strand.
TCACATTTCTTGACCTCTCCTCCCTGAGTTTTTGCGACACTGGTTCTCCACTTGGTTCTCATATTATTTATTTGACCTCTCACCAGCTCATCTGCTAGGCCATTATCTTTATCATGATCTCTAATTGTGGGTGTTCTCCAGGATCTGTCCTTGGTCCTTTTCTCTCTTCAGTCTTTTTTAACTTGGGGATCTCATCAGCTTCTACTTGCTTATATCTATCCTTATAATTTCTAAATCTTTCTGCTCAGCCCCATGCTCTCCACTGAGCTCTAATCCTGCCTATTGAGCATTTCAGACTCAATGTCTTGGAGACATCAAACTCGGCTAATCCAGAATTATTATGTTTGCCTTTCTCCTCCCCAAACTCCCCCCCTCCCCCTCATCACACTTCTCTCTGGTGAGGACACTGGAATTATTTCAGTCTCAAGTTCGCAACCTTGGCGTTACCCTTGACTTCTCACTCCTTCACCCCATACAGTCACCAGTCAATAGCCAAATCTTGTCATGTCTACCTTCACCATATCTTGCCAGTACAATAGTCCCTTCTCTTGGCTAATATGACTATTTCCTACCTTTCACCTGGCCTCATAATTGGTCTCCCTGCTTTAAGTCTCTCCACTCCAGTCCATCCTCCACAGCTGCCAAAGTGATCTTGAAGCTCAGATCTGACCATTTCATTATCATCCTCAATCAGCCTCTAGGACCAAATATAAACTCATTTCGTTTGCTTTTAAGGACTTTCCAACTTGGCCTCACTGATATTGTTCCCCTTCCTGAACACAACTGCCCAGCTAGTTCCTCATATTCCATCTTCCATCTCTGCCTTTGTGTTTAATATCTGCCATGACTAGGGGGCAGCTGGGTTGCTCAGTGGATTGAGAGCCAGGCCTACAGATGGGAGGTCCTAGGTTCAAATCTGGCCTCAGACATTTCCCAGCTGTGTGACCCTGGGCAAGTCACTTGACCCCCATTGCCTAGCCCTTACCACTCTTCTGCCTTGGAGCAGTATTGACTCCAAGACGGAAGGTAAGGGTTTTTAAAAAAAAAAATCTGCCATGACTGAAATATCCTCCCTCTCCATTTTTTTACCTCATAGAATTCCACTTTTCAAGATGCTCCCTGGCACTACCTTCTTTGCAATTTTCCCCCAAGTTCTTGCAACAAGTAATACTCTCCCTTCCTTAATACCTTTCATTCAATTATTTTTTTTTAATGTTAAAATACATTTAATTTGGACTTGGGGGACCTGGGTTCAAATCATACTCTCATTTGGTACCTGTGTGACCTTGAGCAAGTCAATTGACTCCTGTGGGTCTCAGTTTCTTCAATGATATAATAAAAGAGCTGGACTTCATGAACTTTAAGATCCCTTCTAATGTTAGGGATCTTTGGCGAATCCTAGAGAATGGGAAAATTGCCACAGGACTGAAAAGGGGTAAATCCTTTTCTAGTGTTCAAAAAAGGGAAGAGGGTACACGCTACAAACCATACCCCAGAGAGCTTGATGTACTATCTAGATTATATTCTAGAACCCATACCAGAGCATTGTTCTAGAAAAATTCTCAGGCACGTAGGAAAGAAAGTAATTATTTCTCAGTAGCATGGTGGTACAAATGTCATTCAATTATTTTTAAACCCTTACCTTCCATCTTTAAATCAATGCTTTGTATTGGTTCCAAGGCAAAAGAGCAGTAAAGGCAGGACAATAGTACTTAAGTGACTTGCCCCAGGGTCACATTAGCTAGGAAATATCTGAGGTCAGATTTGAACTCAGGACCCTCCTCTGTGTAGGCCTGGCTCTCTATTCACTGAGCCACCTAGCATCTCCCCCTTGTATTTATATTATATTAATTCTCTCTGTATTTGTTTTGCGTCTACATATATATGTGTATATATATATTGTGTCCTCATATAAAGCATAAGTTCCATCGGAGCAGGACTTCATATTTTTTTCTTGCCTTTGTGTCTCTAGTGCCTATTGCAGTGCCTGGTACATATTTGTTATTAATTGAGTGAATGATTTTTAAGGAGATTTTTATTGCACTATGGTAGTTTGTAGGGATATTTTTATCCATGGAACTAGGACCAGCATTTAGATTCAAACTGCTTTTTCCCCAGACCATAATTGAAAGACTGATAAATTCTTACTCTCTACTTCTTATATTTTTAGGCTTTTGCACAGACTACTACTTTTTCAGTTTACATTTGTCCTTTATTAGTTACAATTTCCAAGTTTATAGACATTGATTCTGTCTCAGGTTGGCTGCTTTCTAATAACATTTAACTTGGATCGGCAATTCATCACACACTTTAGCACTCGGGTCAGTTTCTATTACCAAATTATTCACCTCTCCCTGCTCATGAATTCTTATGTAACTTTTACTTACTTCCCATTTCCCACCCTAGCAAGAAATATTTGCTCAGTCTTTTTTATCCTTACTCCCTAAATTCCCCAAAAGGAAAACAATTGACATTTTAATTTATTTCTTCATTTATTTTAGAATATTTTTCCATGGTTACATGTTTCATGATTTTTTCCCACCCTTCTTCCCTTCCCCATCCCAGAGCTGACGAGCAATTCCACTGGATTATACATGTATCATTGTTCAAAACTTACTTCCATGTTTTATTTATTTTTATAGCAGTTGACATTTTAACATTCAGATGCAGAGAGAGGCAGGTACCTTAATCATCTTGCTAAACTTCCCCAGGTCACAGAGTAAGATGGGTTACTTTTGATAATGATTTCTCTAAGTAATCTTACCTGCGAGGCACCATTTCTTGTTAGTTTCCCTCATCAGGTCATACTTGATACTTAATTTAGGGATAGTTCTCCCTTTAAAGACTGTAGTATACTATGGTATTTCTTAGCCTGTCTGAGCTAGTGTGACTCTCACACTCAGGACTGCCCACGCCATCAAGACCTAACCAGCTAGGTTTCTACTACCATGATCTTTCTTGGTCTCTCTAGCTCAGGGGTCCCCAAACTACAGCCTGCGGGCCACATGCAGCCCCCTGAGGCCATTTATCTGCCCCCCCCTGCACTTCCAGAAGGGGCACCTCTTTCATTGGTGGTCAGTGAGAGGAGCATCGCTCACGTACAGTATTACTTCCCGTGACATAATCATTTGTGTGGCACCTTGTTTTGAGAGTAACTGAATGAGAACGAGGCGCCACGCAAAGGATTATGTGGCTGCACAATGGAAGATGTCAGCATGGCGATCTGGGGGAGGGGATTCCGCACTGCGTATGCTGCTGCCGGGTATAGTGGTGGTGGTGATGGGTCTGTGCAAGGTGTGACAGGCCCATCACAGCCAGCGCTGCAGTCTCCGCTATCCCAGACCGTGGTATACAGATTTGTTCATAGGATTTTTTATAGTCCGGTGCTCCAGTGGTCTGAGGGACGTGAACTGGCCCCCTGTGTAAAACGTTTGGGGACCCCTACAAATTTACAGTATAAGCTAGAGTCTATCTTATACTGTCAATTTGGCCAGCCATACTACTATACCTCAGCATTCTAGAATTCTGCTCTCACAGAAAGACCGACATAAAATTGTGGGGAAAAGTGGAATCCGTGAGCTCTCTGTTTATACAGGTGAATCTCTACAACTAAGATTTAAGGGAATTCTTCTAACTCCTAAACAGCAAAAATCTCTCTTTCACATTTAGTACAAATATCATGCCATGTAAAAAAAGTTTTATTGACTGTCCCTCCTCCTAGAAAATGTTGAGTCATTGAATGAATACTCTGAAAGTAAATGAAGTCAGCATTCATTTCTACCCATGAGACTAGGATTTTTTGCACTAAATGAAAAAAGAGAATTTTTTTTTCTTCTGAGACTGGCTTAATCTAGCCAGTGTTCATCTTTCATATTGTTTTTAGTTGCTAAGTGAAGATCTAGAGTGAAGGTAGTTTCATGTAGGTAAACTTTACTTTTGATTTGCATCCTTATCAGTCAGTACCCTAAGTGTTTAATTCTGTTGAAGAGTGTCAGGCTTATAGAAGGCACTGAGTAAATACTGGTTGATGAAGTACCATCTTTAGGTTTTCTGTCTGTCACCACATCCAGTCTGACAACATTTGTTTTTGCACTTTAGTTCACAGACATTCTATTTATACCATTGTCTCATCTGATCCTATTGAGCTCCTCTATGTACCTATGACACAGGTAGCTGCCAGATGGGGTAGGAGTTGACCATCTAGAGAGCCAGAGCCTCTGAGTGGTAGCCCCATCAGCCTCTGACCTTTATAGTTCTGTATTCTGTGACTTAGGCTCAGGCAGCAGCTTCACTACTGTACCCAAACCTGCAGAGTCCTCATTCCGTAGGTGCTTCCCAGCTTTCTTTCCCCAGGCTGTTGATGTAACAAAGCCAACTGCCTTTGTCATCTCTAAGCAGTGAATAGCAAGGTGGCCTCATGCTCACCTTTCTTGGACAAGTGATTGCCTGCCCTTTTCAGGCTTTTGGAGCCTAGCAGGGATGGCCAAATCACTGTTACTTTTTGGGATCTTAAAGGAGAGACAGCATGACTAGGCTTAGGGAGACACCTCTTTTTTACCTAATAGAAGAAAATTTGGGTTCAGATCTCTCTTTGCAGATCTATTTGCTGTAGGATGCTAGGTGAGTCACTCAACCTTTCTGTGCCTTACTTATCTCATTTCTTCAAGTAGGGGATTGGACTCAGATCTCTCCTAGCTCCAAATCTGCAATACTGTAAGTTCTGGAGTCATAGAAATGCTGTAGTAAGGGGGCAGCTGGGTAGCTCAGTGGATTGAGAGCTAGCCCTAGAGATGGGAGGTCCTAGGTTAAAATCTGGCCTCAGCCACTTCCTAGCTATGTGACCCTGGGCAAGTCACTTGACCCCCATTGCCTAGCCCTTACCACTCTTCTGCCTTGGAGCCAATACATAGTATTGACTCCAAGAAGGAAGGTAAGGGTTTATTAAAAAAAAAAAAGAGAAATGCTGTAGTACCTGCATATGCTGGATTCCCCATCTAATTCTCCTACCTAGGGCCCTCTCTTCTTTCTGAAAAATTTGTTATTTTTTTTAATATGTCATATAGGGAGAGTTAGGGATTGCTTTGAAGTATATGTTAGCATAGCATAATATAATAGGTTAGCATAATTCTGTATGATTCAGAAGAATGATGAGGTTTTAATAGCCAATCATGAGATCCAATGAGATCCATAACCATAATCATATGCTACTATTTCTAAATATGATCTGTATTTTGTTGAACTAGAAAGAGCATTGGCTTTTGAGAGGTCTTACATTCAAATTCTGGCTCTGCTACTTATAGGAAGATCTTGAGCAAATGACTTTACCTCTCAAGGTGACAGTTTCCTTATCTATAAAAATGCTATTGGACCTGGATGGTCTCTAGTATCATAGTCTGTAGTCCTAGATCTAAATATATATTCAGTTTATAAACATGTATTCTATTGCTCTAAATATGGTGATCCTATGAACTGATTTCCAACTCAGTAGATTGCTTCAGTGGTTAGCCTATAGAGATTTGTAGTCCCCGTATAGAATGCCTCTGGAAACAATTATGTTTTGCCTGGGGAAGATGATGTATTGGTACTTTTATTATACAACTTTATAAGCCTAGAAGAGGTTTCCTTGACCATATTTGTGGCATCAGTAGAATTACATTATCTTTGATGCCTTTTTAATCTTGATGCTTAGATTAGTGTCCGTATTGACATTATGCTGACTTCCCTGGCTTATGGAAGTACCTAACTTGTGAGTCTAGGGCTAGATCAGGGCCAGGATCTACTCTCACTGTTTTCTTTCTTTTTTTAAAATCTTTTCTTTATTTGTTTTTAGCATTTATTTTTTTTTAAACTTTGAATTTCAGATTTTCTCCTCCCAACCTCTCACACATTGAGAAGGCAAGCAATATGATATTAGTCATTCATTTGAAAGTACCCAAAACATATTTCCATATTAGTCTTAAAGGCAGGAAAAACAAAATGAAAAAAGAATGCTTCCATTTGTACTCAGAGGTCATCAATTTTCTCTCTTTGGAGATAGATGGCATTTTCCTTTGTATTTTGAAATTGTATTGGATCATTATTCTGATCAGAGTTGCTCAATCTTTCACAGATTATTACAATTACAATATTGTTGTTTATATGTTCAATGTTCTTCTGGTTCTGCTCACTTCACTTTGCATCAATTTTGCAAATTTTGTGTCAATTCACATAATATTCCCAGGTTTTGCTGAAACCATTCTTCTTCTCATTTCTGATAACATGGATGATACAGTAGTATTCCATCACAATAATATACTACAACTTTTCCAACCCTTTCCCAAATAAGGCAACTGTTCAATTTCTAATTCTTAATCACCACAAAAAGAGTTGCTATAAATGTTTTGGTATATATAGGTCCTTTTCTTTTTTCTTTTATCTCTTTGGGATACAGACCTAATAGTAGGTCAAAGCTCCAAATTGTTCTCCAGAATGGTTGGACCAATTCACAACTCTACCAACAGTGCATTCATTAGTGTCTCTATTTTCCTACATTCCTTCCAGCATTTGTCTTTTTCCTTTTCTGTCATGTTAGCCAATTTGATAGGTGTGAGGTGGTATCTCAAAGTTGTTTTAATTTGCATTTCTCTAATCAGTAGTGATTTAGAGCATTTTTTCCCATATGACTATTAATAACTTTTATATCTTCTTCTGAAAATTGCCAGTTCATATTCTGTAACCATTTACCAATTGGGGTAATCATTTTTATAAGTTTAATTCAGTTCCCTATATATTTGAGAAATGAGACTTATCAGTAAAAACCTGCTATAAATTTTTTTTTTGGTCCAGTTACCTGCTTTCCTTCCAGTTTTGACTGCATTGTTTTTTGGTTTTTGTGCAAAAACCTTTTAAACTTCATATAATCAAAATTATCCATTATGCTTTCCTTTTTTTTCTCTTCCTCTTGCTTAGCAGGAAAACTTCCCCTTATCCATAGATGACAGGTAAAATTTTCCATGTTTATCCAATTTGTTTATGTTAGTCTATACCTTGTTTCTGCTATACTATTTTCTAATTTTCCCAGCCATTTTTGTCAGATAGCGAGTTCTTGTCCCAAAAGCTTGGATCTTTGTTTATCAAACACTAGATTACTATGTTCATTTACTATTGTGTATTGTCCATTCAGTCTATTCCACTGATCCACCACTCATTCTCTTAGCCAGTACCAGATTGTTTTGATGTTTATCTAATTGTTTTCAAAGAATTTCAGAGATATCATGAGCAAAATACAATTTTGAAGTCTTTAAGCTTTATCACATAAAATCTAAATGTAGCAATAATGATTATGTAGTAAACACTGTAGTTTTTCTTGTTCTTTTTATGCTATGAAGTACTTCATGGATTGATGATTTTCTGTTGGACTGTTTCCAACAGTTTGTATAAGATATGGAAAGCCTAATGCAAATCAAGAAGAGTTGCAAAAATATATTTCAGATTTCTGAAAACCAGTTTTCTTTAATTGACTATTCAAGCTTGAAAATGAATATCACCTATAAGGAAATTAAAATATACAATGGGGGGCATGATAACATAATTAGTGAAGAAAATCAAATATATTCAGCCCGTCTTCTTTAAAAAACAAAATAAAACAACTTTTTCTCAGTTATATTAAAAACTTTTTAACATTTTAAAATTCAGATTTCCTCCTACCCTCCCTCCCTGAAAACATATAGTCTGACATAGGTTATGCCAATACTTTTCCTCCAATATTTATCATTTTCCTTATTGGTCATGTTAGCCAATCTGGTAGGTGTGAGGTAGTACCTCAGAGTTGTTTTCATTTGCATTTCTCTAATCAATAGTGATTTGGAACATTTTTTTATATGATTATAGATAGTGTATATTTTAATCTTTACAATAGTTTTAATTTCTTTCTCTGAGAACTGCCTGTTCATATCCTCTGACCATTTTTCAATTGGAAAATGCTTTGAATTCTTATAATTGACTCAGTTCTCTATGTATTTGAGAAATGAGGTTTTTGTCATAGACTTCAAGTGTGTTTCTTATAAACAGCATATTGTTGAATGCTGCTTTCTAATCCTTTTTGCTGTCATTTCCCATTTTATAAGAGGGAATGGAGTGCTCAGGGAAGACTAGCACCTCTGGTGAGAAAGCTTACTGAGCCCTTTCCAGGGCTGCTTATCTGTCTTCCTTTGGTGTCTACCTTTCACCCAACTCTCACTTGTGGCTCCAGGAAGCTGGATTATGCACAGTGGCCACACACCTGTAAAACTGCCTCAAGAGATGGGCTAAACTATGTTAAGGGTAACCAACAGGAGTCAGACCCATTGGTGAATTAGCAGAATATCTACCCTAAGCATGTGAAGATTTTCCCTGCCAGAACGGATAATGAGAAAAATTTATTCTAATGACAAGAAAAGTGGCTGTGGAAAATTTAGAGCTTGTTCAAATGTAAAAGATGCTGAGGTCATCCACTGCATCTCAGGCAATTAATTGCCAGTTATCCTGACTTTTGTCTTGCCACTTGTGATAATTAAAATGTTTGGGAGCAAGGGAAATATATATATCAGTTATGACCGCAGAAATATGTTTTCTACTGTGTCTTGGTTTTATATAAATATAAGATGGTCGCCAGGGAATATATTCCCAATTTATGAATATGCCCAAGCCAACTGGGTTTTATAGAGAAATTTAATTTATAATACACTGATTAATCAATAGAAAAAGAGAGAAAGGAAGAAAGGAATAAGAATGAATAAATCAGTCAGTTGGTTTTATCACTCACCCAAGATCTCTCTAGGTAAGGCTTCTCATGCCAACCTCAAGCTCCACCTCCAACAGAGCAACCTCCTCAGTTCCTCCTTCAGAGCCACCTTGCTCAGAGCAAAACCTCCCAGAGCAAAAAACTCTCTTCCATCTGTCCTCAGACCCCGCTATCTTTAAGGAAACCATCTAAGTTCCCTCCCCTCAGTTCTCACATCTACCAATCACTGTCAATGTCTCCCCTGTGCCAATGGTGGCTCTAGTTTAACCCAGGACTGCCCAGAGGTCTGTGGCCTTGCACATGTCTGTTGAAGGTCATATTCTCAAATAATTAAATCTTGATCTTTGCTGCAGCCCTTCCTAAATCCTGTTACTCTAAGTAGGGTGGAGATTGTATTTTCCAAGACCTGGTTCTGTCATTCCAAGTATCTCTATTATATCAATTCTAAAATCAATCATGACTCAAAGAACTTCCTGTTCTATGCTTAAGCATAGGTCAAAACCCTTTCCATTGTTTAGCAAAAGGTTTCTGTCCTAAAGTAGTCTTAAGTAGGGAGGAAGAGGATCCTCCCATGCCGAGGGGTTTCACATTCCAATAGAGTTCCTACTATCAGTAGGAAATTTTTTCCTTCCAACATTCATAAGTCTAAGAAATTTTAAGGTTTACACACTGGACTGTAATGGAAGAACAAATAAATCTGACAACTTTGTGCAAATCTGCATCTCTTAAATCCAATTCATCTACAAGTCAAGACATCATCTTGTAATGTCATTGATCTCTGAAATGAACAAAAATGGTTGAGCTCATCCCATTCTCATTCACAGTTATGATTCCTAACCATGTGTATTTCTCTCTATCTTAGTTTCCTATGTTTATCCTTTTCTCTTTTTATCCTTTGCTTTCTCAAAAGCCTGTTTTGCTTCTGACCATTACTTCCCTTAATCTGCCCTTCCTTTTGTCACCCCCTACTCCCAAAGTCTTTCATCTCCTTCCCTTCCTATTTCCCTATTAGATCAGATGGATTTCTAAATACTACTGAGAGTGTGTATTTTTCCCTCTTTGAACTAATTCTCATGAGAATGAGGTTGAAGCATTGCCTGCCACTCCCTCCCCCTATTTTTCCCTTCACTGTAAAAATTGTTCCTTATATACCTCTTTTACGTGGTAAATATTTCCTCTTCTACTTCTCCCTTTCTCCTTTTCCAAGTGCATACTTCTTTCACACACTTTCATTTTTTTTAGAGATTAATCCCAACTTAATTGACTTACACTAATGTCCTTTGTCTAGGTGTAGAATCTTTCTAACTTCCCTAGTAATGATAAAATTCTTCTCTGTATCAACTCTCCAAATAGAAATGTAAACAATTAAAACATATTAGATGCCTTATGATTTCTCTTTCATGTTTATCTTTTTTATACTTCTTTTGAATCTTGTGTTTGAATGTCAAATTTTCTATTCAGCTCTGGGCTTTTCATTAGGAATACTTAAAAGACCTCTGTTTCATTTACTATCCATTTCCCCCCCTAAAGGATTATATTTAATTTTGCTAGGTATATTCTTAGTTGTAATCTTGGCTTCTTTGTCTTCAGGAATATTATATTCTAAGTTGTCTGCTCTTTTAGTGTGGAAACTGCTTAATCTTGTTTGATCTTAACTATAGCTTCACAGTATTTGAACACTTTCTTTTTGGCTGCTTAGAGTAATTTCTCCTTAAACTGGTAGCTCTGGAATTTGGCTATAATATCCTTAAGCGTTTTTATCTTGGGATCTATTTTAGAAGGTGATTTGATAGATTCTTAAAATTTTGGATTTTGGATAGTGAGGCAATTTTCCTGTATGACTTATTAAAATATGATGACTCTTTTTTGGATAATGGCTTTCAGATAGTCCAGTGTTTTCTTAAATTCTCTCTCCCTGATCTAATTTCCAGGTCATTTGTTTTCCCAATGGGATGTTTCACAATTTTTTCCATTTTTTCATTCTTTTGATTTTGTTTTATTGAGTTTTTAAATGTCTTTTAGACATTTTGGAGTCATTAGCTTCCAGTTGCCTGATTCGAATTTTTGCAGAATTATTTTCTTCTGTGATGTTTTGTGCCTGTTTCTCTCTCTTTTTTTTAAGTCATTACCTTCCATCTTAGAATCAGTATTGTGTATTGGTTCTAAGGCAGAAGAACAGTAAGGGCTAGGCAATGGAACCAGGGACATGCAGCTAGAAAGTATGTGAGGTCAGATTTGAACCCAGGACATCCCATCTTTGGGCCTGACTTTCAATCTAGTTAGCCACCCAGTTGCCTCCTGTTAATTCTCTTTTTCACAATCTTGCATCACTCTCATTTCTTTTCCCAATATTTCCTTTATCATTCATTCTTATCTATTTCTTTTCCAAATTCTTCTCAGTCCTGGACCCAACAAACACTTTTCTTTGAGACTTTTCTTGTACCTATTTTCACATTGTTGTTTTTGTTTGAGTTTGTTTCTTGGTCTTTCCTGTCACCCTAGTAACTTTTTATGGTCAGTTCTTTCTGTTGTTGTTTGTTCATTTTCCTAGCCCATTTCTTGGTTTTGCACTTTATGTTAAAGTTAGACTCTGCCCACCTGGGGTTGAGTAGGCACTGAGCCAGGCTTTAGGCTTTGTGCTGCTGTTTTCAGAGCTAGTTTTAGGGTCTGCAAGTTTTGGTGCTTCTCTGGTGGTGTTATCTGGGGATAGGGGTGGTCACTGCTTTCTGGTCCTTATCCAGAAGGGCTCCTGATTCCCTGAAGCCAAACGTGTTAACATTCCTTGCTGCCTTAGAACTGTGATCCTCTAGAGCCTCTGCTCCTTGGTACCAACCCTCAGTGTTCTTATTTTTTTCTAGAGTTGTGACCCAGAATTGTATATGGGCAATAAAATGATCAATTATCACCAGTTCATTCTCCCAGTGCCATCAAAGGGTTCCCTGTGATCTCTTTTTGGCTATTTTTCTCACCCCTTTACAGTCTCTGAGCTGAGAGTTCTTGAAACTGCTGCTGCCATAGCCATCTTTAAGACCCACCACTGATGGCGATGCCATGTGGGCTCCAGCCTGATCCTTACCCTGTGGTCATAGACCTTTCCAGCAAACTTCTGAGTTTTCTTAGGCTGGAAAAATGTGTCACCCTGACCTTTTACTGGTGCTACCACTGCAGAATTTGATTTGAGGGATTTTTTAAAAGTTGTGTTAGAAGAATTAAGATGGGTCAGCCTCCGTGTTTTTTAATATCAGAATTTGTTCTATTGATTTCATATATGTAATTTTCTAAGTTTCAATTTGTGTGTATGTGAATAACAGTTTTAATTTTTAATGTGTTAGAAGAGGTATGTATTCCAGAAACTTAGAATTCAGAAGATTTAAATTTATTTTGAAATGGATTTAATCAGTTGCCTTTTTTACTGTTAAAGGGCTTTTGCTTACTGTTGCCAAACAACCCAGGTGGTGCTAAGGAAACCCCACTCCAATTTTTTTACCATAGTCAACATTTTTAAATTTCTTTCTTGATTTTTTGTGGACAGATCCAACGTAACTTCTGGGTTTCCCAGATCTATACACTTGTGTTCATTATTATACTTCTATCAGTTCTCAGCTATATGTAAAGTAGAAATTTTTTTTGTAATGAAGCTGAAAAATAGTTTTTTTAATATGACATATCTGTTTACCAAGTAGGTTCATTAGCACCTTCATACATCTCTGTGTTTTTCTAGACTTTCTCTTGTGCCAAAAGATAGGAACACACCTGGGCAAATAGATTGTGCCTCTGCTTTTTTTCCTCTCTTAAAAATTTAATTGGGGGCAGCTGGGTAGCTCAGTAGTTTGAGAACCAGGCCTAGAGATGGGAGGTCCTAGGTTCAAATTTGGCCTCAGCCACTTCCTAGCTGTGTGACCCTGGGCAAGTCACTTGACCCCCATTGCCTAGTCCTTAACCACTCTTCTGCCTTGGAGCCAATACACAGTATTGACTCCAAGACAGAAGGTAAGGGTTTAAAAATAAATAAATAAATGAAATTTTAATTATTTTGCAAGTTACAAAAATCTGTTTTTTATTCCACCCACTTTCATCCTCCATTAAAAAAAGAATATAAAAACAATAACTTTGTAACAGGGGGCAGCTGGGGTGGTTCAGTTGATGGAGAGTCAGGCCTAGGGATAGGAGGTCCTAGGTTCAAATCTCATCTCAGATACTTCTAGCTTTGTGACCCTGGACAAGTCACTTGACCCCCATTGCCTAGGCTTTACTGCTCTTCTGCCTTAGAATTAATAAACAATATTGATTCTAAGATAGAAGGGAAGGGTTTAAAAACAAACAAACAAACCCAACTTTGTAACAAATATGCAATCAAACAAAATAAATTTCTACTTTGGCTATGTCCAAAAAATGTAGTTTGTCCCTAAAGTCTTAGTACAGATTATAATGCAACAAAGTTACCAAAAAAACTATTTTGAAAGTTAATTATTTAGTTTTGTAAATTCTGTATTATTTGAAATTTTAATAAGATAGGGCACCCTATCATTATATACGCTGTGTTTGACAATTTGTGGATGATACTCTCTCAGACCAATGGTAGGTAGTAAAGGGCCTCTTGCTAGATCGCATCAGTGATCTGATTATCTCCTTTATACTTTTTCTCTTGCAGTTGAGTCAAAAATTTCTAGTGGGGTCTTGTTTCCTGGATGATAAGGCTAGGATTAAAAATGCAATTCTTGCAGTCACAGAGCTATAGGTCATGAAAGTTTTTACAAAATTTGAACATCTATTATAGTTATATATAGCCCAAAATGGTAGTTATGTGGAATTTTAATCTTATATCGTTATTTTAGAAAACCTAAGCAATGTTTCGAATGCCATTTTTATGTAATTTTGTAGCATTTATACTTCTGAAGTTAATAAAGCTTAACATCTCACTAATACATTTGGGACAGCCTCATATATTTCTTACTCTGATCTTTGAGGTCATCATCGCTCTTTCAGGAAGTAGGAAGCCTGTTTCTTTTTCTTTTTTCTTTTCCCCCTGTTGGAGAAGGTCAGGGGAGGAAAGCACGTTTGTTGTAATGGTGCCAAAAAAAAAAAGATGGCATTGAAACTTTTTCAGATGTACAAAAGAGAAAAGAGCTTCAGAAGGAAACAAAGACAAGGGCCATTTTGAAAATAACCTTTGGACTGTATTTTTAAAAGCAAGTGTTGAAAGATGGAATTTCAGTTCCATATAGAGTCCTTTTTTTCTGTTCTGTTGTATATATGGAAATGTGTGTGTGTGCATGCACATGTATGTACATATGGGAGCCTATGTTTTAAGTTCTGAATAAATACTTTTTTTTAAGTTTCCTACAGACTTAGAAGTTAAGTTATTTGCCCAGGATCATATAATGATTATGTATCAGAGCTGGAACTTTGAACTAGGTCGTTCAACATTTTATCTACTACAGACCTTTTTTTAAAAGTTGTTTTTAATGTTGCTAGGTAAATCCAAGTTTATTATCCTCATTGCCAAAGAAGCCATTTTTTTTTTTTGCAAAAAGACTATATCAATGCACATAAAAGCATATATGCTTAACTAAAATGATTCATGATGTTCAGTATGACGTATTCCTGAAAAGCCCAACAACACCTATGAGCATCACTGTGAGAGGGCGCATGCTTGAGGTAGACAGGCCCACTTTGAATGTCTCACTCTGGATCACGTAACTGAGATGGGCCCATGATTCCAAGACAGCCGCAGTGAGATTAGAAACCTGATGCTCTAAGCCTGTGTCCCTTTCCTGGGATGGAGAAGGCAACGCCCAGAAATATGTATTGATAGCTGCTTTAGAAAGTGTGATTGGCATGTAAGTTTCAACCAAACACATTTAAGGCTTTCCAACACAACTGAAACAGCTTTTCTTAAAAGGAGATACTGGTTTTTTCTCTAAGGCTCTGAATGACTTCATGAAAATTACTGCTGCATGCCAAGATGTGTGAAACTAGAAGAAAGTCTGCTACTTTTTTTGCAGGGCCAACACCCTGAACCAGATGTTATGCAAGTTGAGCATATTTATTTTTCTCCATCTACTCACAGGTTAGAAGGGCTGCCTCCCGTTCAGGCAGCCAGCTTGGCAAGGAATTAGAGACAACTTTCTAAGAGTAGAATCTCAAATACTTAGTGTGTCGGCTCCCTGAAGCTCTCTCCCAGGCTTTCTGCCCTGTCTTCAGAAGCACATCAGCCTAACATCACCACTAGGCACGTGACTTGGAGATCTTTTGTATTAACCAACCCCAGGCTCTCCCTTGACCTTTTGGCCTACATCATCAGTTGCCCAAAGATGTCTCAGTCTCAGCATGTCCCAAACAGAACTTGTTATCTTTCCTCGTAGACCTTCTTTTCTTCCTATTTCCCAGTTTTTATTGATGCCACCATCACTCTTCCAGATTTCCCGTAATGTAACCTCAGCACTCAGTGTTATCCTGGCCTCTTCATTCTCTGTTGTCCTGCACAGCCAGTCAACGTCTGACCACATGCTCACCCCTCTCTCCACTCATATAGAGCTGCTACCACAGCTCACGGCCCAGAGGGTGAGCCTCCTGATTGGTCTCTCTGCCTTAGCTCTCTCCCCAACACCATTACATACATCTGCCAAATTGCTCATCCTGACCAGCTCCAGTAGCTTTTCATTGCCCATCCCCATTTTTCTAGACTTGTTGACCATTATAGTTCTATGTTTTAAGATCCAACCACATTATCCTCTTTACTTCTTACAGTCCTACAGATCCCATTTCTAGGCCTTTGCACTAGCGATCCCACGCGATTGGCATGTAATTTCAAGATCCTTCCCTCTACCTCTTCGACTCACTCTCCTTTTTTTAGACTCTATTCCACTCTCTCCTTCTACAGAAAGTCTCCTGATGATTCCAACTGCTAGTACCTTCCCTCACTAACTAGTGAACTTCAGTACTTTGTCTATATTTGTAATGATTAATTTTATTCTTGTATGTCTTAAAACATATACTTCTTGTCTTTCCCAATAGAATGTAAACTCCATATTACCAGAGATTGTTTCATTCTTTGTACCCTATCTCCAGCATCAACAATGTGTTTGGTTCAGAGTAGGCATTTAATAAATTCTCATCAATTGATGTATTTCAGTGGATTTCAAAGAAGGTGCCATCTCACATTGGTAGAGGACATGTCCTCATTCAGAAGTTACCTATATTGATTAAAACACAGATCCGATCCCTATCCCTTAAAAACATTTATAAAACACATTCCTCAGAGAGGTTAAATGATTGTCTCTTGAGTTCAGATTTGAGCCCAAGTTTCCTTACTTCAAGTTTATAAATGATTTTGCTACACTAAGGTGCCTCCTAACCATCAAGGCATTTATCTGAATGCCTTCAGGGGTAGTGCCATCTACATTATAGTACCCTACTAGGTTAGGTCTGGTGGCAAAATTCTGTTTAGGAACCTCCAATACTAAATACTAGACCAAATCTAGGGGCCTTTTCTGTCTTCATTCTTCTTGGCCTCTTTACAGCCTTTGACTCTATCATTTACTCTCTTTTCCTTAATAGAGTCTTCTCTCTAGGTTTTCATAACATTACTTTTTCCTGGTTCTCCTCCTATCTGTCTGACCGTTCTTCAGTCACTTTTACTGGATCTTCATCCTAGTCATGCCTGCTACCTGTGGGTGCCCCACAGGGCTCTGTACTGGGCCCTCTTCTCTATACTATTTCATTTGGCTATCTCATCACTTCCATGGATTCAATTATAATCTTTATGCTGATGGTTCTCCGATTTATTTATCTACCACTAACATATCTGTTATTCTCCAGTTTTGCATCTCTGCTTATTGGATATCTTGAACTGAACGTCCTGTAGACATTTTATACTCAACATGTCCAAAATGATACTCTGTGTCTTTCCCCCAACCCTCTCCCCTTCTAAATTTCCCTGTCCTTTCAGTCATCAAAGTTTACAACCTAGATATCATTCTTGACTCCTCACTTATCCCTCCCATTCCCCCATATTCAGTTACCAAGGCCTATTAATTTTATTTTTATGGCATCTCTTGCCTGCCTGACCCATTTAAACTTCCAGATTAAAACTAATCTAACCTCTTTGGTGTCCTGCAGATTCAGGATAATCCAAGACAGAATTTATTCTCTTCCTTCTACTCTTCCAAAAAACCTGCTTTTCATGTAAGATTGCTAAATTTTCCTTAGGATCTGATGGATCCTTTCTTAAGGGTTTAAGACACAGAATGAAAGTTGACATTGCATTTATCCCAGGGTATTTTGTTTTTATTTATTTATTTAGTTACAACTAGAAATAATTTTTGACAATTGTTTTCTGACATTTTAGAATTCAAATTCTCTCCCTTCTTCCCCCTTCCAGCAGTAAAGAGTCTGATATAGGTTAATACCAGTGCTTTGATGTAATATGTATTTCCATATTGCTTATCTTGTGATAGAAGACACATATCACACATACAGTTAAAAACTCAAAAAGGAAATAAAGTGAAAGGTGGCATGCTTTGATATGCATCCCATCCCATTTAAAACTCTTATTGATCCAGGACTTGGCAATGTTCAAGAATATGAAGGTAAATGAAGAGCTGAGACAATAGCTTCTTGGTCTATAAAGGAGATAAACCCAGAAGGTAGGCAAGGATTCTAATGAATATTTATACTGTGAGTACAAGTGGATCCTAGAACAGGAAAAAGAAACTCTGAAATAATTTCTGAATCCCAGAATATGTAGATGCAGCTCTTGTAATTTCTTACTAATGAATGAGAAGTCCTTAATTTCATTTTTATTCCTATCTGCTATCTTGTTTGCATACCTATTGTGCCTTTGACCCATAATTTATTCTTCCCTTTTATCTCCTTTCAGTTGATTTAGTAGGTGTGTTTTCTATCATACTAGTTATATCAAGGCTTTTCATTTGCTCTAGAAGGAACAAAGTTCCCTCCATTGTCATACTTGGAAGGTCTCTTGAGTGGAAGATTAGATTAGTTATAAACAAGATCATAGCCTTATGGATTGTGAGAACTGGAAGAAAACAGATTATCTAGACTGACTACTTTATTTTTACAAGGCAGGAAACTGGGACCTAGAAATGTTAAATGACTCACTGGAGATCACTCAACTAGTTAATAATAGCAGAAATAGAATTAGGATCCATTTCCCTAACTCCTAGCCATTATCCTAAATTATATCTCAAAATGATTTATGGATCACTGATATCCTGTCAAATTGTTTTGCCTGCCCATTGGTTTGGTGGCAGAATCACAGTTTGACCAGTGGCAAAGCAACAGCTTTCAGGTTAGGAAGCAGGTCAGTACATTGTTAGTAATTTATTGATATTAGCCTGCCCTTCTCTTTGTCAGTGTGGCGAAGAAGTGACCAGTGAATTGGAGATAGTATCATTAGTACCCACTCAGCTGAACTGCCAACATAGGAATTTCATTTGTGAGGGAAGTAAGTAATATGTTTGAGTTGTCTTTATAGCCTTCTGAATGTAGAAGGTATAGGGAGCTACAGCAAACAATTAACTATCATAACCACGAAGTTTGGTAAATCTAACAGGAGCTCTGCAGCCACTCTTCTACTCCTCACTTGCTTAGACAATTCAGGTCCCAGGAAGGCAGTCACTATGTTTCCCATCAGGATTGCAGGGGTAATCTTGCATACCTTCAGTGAATTCCTCCAAATAGCAATCAGATCAGTTACTAGAGAGCATCTAATCACTGATGGCTACCTCAAAATCATCTTGACCATTTGGTCTCTTCTCAGTATCAATTAGTCAATAAATCATTAGTTTTTCCAGAGGGATATATACTGAGAAGGTATAGCAAGAATGAAAGTACAAAAACCTTTGAAACTAGGAGCTCATTCTCTTCCACTTCCATCCCTGGGAACAGGAAACTCCCAGAGTGGTGACTATCAACTCTACTCCCCTCCCAAGTTCGCTTTCTTTTAGGGTATGGTGTCTTGATTGCTGGGTCATTTCCTGTTGGGCTCGCTTCATCAGACTGCTGGTCAGGTTAACTCTTCTTTGAGCCTGCTGCTTTAGCCGCTGGCAAACTCCGCTCTGGGCTACAGTCTCTGAAACTGTATTTTCACAGCTTTCCACGACTCACAAAGGTATAATTTGAGCCATTCTTTTTCTGATACATAAAAATCAGAAAAGAACAAATATAACAGAAAAAGGTGCAGCACCAAATACTGATGGCCATGTGGTGACTGGACGAGGAGATAATGATGTTTACAGCAGGCTGGTGGCTTTTCACTAATGCTGCATCTCTTGTCCCTCTGGAGTTACAAAAGTCCTTGCCTGTCTTAATGTAATTTGAATGGAGTTTGGGATTGCAGGGTGCAGACAAGGAGATGAATGCCACAGTACCAATACAGCATGAAATGGGAATTGGCAAAGAAAAGTAAAGCAAGTGTGGGTTTTAAAATTAGTCATCAATACCTACAGGTTATATTTTAAAAGTTTTATTAATAATAACTAAAACAAAAGAACTGCCTGACTTCAGCCTGGTCACAGGTCCAAGAGCGGAAGAGGGAGGAGTTACAGCCACTTAAATACAATCATGCAAAATGCAGGGACACAGGAAAAGGGGATTTTGGGATCGTGGGAAATGTAGTCTCTAGGGTTCAAGAGTCTAAAGCAATACACAAGCAAATTTTATTGAAGGTAAAGATATATGTGGGGATCAGTCAGGGAGGATGGAAATCGGGTCCTCTGGGATACCTGGCTGAAAGGGGCACCAGACTGCTAAGACTAGTGATTTTAGACTTCTTATCTGGGCCATATAGGACTTGGCTTTGGGGGTTGGGGAAGAGTACCGTAGGGAACCTGGACCTGCTGTGGAGTTAACGATGAGGGAACTGGTGCTAATTCATGCTAGAGGGAATGTCTGAGTAATTGGGCACTGGCTTCCTGATATTCAGATTCCCCACTGCCCAGAAAAGGGTCTTTTGGCTATTACTACCTGCCTTACTTTGGCTAGGTGACTGGGAATTTGGACTTCCCCAGCTTCTTTGTTCAGCAAACTATGGAGGTCTTTTTGTTGTCTCTAAGGAACATGAGGAAAGCTCCAATCCTCCCTTAAGCATAAAGCCTTTCCGGGTCCCCTCTCTGCAACTCTCCCCCTACCTACCCCAGCACTAATACCTTCCCACCTTCCCTTTTCAGATTACTTTCACCTGTTCTGCCTATGGCTTTTATGTACCTAGTTATTTACTTGTTGTCACTCATTAGAATATGCACAACAGGGTAAAGACTAGTTTTTACCTTTCTTTGCATTCCCAGTGCAATGCCTGGTATGTTGTAAATGCTTAATAAATGCTTATTGACTAATAGATTACCATTCAGTTCTGGCTCATCAGCCATCTTTGTCTACATGGGGAGCTAAGGATAGATGGACACAGATTGATCATGTTTAAATATATACATATACATGCACACACAGGTCTATGTGTGTGTGTGTATATATATATATATACACACACAGAGAGAGAGATAGATATATTTATGCTAGTAGAGAATTTACAGAATGTATATTAGGAGCTTGAGAGAAGGAATGTAGAATTTTAATGTGGGCTTCAGAGCAATTCCAGTGTTCAATGAGTTTATTAACCTCTTCAATTTATAGATGGAGACTAAGACCTAATTTCTTCATTTTACAGATTAAGTTCCCAGAGGGTCTTGGTCACCATTAATCAACCAGTTAATAGCAAATCTTGAGAGCAGAAGCCAGGTCTCTAAACTCTCTTGATGTAGTCCTTTCTTACTTTGCCATGATCAGGGACTGGACAGAAGTTTAAGAATTCTCAGAAATCAATGAGGAAAAGATCCTTAATGCTAAATATAAGGAAGAAGATTAATATTTCTCAGGCTTCTTGAGCAGGAAGTTTGAAATAGTTTTCTGGGAAAGTCTAATATTCCATATATGTTCTATAATATTGAAATTGTCTCTTCATCTGAGTGGAGTAGAGGGAAATAATTCTTCTCTTTCATTTCTTCAATACATCCAGGAGTTTTAATGGTAGTAACTTGTAATTTGATTATTCTCTTTCTGGTAACCTGATATTTTCTGTAGTAAAGCCCTAGAGAAAGAAAGAAGCTGACCTAGGGGGAAGGGGGGAGCAGTGCTTGAATTTTGGAGGGCAAGCATAAGAGAAGACTGGATTCAGAAATAAGGAGAAGGAAAAAGAATTGGGAGGCTGCTTGGATTTCCTATGAAATAATTTTATTTGACCACTTAACCAAAGTGTTTTTGAAGGTAGTTTCCCCTTTTACCTAGCTTTTCTTGACACCCCTCCCCAGCCTTCCTAGCAGTTCCAAAGGCTCCAGCCTTTACCATGACAAAGCAGCCCAGCCAGTTTGACTAGCTTGAGGGAAACACCAAACTATGCTGCCAACGAAAGTCACATGATACTAGTTACTAATTACCTTCCAGCCCAGATGGGGAAAGATAATACAACTCACTTAGTGATTGGATACTTAGGTTTAAATAACTACATACTCTACTGGGTCCGGGCTGAGGCATCATGAGAAGGGAGTGTCTTAATCAAGAAAAATCTGAGGAGGAACACAGCCCTGGGCTAAGCTGCACCTGCCTGAATTTTAGCACAGCATGAATCCATAGAAGAAAGAGTTGTGGAGTGAAGAATGTGCCCACTTTCCAGGTTCATTACACTTTAAATATGGGTGAACCCCAAAGGATTAGAGAAGAAGCAAAGCCAGTGAAGAAGGGGTCTAGAGTCTCTAGCTGGGAGTATGAGGACTGTAGCAATATACAAAAAAGAAACCTTACTGAAGTGGATCGTTGTTACAGAGAACATGTTTTAGATTTGAAATATTGGACTGAGGGGCAAAACAGGAACTACAGAAAACGGGATTGTGGTTATTGGGAATTTGGAAAGGATGAACCAAGCTGTGTTGACTCTCAGAATGTGGACTGTTTCTGTGAAAATTTTAAGAAGACCACAGAAAGTGTGAATCGAGATGGTGGTGATGATGTGAAGTTGGAAAATGTGGACTATGGGAAACTGAGTTACAGAAATAAGGGTGACTGGCATACAGAAAGAACTGGAGACTGGAAGAAGTCTAATGACCACTTTGAAGATTATAGGAATTTGGATTGTGATCCTGAGGTTTATAAAAAAACTGGGGAGCAGTGGACAGACGGAAGGATTTTAGATGATTGTTTGAGGAATTTTGATGATCTTCAACGGTGGTATATGTTTCCAATGAATTTTAATGACAAATCTGAGGAATTTAGGAAAGCTAATTGCTGTGATGGTGATCTTAGATATTTGAATTACGAGTCTAGAGATTATAGAGAAATTAATGCTGAGTATGTGAGCTGCAGTGATTTTAACTTTGACAATGAGAGCAAATCTCGGGATTACAGAGACATGGATTTTCAAGAAGTGGAATATAATTGCAATGACAAGCCAGAAACAGTGTCACTCAAAGACAGAAAGTTCATCTTGGATAGTTTAGGGAATCCCAGGAAAGGCACAAAAGACTCTCACCCTGGGACTCCTCCAAGCTCCTCTGAACTGAGAAGAGTCTCAGCTTTAGAGGAGGAAGACAAATTGAGGAGCTCAGACTTATGGGGAAGGAATAGCTGTTACCGACGCACAGCACCCAGCACCCTGAGGTGCTCAGAATTTGTGCAGAAGAGGAAGAAAAAAGGTACTAAATTAGTTGTTTAAAAATAGACTGGGAAAGTGATTCCCATGATGGGGGGGCCCTGTGTGTTGTGGTGGCCATATCACTGCTAGTTCTTTCTTAGACTGACTTTGAAGAACACTGGCCTTATTCTGAGGCTCTTTTGAAGTATTTCCTGAGAGCCAGAGAATGCATAATAGGTGAAAAAGTGTAACATGACAATTGA
The DNA here is from genome assembly GCF_027887165.1 of Monodelphis domestica. Classification (NCBI taxonomy): domain Eukaryota; kingdom Metazoa; phylum Chordata; class Mammalia; order Didelphimorphia; family Didelphidae; genus Monodelphis; species Monodelphis domestica. The sequence goes on from NC_077227.1 coordinate 75,496,207, forward strand.
AATAAGACTAGTTTCTTTCAGAGGACTTCCAGAGGGGCCCCGTTGTTTGCTCCAGTGTCTTTAGGATAATCTTTTCATTCACTCTGGTGCTTTTGATTTATCTTGAATGGATGATTAGAACGTAGCCTATAATAATGAAATAATTTTATTATCCCAGTTTGTTTCTGGGGTCTATCACACTAAAAAAAATCTAAAATCATTAACCATTACTACTTCAGTGTGACTAAAATATTATCTAATCTACTGGCGTAATCTAACTGGCAATAGACTTGCTGTTTTTTCTTATTTCTCTTTTCTTCCTGCTCTCTAGTGACCTTTGCTTGGGTTTGTTTAAATACTCTTTTTATGAGCTCTCTGTTAATCCTTCATTTTACTTTCTTATTCTACTTGCTGGAATAGTTGAAATAGAATTTATCCATGCATAGGATCAGACATAGGGCACATTATGTTGCCCTTAATCCCAAAGGTTAATTTGGTTTTAGTTCATTGTAGTGTAGATCCAGACTACTATGTAGCGAGAAGAAAGGAAGAATTAAGGAAATGAAAGATTCTAGACTGATTGCTTGACCAAAGCTGTTGCTTAAAGATTAGGTCTCTCTATGACAGATTATCATAATGCAGTAGAAAAAGAGATTTAAAATCAGATGAGACTTGCCTTTTTTAATCCAATTTATGAGTTGTATGGTCTTGGATAAGTAATTTAATCTTTGATTCTGTTTCCACATCTGTAAAATGGAGTCAATAATAACTGAAGTACATGCCTCACAAGATTGCCATGCGAATTCGATGAATGAATATTTGTATAGCATGTTTTGAACTTTAAAATGCTATGTATATTTTTTAAAAATTAGATTTGAAACATAAATCACCATAAATGGCCCTTAGAATGACTTTGAATGCCTATATTGACTTCCAATATTCTGATTCCCTGAGTGATCTTCTGAATTTGAATCTTCATTGATGTTAATCTGAACCAAAACCGAACTCTAGACAATGACCTATAAGTAAAGATGGACTAGAATCAAATCAAACTCTTAACTGTGAAGTCAAGGAAGTATGAAGCAATGCTCCCTCCACGTTGTTGTTCTACCTTGCCTTGATGGACTCTCTTTTCTTTGGCTACTTACTGTATTAAGCTGCTAGACTTCCTTAGAGTGTGCTGTGTTCCTTGTGTTTGACTTGTTAAAGTCACATTCCTTCTGGTGTGTTAGATTATGCCCAATGATGGATCTCTGAAGATTTAACAGTGTCTGTAGTTCAGATAACTTGACTTCATTTCCATTGATGCCTCTCTCTCTCTCTCTCTCTCTCTCTCTCTCTCTCTCTCTCTCTCTCACTCTCTCTCTGTCTCTCTTTCTCTCTCAATCCTTACTTTCTGATTTTGAATCAATATTTAGTATTGGTTCCAAGGTAGAAGAACAGTAAGAGTGAGGCAATGGGGGTTAAGTCCAGGGTCACACAGCCAGGAAGTGTCTAAAGCCAGATTTGACCTCAAGGACCTCCTGTCTCTAGGTGCATGCCTCTCTTATGTTTGTTTTCTCCAACTCAGTTAACATCCTTTTCTCTACTATTCTTTTTCCTCTTAAAACTCTTACTTCTCACTTGGTACCAATTCCAAGACAGAAGAGCAGCAGGAGCTAGGCAATTGGAGTTAAGTAATTTGCCTAGAATCATACAGCTGGGAAAAGTCTGAGATCAGATTTGATCTTGGGTCCTGTGACACCAGGGTTAGCTATCTGCTATTCCTAGCCATCCCTTTTTTCTTCTATTTTGCAGAAGTAAAATTGGCCCAGGGTTGATTTCTCAGAACTACATTTTAAATTTTGCTGTATAGTATGTAGCAGTAAACCCTACAAAAAAAGTGCTAACTACCAAAAAGAATTTTAGATGTTGGAGATAATCTAGTACAAACTGCTTATTTTTCACATGTGGAAACTGAAATGCAAAGAGGCTAAAATGATAATTTGGACACTCAAATTGAATTATTGGTATAGCAGAGTCCATTTTATCATTACCTTTATGTCCCTTTGGCATGTACCAGGTTGTGAGGTCCTGTTGTCCTATAACATTGAACATCAGATCAGCCCTAAGTTAGCTTATTTTTCTCCAATGAAGGATACAAATTAAGTCTAAAGTACCCATAGGGATGGTTTGGTACAGCCCAGAGTATATCCAAGAAGGTAAGTTTGAGGGTGAGACCTAATTTCTTAGTGTTTGGGAGATGGTAAGAATCTTTTATAGCACCGACACTCTGGGTTATCACTTTGTGTCAAGCTCAGCCTAAGGTGAATAGGGTGATTAGGCTTCATTCACCCCCCCCCCCCCCCACACACACACACATTTTCAAGATCTACTTTGTAGCAAAACACTAAGTACCACTTAACATGGAAATAAGACCTCATACATGTTATGCGTTGTTTCTCTTTTTATTCAGTGATAACTGCAAAGACATAAAGACCATTAAGGGCAAGATATAATTGATTCACAGCAAGAGAAGTGTAAAATATTCAACTTATAATATTCAACTTATTCACATTTAAAATTAAACAGGGATCAGAAAACTTTGTTTAAGAAAAATAATAATGAATACAACCAACCAGTGGAAGGAAAAAGAGAATGATAACTTAGATTTATATGAAGCTTTAGATGTACAAGGCACTTTTCACACACTTGTGTGAAGTAGTGTAAAAATGTAAATTAATGTATAATAATTAAAATATTATATTTTAAAAGATTTATTAATGATTATTAGAAATAAAGGAATAAAAAAGTAACAAAATAAAACCACATGCCCATGGCTAATCTACCTGCTCAAAAACCTCACTTACCACCACAGTCGGAACCCAGGAAGCAAATAGAGCAAGACCAGGAACCCCACTCAATATATTCCCCCTGTCTACAATAAGTCTGTAACTACAGGAAGTCAGTGGGCTCCTGGGAAATGCAGTTTTTAGGGTAACAGATTTCCAATTATACAAGTCAGTGCAAGTGTTTTCCGTATTTTACAGATGAGGTAATTGAGGATCAGAGAGGTTAAGTAATTTGTCACATAGCTACTCTGTCTCCTAATTTGGGTTCAGCAATGAGGCAAAGATAAAGAGGCCAGCATTTCCTACCTGCTCAATCTCAGGATCTCCATAATTAGATGAAGAGAAAAGAGAAGGAAGCCTAGGTTTTAATTCCATATAATTACTTATACTTATCTCTCTATAATATTAGACAACCTTAAGACCAAAATATAATAGATTCATGAATTTAGAATGTAAGAGACCTATGACATCATCTAGTCCAATTGTCTAATTTCACATAAGACCCAGAGACGTTGTGATTTTTCTGAGATGAACCTATGACCCCATATTCCAAAACCAGTTTTTTCTTTTTCTAATATTTTTTAAAATTCTATTTTATTTTTAGTTCCAAATTCCCTCTCTTTGTTCCTATCCTCACTCATTGAGAGGGCAAGAACTCATCATAAATACTATGTCATGCAAAACATAATTTCTTCATTATCCATGTTGTGAAAAAAATTTTTTTTCACTCTGCACTCTGGGCATCAGTTCAGTATCTTAAAGTGGCTAGCTTTTTCATTGTGAGTCTTTTGGAAATGGCACATCACTGTATTGATCAGTTACTAAGACTTTCACAAATGATTAATTTTACAGTATTGCTGTTACTATGTAAATTATTCTGTTTCTGCTCACTTTACTTTGCATTCAGTTAATTTGTTTTCCCAAGTTTTTCTGAAACCATCTCCATCATTTCTTATAACACAGTATTCCATCACATTAATATACTATAACTTGTTCAGCTATTTCCCAATTGATAGGTAGTCCCTCTGTTTCCATTTCTTTGTCACAAAAAAGGGCTACATATTTTGTATGTTTCTCTTTTTATTTATTCTCTTTGGGGTGTAGACCTACTAGTGATGTTCCCCTCTCCCCCAAATCATTTCCAAATCAATAATGATAATTTACAACAAAAAACCCAACATATATTTAACCTAAGTAGTGATCAGTGAAGTATATTAATTATACACATGTAAGTACTTTCATGTATTTAACAAGTTTTCCCCCTTTCCATATTCTTCACCCTCAAATATTTTCTGAATTGAATGTGACTTATTGGCAGTTGATTAGGAAGCTTTTGTTTAAGCCTTATCTTCTTGAAAGCAACATTCTAAATATTTGGAGGCCACAGGACAAAGAGTATGCATTGTTTTATGGCTTTTGGGATATTGTTCCAGATTTCTCTGAAGAATGGTTGGACCAATTTATAAGTCTACCAGTAGAATTTATAAGTCTACCAGTAGTTCATTAGTGTCCTTATTTTCCTACTTCCCTTCCAATATTTGTTATTTCCTTTGTTGACTTAGAAATAACACAGAACTACCAAAGTAGTCAGAAAAACCACTCTTTATTCAGGAATAGGGATAGATTCATGCTCCTGAGGCCACACAGAGCCCAGCATCACATACCACACAGGGCCTGCACCCTGGGGACTCTGGGAACCGTATCCCTGGGAGAAGGCACCACACTAAATGCCAGCTCTGGTGCTAACTCCACTCTGGGAGAAAAGAGAAATGGAATTTGAGGGGTCTCTTATACCCTCTGGAGAATTTGCTACAGTAAGCCTGCAGAGACAAACCACAAACAGGTTGCAAACTCTTTGCAGCCAGCATCAGGGGTATCAACTAGGGGTCAGCTATATCACATCAAAGGCAAGGGTCAAACTCAGGAGCTGGGGTTCTGAGAGGAGACAACACAATAAGGGAAGCCTTCAAAGCAAATAAAAGGTACTTAACATTAGCTATGTCCACAAATCCCACCTGTGCTAAAGTTCCCGAACAACTCTTAAAGTCCATAGTTCAACCCCAAAACAGGTGATTGGCACTGAGGTTTCTCAAAGGGTAGAGGTAAACTGAGTCATCCAAATTTCTTTTTGACACCTTTTTCTGGCATCTTAGCCAATTTTATTTTTTCTTAATTACATGTAAACAAAAACTAAAAAAATTTTTTTTTTAATTTGAGTTTCAGGTTTTCTCCCTTCTTAACCCCCTTTTGAGAATGCAAACAATTTGATATAGATTATACACATGTAGTCATACAAAACATTACCAGAGTATCTGTGTTGTGAAAGAACACACATCACAAAAAAACAAGAAAAATAAAGTGAAAATAGTATGCTTTGATTTGTATTGAAACTGTTCTTTCTTTGAAGGCAAATCACATTTTTCAATATAAGTTCTTCGGAATTGCCTTAAATTACCATATTGCTGAGAATAGCAAAGTCATTCACAGTTAATCATCATACAATACTGCCGTTACTGTCCTCATTCTGTTAATTTTACTTTTTATCAGTTCATGTAAGTCTTCCCAGGTTTCTCTGAAAGCAGTCTGCTCATCATTTCTTATAGAACAAGTTTTCCATCACAATCACATACCTTAACAACCTGTTTTATATATATATAGGTATTTTTCTTTGACTTTTTTTTGGGGGGTGGGGGACAGATCTATTAGACTGATGAATGAAAGGGTATGCACATTTTTATAGTCTTTTGGACATAGTTCCAAATTCTTCTCCAGAATTGTTAGATCAGTTCACAACTTGACCAACAGTACGCTGATATCCCTATTTCTCCACACCCCTCTCAATATCGATCATTTTCCATTTTTTGTCATATTAACAAATCTGCTAGGTATCAGGTGGTATCAGAATTATTTTAGTTTGTATTTCTCTAATCAATAGTAAATTAGATAATTTTTTTCATATGATTACAGATAGCTTTGATTTCTTCTTCTGAAAATTGCCAGATAGCTTTGATTTCTTCTTCTGAAAATTGCCTGTGGTCCTTTGACCATTTGCCAATTGGGTAATGGCTCTTATTCTTATAAATTTGACTCATTTGTCTATAGTTGACAAATAAGACCTTTATCTAGTGATTTAAAAAAATAACCCTTACTTTCCATTTTAGAATCACTACTGTTCCAAGGCAGAAGAGTAGTAAGAGTTAAGCAATAGGAATTAAGTGACTTGTCCAGGGGCACACAGTTAGGAAGTGTCTAAGGCCAAACTTGAATGCAAGACCTCCCAACTCCAGACCTGGCTCTCAATTCACTGATCTCCCAAAATTAATTAATTAATTAATTGAAAATATTTCCCCATGGTTACATGACTCATATTCTTCCCCTCTCCCTGAGCTGACAAGCAATTCCATTGGGTTATACATGTATCATTGTTTAAAACCTATTTTCATATTATTAATATTTGCAATCAAATGATCATTTAAAGTCAAAATCCCCAATCATATACCCATCAAACCACAAGATTGATCATTTGTTTTTCTTTGTTCCTACTCCCACAGTTCTTTCTCTTATCCTGTGATTTTTTAATGGCTCTATTAGTAGGGTATTCTCAGGCCCCAAATATTAACCCAATCTCATCCCCAAATGGTGTCTTTATTTATTTTTAAACCCTTTGCTTCCGTCTTAGTATCAATTCTAAGACAGAAAAATGCTGAGGACTAGACAATTAGGGTTAAGTGACATGCCCAGGGTCACAGAGCTAGGAAGTATCTGAGAGCACATTTGAACCCAGGTCCTCCAGACTCTAAGCCTGTCTGGTACTCTATCCACTGAGCCATCTAGCTGCCCCAGTAATAAAGCTTAATTAATGCCATATCATCTTTGGCTTTCCCTCTCTCATAAGTATTTATGCATAAGCTTATATCTTCAATCAACTAACATTTATTAAGCACTTACTATGTGAGCCAGGCACTCTGCCAAGTGTTGGGGATACAAAAAGAGGCAAAAGGCAGCCTCTGGCCTCAAGGAGCTCATAGTCTAATGGGGAGAGGTGACACCCTGCCAACAAATACATGCAAAGCCAGCTGTATGTACACACCAGATAAAGAGAAAATAATGAACAGAGGGAAGGCACTGGAATGAAGAGAGCGGGAAGGCTTCTTGTAGAGGAGGCCTAAAGGCAGCAGAAAGGTCAGTAATCAGAGGAGAGAGGGGGAGAGTGTTCTAGGTCCAGGGGAAATACCTGGAGCTGACAGAGAGCAATTTGTTTTCAGAACAGCCAGAAGTCCAGGCTCACTAGTCTGAAGGGGGTGTGTCAAGGGTATGGTGTAAGAACCTGGAAAGGTCAGAGAGGGCTGGGCGATGAAGGGCTTTGAATGCCAAACAACATTTTGTATTTGATCCTGGAGGCATGAGGGCCACTGCAGTTTGAGTCGGGAGGTGACATGATTGGGCCTGGTCTTTAGGAAAATCACTTTGGTGGCTGAATGGAGGATGGATTAGAGCAGGGGAGTGAAGCAGACAGATCCTCCAGCAGTGCCAGAGAAGAGAAGGGAATGGATGGGAGAGATGCTGCAAAGATGGCCTTGTCGACAGCAAGGATGAGGGAATGAGAGAGAGGTGACTTCCTGGATTATAAACCCAAGGGACTTGGAGGGAGGGGTTAGGGAAAAAGATAATGAGCTGTTTTGGACACACCGAGTTTAAGATATCAATTGGACATCTATTTTGAGGTGTTTGAAAGGCAGTTGGAGATGCAAAGATTTGAAGTCAGTAGAGAAAATGGGGTAGAATGAGAAGACTTGAGAATCATCAACATAGAGATAGATAGGAATTATCTATTACTAAAAATCCATGGGAGCTGAGGGTCCAGGAAAGAACCTTAAGGGATACCTACAATTAGAGGTTGTGATCTGGAAGATCAATAAATGAGCCTGAGGAGGGAGGGGTCAGTAGGGAAGAGGAAAACCAGAAATGAGTGGAAGCCTGAAAACCTAGAGAGAAGAGAGTATCAAAGTAGAAATCATCAGTAATGTTAAAGGCTGCAAGGAGGTCAAGGAGAATGAAGATTAAGGAAAGGCCATTGGATTTGGCAACTAAAGGATCATTATGAATTTTGGTGGAAGGTCTGAAGCTAGATTGTAAAATGGGATTAAGACTGAGAGGAGAGAACGTGGAGGCACCTTTATAGGCAGCCTTTTTGAAGAGTTTATAAGGTCTGAAGAGATTTAAGATGTTAGCAAGGATGAAAGGATCAAAGTGAGAGGTTTTTTTCAGGATGAGGGAATCATAGGCATACTTGCAGGCACTAGAAAATAATACACTAGAAAGAGAGATTGAAAATAGGTAATAGAGAGGGAATGATAGAGGAAGCATTTTGTTGTAGAAGTCAAGTTGGAATTGGATCACTTGGATAAGTAGGAGGATTAGCTTTGTTAAGGAGGAAGGCCATATTTCATCATGTGAAATGGGAGTAAAGGAAGACAGGAAGACAGAATGTATCTGAATGTTAGGAGATGAAGAAGAGGGAGTTTATGGCAAATGGCTTCAATTTTTCCTATAAAATGAGAGTAGGTGTCCCAACTGAGAGAGTTGGGGGAGTCAGAGCCATAGGATATTTGAGTTTGGAAGAGCCACCGTGGAGAGTGGTATAGTTAGTTGTTAAGGGAGATAGATTGGAATTGACTAGCCTGAGCAGAAATCTAGTTGAGCTTGTGTGTAAAGTTGAGGTGGACCCAGTCAGAACAGTTGTATAATTTCTCTGTCCTCTTTCAGGAGCATGTGTTGGAGCCAAGGTGATGAATGAAAGGAGTGATCCACAGCTGAGGCCAGACTGGGCTAAATCTCTGATAAGATAAAGAGGAGTAGGAATTGAAATGGGGACTCTGTAGAGTTGAATTGGTTCAGCTGTAGGTCTAGAGAAAGAAGACAAAAGAATGAGTAAGTGCCAAGGAGATATGGCCCAAGAGAGAATTAAAGGTTCAAGGGATTGGAGGTCCTAGTCCAAACAGAGTGTAGGGTTTTGTAAGGAAATCCTAGGGGAAAGGTGATGATGGGAAAAAAGCAAACAAAACAAACTCTATACAGAATAAAAAGAAAATAATTAACAAAGTAAAGACTAATGAGTTTGGGAAAATCTTCCTGTAGGAGATGGGATTTTATTTGGGACTTAAAGGAAGCTAGGAAGTCAATAGGAATAGTTAAGGGGGGAGAGTATTACCAGAAGTTAGGCTCTGTACATTCCAAATTCAGGGAAATGTGAGAGATCCAAGCCAGAAAGAAATGTGTTCCTCGTTAGTGTGAAGGTGGTAGTTGAACTTTGTTTAATGTAGTAGTACATAAAGAAGGTCTGAGGGCTAAGTCTTGACAAATTCTCAAAGACTGTAAGAACAAACCTGATTTTTGGTCTTTGAGTCCTTCACCGCCAGGAGCCCTAAATCTGTCTGTGAACTTGTTTTAAAAATATTTTAACATTTTGTAAACTATTTCAGGCCAATTGGTTTCTTTGTAATTCTACGTATTTTAGCTTGCCATAATGATATAGGATAAAGGAGAATTAGGATACCTGTCAGAGATGGAGGTAATGTTTTTATGCTTTCCTTGGAGCTCAAGATTTATAGGGATCCAATCAGCTGCAGTGGCAAAGCAAAAGGAAGTCTGAGAGAGGGCATGCTCATACATCCATGCACATATCCATGTGTATACACAAATGTGGAATCAACATAGACCTAGTCCAGGAACACAGACATTATGGTTCTGAGTTTGACATCTTTTAGGAAACCAGACATTGCGTGTCATCATTAGGATGTCACAGTACTAATACTAAATACTCTCTGCCTGAGTGAGCCACTTGTACTTCCCCAGTCTAAGATCAAATAAGGCATTTTAGGAGGCCAAGATTAGCCTTTCCCCACTGAGGGGAAATGAGAAGACCAAATTATTTGACTTCCCTGGGCCTTAATGTCTTTATCTATAAAACAAGGAAGTTGGGAAGGAATAAGCATTTATATAGCACCTACTACTTGCCAAGTACTGTGTTAAGTAACCATACCACCTATCTGACTAGGCTCCTCACTCTAGTTTTATGGGCCTGTAAACCTTTGAATGTAGGTTTCTGTGTGCTTCTGGCTTAAAGCAGTATTCTGACAAGAAAAGTAGTTTTCTTGTTAATCACATATTGGGGAATCTGGCAAGATTTTGCAAGCACTTTATTATACAATAGCTAAGATTGGAAATTAAAAGTAATTGAAAGGGCACCAAAGACAAAAATATTGTTTGACCATCATTTTTTTTACATTATTTTCTATCATAGGCATACTTAAAACCAGCAGACACTGTAGCCCAATGAAATCTGTGCTAGAAGAATCATAGAGTAACACAATTTCATATTTGAAAGGGGCCTTTAGAGGCCAACTGGTTCAAGTTCTGTCTGATCAAGAATATGCTGCACAATACACAAGTGATCCTTCTTCATTGCTTGAAGACCTCCACTGAGGGGAACTCACTACTTCCTATGGCAATTGCTAGAAGGGTTTTTCCTTAAATTTCTTTTACAAATTTTACCCATTACTTCTTTTATTAATGCCTTTTTTTACATTGCTAAAGCTTCTTGCATTATCCCTTCTGCTCCCCTGTCAGAGTGCCATCCCATATAGCAAATATTTAAAGACAAAAGAAAGAAAAACCATCAATACATCAAGAAAATAATGTGCACAAAATATCTTGACCTTCTAAATGGGTAGGAGTAGGATGCCTTCTGATAGCCATGATTGTTTTGTAATTTTATAGCCTTTTCTTTTGATTGTGGTTCTTTACTTTTACAGGTTTTTTTTTTTTTAATTATTGTGGATATTGTTTGCTTGGCTCTGCTCATTTCATTTTGGATCAGTTCTTGTAGATCTTTTTATGCTTCTCTGTATTCAATATATTCATCATTTCTTATAGTATAGTCATACTCCATTACCATCATCTACCACAATTTGTTGAGCCATTCTTTAACAGTTACTTTGTTTCTAAGTTTTTGCTGCCACAAAAGTGCAGCTATAAATATTCATGGGGGGTATGTGTGTGTGTGTGTACATACATATATATGTATGTATATGCTTTCTTTTTATTAATGGCCTCCTTGAGGTGCAGGTCTAGTAATAGAATTTCTGGGACAAAGGATATGGTTATTTCACTTTATTTGCATGATTTCGAATTGCTTTCCGAAGTAATTGTACTGATTCATACTTCTACCAACAATGTACCATTGACAATTCTCTCTTTTTTTATCAACTTTGCCAGTTTACAAAGTGAAACCTTGGGATTAATTTTATTTATATTTCTTATTATGAGTGATTTGGGACATTCTTTTGGATGGTTGTTAATAGTTTGCCCTTCTTTTGAGAACCACATATTCAGATCTTTTGATCACTTACTAACAGCAATTCTAATCCCTCTTCTATTTGATACTTTGAAATACTATATATTTTTTTAAGCCTTTTTCTTCTGTCTTTGACTCCTTTTGTTTTGAGGTATTTTTAAAAGATTGGTCTGGAAGGATTGTCAGAGATTTCAGCTTTCACTGCTACTAAACTGCCATCTCGGCTCCACCTCGATCTTCCATCTTTGAATCAATATTGTGTTCCAAGGCAGAAGTAAGGGCTAGGCAATGTCAGATAAGTGACTTGCCCAAATCACACAGCGAGGAAGTGGCTGAGGCCAAAGCTGAATCCAGGATCTCCCATCTCTAGGCCTGACTCTATCCACGGAGCCACCAAGCTGCCACCTCATCAAATACCCTCTGCATTTCTGTATCTGGAATAGAAGGACCAAAACATGGAAGAAACTAGAAAACATAGTCGATAGAATGCTGGCGTTGGAGTCTAGAACCTGAGATGCAATCCAGCTTCAGATACCTACCAGCTTCAGTGTCCTTATCTACCAAATATGGGCATTGTATTCATCACTTTATAAGTCCCTTCCATTTCTGCATCTGTAATTTTATGAAATAATTTCTCCACTCAAGGAACTTACTTTCTAACAGAGAAAACAACAAATATGAGTAAATGCAATACTACCACGCTAGTGTAGGCCTTTATCGCCTTATACCTAGACTATTGCAGTAGCCTGCTGGTGGCAACCTGGCTTTCCCTCTCCAAACTTTTCTCTATTCAGCTACCAAAGTGATTTTCCTAAAATTTAGCTATGACCATGACGTTCCTCTAGGCAATAAATTCCTTTAACTCCCCATTGTCTCCCAGAACAAATACAAAATGCTCCGTCTAGTATTTAAAGCCCTTCATAACCTAGCTCCCTCCAACCTTCAAGCTTATTCTTTATTATTCTGTGAATGAACTCTTCAATCCAGCGACAGTGGCCTCCAGGCTCTTAATGAATGAGACACTTCATCTCTTGGCTTTGGGCTTTCTCTATGACTGGAATTTTCTTCCTCTGACCACTGACCTCCCTGGCTTCCGTTAAGTCACAGCTAAAATCTCAACTTCTCCTGGACACCTCCAACTCCTCTTCAATTCCATTGTCTGTCCGTTATTTCCTGTTTATCTTGGATATAACTCTATATATTTGTTTGCTTGATGTCTCCTCCATTAGATTGGAAACTTCTTGAGGACAGGGACTGTCTTTTGCCTCTTTTTATATCCCTAGCATTTAGCACAGTGATTGGTTATTTTTGAGTAAGCTTTATCTGCTAGAGGCTAGGTGATCAGGAAACACTTCCTTTAGGAGATGACCCTTTAGCTGAACTTTGAAGGAACTTAAGGATCCACAAAAGGAGAGGTAAGGAGGAAGAACTTGTTAGGCTTTGGGGTAACCTACACCTGTACAAATGTGCGAATGCCTGGAGATGGAATATGTTGTAGTACAACTAGTAAACTAGTTTTGGCCACAATGTAGAGTACCTAAAGAGAAGGGGTCTGAAAAAGGAGGTTGGGGAATCTGCATTTTATTCTAGAGACCACAGAGAGTCACTGAAACTTTTTGAGTAAGAGAAATGACACGGTCAGACCTGTGTTTTAGGAATATCACTTTTGTAAGTTTGTAAAGGATTAATAAGAGTGTAGGACATTTGAGAGCACCAAGAACTGATGCAATGGATAGAGAATTCTGAGTCTGGAGTTAAGAATACTCATCTACCTGAGTTCAAATATGGCCTCTTACACTTACTAGCTGTATGACCTTGGGCAAGTCACTTAACCCTCTTTGCCACAGTTTCCCATCTGTAAAATGAACTGGAGAAGGAAATGGCCAGCTATTCTAGTATCTTTGCCAAGAAAATTCCAAATGGGAATACAAAGAGTCAGTCACAACTGGAACAACTGAATAACAACAGGGAGATTTGAAGTAGGAAGATCAAGCTGGAGGTTATTTTAATATTCTTGATCAATGCCCTTCCTTCATTGTGGTGCCCAGACTGAACACCAAAGTCCAGATGTGATCTGACCCAGAGAGAATACAGGTAATAGTCACCTCCTTAAGGTTTTAGAGTTTAAGGCCTGGATCACCTTGGTTTTGGTTTTTGGCTGACAATGTTATATGTTTTACTTAGATGGAGTCTGAAAACTCCAGGAACTTTTTCTAGACAAATTGCTGCCTAAGTACATCTTCTCTATTTTGTACTTGGAAGCTGATTTTTTGAACAAGAGTGTTAAGACTTTCCACACATCCTCATTAAGTTTCTTAGGCATTTGGTTGCCTTCCAGCTTAGTTGGCCAGAATCTTTTTGAGAACTATCCCTGTTATCCAGTGCTTACTTAGTGCTTTCTTCCAGCTCTGTCCTCTGCAAATTTCATAAGCATGTCTATTATGCCTTTATCTAAGTCATGAATAAAAATGTTAAATAGCACTGAGCCAAACATAGATTCCTGAGTCACTGCACTGAAACCTCCTTCCAAGTTTAAACTACTCTCAGTGCAGCTACATACTTAGTTCCTCATTTAATTGACCATGGTATAGACTGCTCAGAGCTAAGCTTTTTTTTCTGGTCACCATTCCCTAACTCAGCAATGCAAGAGTGCCAATGGACATCCGCCCACCTCCACCCCCCTTGTTCCTAGAAAGGCAGAGGGGCTCAGGTGGAGCTACTCCCCTCCCCTTCTCCAGGCTGGCCTCAGAACATGCCCAGCAGCCCAGTGGGAGTGTTTCCTCCCTCCCCTTTGTGGGGTAAAGGGGGGGGAAGGGCCCAGCATTCCATCTATAAAAGGTTCACCATCACTGCCTTAACCTCTCATAGCCATCTATGTCAACCCTATATGCCCCTTCCATTGTGCCCAATTGAGCCCTTATTCTGTTTTTAACAAACTAGCTCATACTTCCCTCCTTAGAAGAACATGAGAAAAACTATATTGAATGTTTTGCCGAAATACAAATAAATATAGCTATAACTCCCCTTATACTACTTTTGTTACTCTGTCCAAAAAATACAAGGAAATAAAATGAGTCTATCTGGTACTAACTGAAGCCACACTTCCTTTTCTAGATGTTCACTAGTACATTTAAATACATTCTAGAATTTTGACAGAAATTGAATTTACATTCTACTTTTGGTTTGCAAGATCTATTTTCTTCCCTTTCTGAAAAATTGGGACATAGCTTACCCTTCTCTAGGCCTGTGGCACTTCTATTCTTTGCAGTGTTCAAGATATCACATCAGCTATTTTTTCTGTGGTAGAGTAGATGGAATACTGGATTTTGAGTCAGGAATAGCTGAATTCAAATTCTGCTTCAGATACTTATGAGCTGGGCAAGTCACTCAAACTCTCCATCTTGGTTTCCTCATCAGTAAAATTGGTATTGTTAATAGTAAATAACATTTATTAAACCCCTACTATATGTGTAAGACTCAAAACTAAGAGCTTAGATAATAGCACCTCTCTCCTGGGATTGTTGACTCCACTCACTTTGCAAATCTTTAAGCATTATATAAATATTAACTTATTATTTTTACCTGAGGTAGTAATTCATTTGGACTGAGTTGAGCTCCTCTAAGGTGTTTAGGGGCTCTCTTAACTATATTTTTACTCAGTTTGTCAGTTGATTGATTGAAGACAACAAGCTTTTTGAAACTTAAAGCTCTGTAGTAGTGATGAGAATGGCAAAATTTAAGCTTAGAAATTTGGATTTTATGGGGCAATTCAAGTGCAAAGGAAAATTAAGTCCCTGTTATAATGAAGATTAAGAGAGGCAACAAGCCCAGACTATTGAGTTTTGGGAAAGTATACCATTGGAATTAAGTTACTTTTTATATAACTGGTTAGAAGCTTTTGTTGAAATTCTCAAACAAATCATAAGACTCTTAGAGCTGAAAGAGACCTTAGAGGGCATGTTATACAAGTCCCTTATTTCAAAGAGGAGAAAACCAAACCTAAGGAAGCCCCTTGGTCTCCCTGTACAGTTAATTTTGTGGTGAGTTCTGTCAAAGGGGAAATGGATAAGGATGAGTCTATATAGGACTAGATAGGACCAGAAGATAGAGAGTATCTTTTGGGTACTGGGAATTTCTAAAGTCCCGCTGATGGTATAGTAGGAGTAAGTGAGATTGTGACAATGCAATATATATGTCCTTATTTTGAAGATATTTTTTTAAATTGGTTAACATGAGGTTCTTGGGTATATAATAAATGGTATAGTGGGGCAGCTAGTAGTAGACAGAGGCCTGGAGTCAGGAGGGCTTGGGTTCAAATATGACCTCAGAAACTTCCTGGCTTTGTGACTCTGAGCAAGTCACCTAACCCCAATTATCTACCCCATACAATTTAGTATTGATTTTAAGAGGGTAAGAGTTTTTAAAAGTATGGTAAATTACTTTCCCTTATCATTGGACCCATTTTAAGAGCTTAATCCATTGTTTTGCCGTTAAATTACTGAATCCCACCCAAAAGTAATCCTTACTCCTACTTAGGAAGATTGGTTTCTGTTTGAATGCTGGAAAAGAGGTATGTTCTCATTTGACAGTTTGTTTAACATAGAATTTTCAGGCTTAAAAAGTATCTTACATTATTATCTCAGTTAAGCCTCTCACTAACCCTATTAGGTAAGTAGGTGAGTAGGGACTGTAAGGGGTAAATTTAGGATTGAGACTGAATATAAATTTAGTTGGTTGCCAGGGATTTAATTTCTAAATCCCAATAAAATACTCAAGCCAGTTTGGGAATTTTATTCCCAAAAGAGAGAGGGAAAAGGGTATAAGATTTTTCCAACCTAGTCTGAGCCAAGGGGAGTTCAGAGACCTTCCAGCCACAAGGCCTTCTCCGAAATGAGGGACCTCCTAGGAGGATGGCATTTTAGGGAAGGTAAAGGAAAAAAAAGGAATCAGCCTAAACTCTGAGAGAGCTCAGGGAAGATGCTTCACCTGACCCAGCCAAGATGCCCAGACACCAAAACACTGTCACGAGCCAAACTGCTAGTTGAACCCAACATCTCCGAGAGAGAAAGAGCGAGACAGAGACAGAGGCACCTCTCTGTGAAAAGACACTCAGAGAGAGGAAGTGACACGAAATATATAGACTGTTTTTTAGGACAGCCTAGGGGGGGTCTGTCAGTTGTTTCTGATTTGTTACTTGCTAGCACATCTGTCATAGGCCATCCTTCTCAACACTTTTTCCTTAAGTAGGGGTGTATACATTCCTGATTGCTAGACTAAGCAGGGTGGAGTAAATCTAAAATTCACAGTATAGGAATTATATATTCATTTTACAGATGAAAAAATTGAGGCTTAGAGATTTTAAAACGATTTGTCCATAGCTACACAGCTTGTGTCAGTCAAGATCCTACTTAACCTTTCCTGATACCCATTTTAATAAGTAAAGTAAGTTATTACTTGATTATATTTAAATTGTGTCACCTTTGTGTTTGATATGTACATGTAAATTCTTAGAATATATTTTCTATTTTTTTTGTATTTCACGCCAAATTCAATGCTGGGAATACAGTAAATTTGTAATATTCGTTGATTGAATGACTTAACATTTTGAAAAATGAACTTATTGTCTGACAAATGCAAGAGTTATATGAAATTTGAAGACACAGAGCTAGAGGTTAGTGGCCGGGGGCAGAACTGAGTGTTATATACATTGTCAAGACTGGTCTCTCACTCTTTGCTGCTTTGGTTATTTTTCCTTAACTTTTTCTTTGTTAAGAGAGAGGTTTAATTTAGAATGGGACTTGGAGAGGAAGGGAAAGAGAAGGTTATGCATTAGATCCAGAAATGACTATTGTAAAAACAAAGTGCAGGCATAAAGATTTTTAAATAAAAATTTGAGTAGGAAAAGAGTATATGATAAGATTCTGAAAAGAAGGTAAGCTGGATTCAGATTGGGAAGGACTTTGTATTTTCTTCTAGTGTCTGTTGGGAACCCCTGAAGATTTTTGAGCTAGAGTATACTATGGTTGAATCTGTGCTTTAGGAGAATTATATAAGGAGCCATGTTGAAGGATGCATTAAAGAAGAAAGAGACTAAAGTTGGGGGTAGCATGTCCAGTTAGGAAGCTCATGTAATAGAGGAAATGTGATATAGGCCTTAACTTCTGTGAGTGCAGAGAAAAGGACATTTTGTAAGCCAGATTGCGGAAAAAATTGACCAGACTTGGCAACTGTATTGGACATGGCTGATGAGGGAGCCTGTAGAGTGGGTAGGACTCCAAATTTGTGAAACTAGTTAACCAGAAGAATAGAAGGCAGATTGGGAAGTTGGAAGGGCAGATTTAGGGGGAAACATAAGTTCCATTTTGGACACTTAAATTTGCTGAGTCCTATGAGACATGGATGATGAGGAACTTGGAGCTCAGGGAAGAGACAAAGTCTGGATATGTAGAAATGGAAATCATGTGTATAGAAGTGGTCATTAAACCCTTGGGAATTGATGATATATCATATAAAATAATAGTGATAATAATAGCTGACATTCATGTAACACATTAAAATTTTTAAAAATACATACACTATTGCATTTGATTTTCATAATTGTGAGATTTAAAATGGTTGAGGTCTTAAACTGTAGTGATTAAAATGGTGGAAGATATAAATTGTGATAGATATAAGAGAGGGTGAGTAAATTTGACCGCAGAAATATGTTTCACTACAGTGTCTTGGGTTTTAAAATCAAATATAAGGTGGTCACCAGGGAAATATTCCCAATTATTCAAATACCCAAGTCAATTGGGTTTTATAGAGATTTTAATTAACAATACAATTAATAATCAAAGAAAGAGAGAGAGAATAAGACAGGAATAAGTATGAAGGGCCTCAAGCCAATATGGCCTAGACCTGAGTCTTAAAAGAGAAATCAGTCAGTTTTTTAACACTCACCACAAGGTCTGACTAAACAAGGATACTAGTGACACCAGGCCAACGTCCTTCCTCAAAGAGTCTTCCAGCCAGAGATTGTTTCAAAGGGCCTCTCTCAAGAGCCTCCAGAGCTCCTACCCCGAGGGACAGAGCCCCTCAGAGGAGCTCTTCAAGGAGCTCTCCTTCAGAATGAGAGTCAGAAATTGAGATGGAGCTCCTGAATGAGATCCAAGCTCTTATTTTTAAGGGCAAAAATTTGCTCTGTCACCTCCCCCAAGTCCTTACATCTACCAATCACTGTAGATGTTTCTAAAGGACCACCCATTTTGAATTCACAGATGAGTAGTTTTAATCGCTTTAGTAAGTAAAAAAAAAATGCTGCTGTGTCGACAAATTTCATTAGAAAAAACCTCTGAATAAGTTATCACCCTTTTAGGTTTAAGTAGTTTACAAGTTGCCCCACCTTTATAGGTACTTAGTATCGTATCCCATTGTATCAATTCTAAAACAGTCATGACTCAAAGAACTTCCTGTCCCTTCCATAAGCATGGATCAAAGTACTTTCATTGTTTTCAAGGAGCTCTCTGTCCTAAAGCAGTCCTAAGTAGGGTGGAGTAGGGATATTCCCAAGGCAAGGAGCCCTCACATTCAAGTAGAATTCTCACTATCTGCTAGGGAATTTTTTTTTAAGTAGAAGATTCCCCAACTGGGAATCTTCCAACATTCATAAGTCTGAGAAATTTTGAGGTTTACATAATAACTTTGTGAGATAGATATGTTATTATCCACATTTTCAGATACAGAAAAGATTGCTGCTGGCCTAGGTAAATGTCTCAGGTAGGAATTTGATCCCCACCCCACCTTCCAGCCTCAGAGGCTGCCTTTAAGTGTCTTCCCCCACCTTCCTTACACCCAGGCTTGGGGCAGGGCTTAATTTGTGATTGACCCTGCAGAAGAAATCCACCATTCCACCAGAATTGCCTTGCTTGTGCCCTGTTGCTGTGTGACTGGAGTCGTATTAGATACTGGTAGTCTAATGTCACCAAGATGTGCTTGTTTCTACTCTGTTATCTTGTATGCCTATTTGTGTGCCTTCTCCCCCTTTAGAAAGTAAGCGCCCTATGACCCCCATTGCTTTCACTTTTTTTAATGGAGGGGGGAGGTGTAAGAAGACTGGAAAGGAGGAAGGGGCTGAGTTATGAAGGGCTTTGAATGCCCAAAAGATAATTTTGTATTTACTCCTGGAGGTAATGCGGAGCTAATGGAATTTATGGGGCATGGGAGGAGGGAACATGATTGGACCTAGTCTTTAGGAAAGTCACTTTGATGACTAAATAGAAGATTAATTGAAAGTGAGAGACTTTTGAGGCAGGTAAACTTACCATATTGCAGTACTCCAGGCATGAGGTCATATTTGCAGTGTCAGAGAAGAGATGTTGTGGAAGTAAAATCTCTTGGCAATAGATTGGATATGTTGTACGTGTGGTTGTGGGTGTATGGAGAAATAATGAGGAATTCAGGATGACTCCTAGGTTGTGAGCCAAATAATGAGCAGATTATGATAGAGTGAGTGAGTTTTGTTTTGGACATACTGAGTTTAAGATGTCTACTGGACATCCAGTTCCAAGATGTCTGAAAGGCATTTGGAAATGTGAGATCAGCAGAGAAGTTGGGATAATAGTCGATTGGAGAAGCATCGACATAGAAATGATAAATGATTCCCAGGGCAACCTCTCTTCTTCCAGGGAGAAGAAAACCAAAAAAACCCTACTCTGTCCCTCTAGGAGTTAACATTCTTTTGAATGAAAAACAAACTAACTAACATTAAGCTAAATTTGATTAGCATTATCTTATTGTTAAATTGGCAAGTAATAATAATTTTAGGAATCATCAAGGCTACCCAAACCACCCCATTGTGTGTGTGTATGTGAGTGGTTTGGAGATTAAGCCTAATTGTAACCTTGATTCTTCCCTGCTGCAGAGAAGGAAGGGCAAAGGAAATAACTTTTTACCTTCCAGAAAATTCCTATCGTGTGCCAGGTACAGATGGTACCTAACTCCTGAAAAACCTAAACCAGAGACAATGCAGCATTATTTCTAGAATTGCCCCAGAGGAAGTTCATTGGAGAAAGCTCTGTGTAGGAAGTGAAAGGAATGGCCTGGAGTCTAGATTTAGGTTTGAGCCATACTCAGAAGGAAATTGAAACCACTAGGATCTGGATATAGGAAAGGAAGGAAGCAGATGCCTGAGGGTTGAACCTCTAGAGAATGGAAGAGAATTAGAATGGCCTGAAAGAAGAGACCCAACAGTTCTACCGTAGAAACCAAGAGAAGACAAAATTTAAAGATGGAGCTGGTCAATAGTGTCCCAAGCAACTGAGAAGTCCAAGAAAGATAAGAACTGAGAACAGTCTACAGTAGTGTGTTGGGCCAAGAGAAGGTGAAGGGATCTTGATCTGGAAGGGGGATTTTAGATATCCTAATTTGACCCCATGATTTTACTAATATCCAAGAGACCTAGTGATTTACCAAAGGTCATAGAGGTGTAAAGAGAAATGTTATGATTTTCATAAGGAAGAGTGGGGTTAATAATAAGGAAGCCAGAGAATTCCAGAGAGAACAATGGGAAAGGATTATAATGGGGGTAAGAAGAATCTCCCACCTATTGGGAAGTAATAGGCTAATAACTATTTACCTCCAATTTAGGGATCACATTTCCTAGCAATTATCTAGTCAGGGTCCCTATTTTGCCCACCTTCCACCAAAGAACTGTAAACCTGGAAAGATAGGAAAAACTTGGAAGTCAGGAAACCTAATTCAAACTCAAAATCTGGCTCTTTGATTTGGGCATATCAGTACCCCAGTTTCCAAAACTGTAAAGCAAGGATACTTGTCCCACCTCACTAAGACGCAATGGAAATAAAGTCCAATATAGTTAAGTTTCATTCAAAAACAAACTTGTATTATTACAATGACTAGTTAGAACCATCTGAACTTGAATATGATGTGAACAAAATTCATTAAAATTTATTTGAAAATTACCTTCACCCTATTATATGTCAGTATTAACACCTGCTGAATCCAAGAGATCCTGCTATTTTTAAGGACCTGAAGGAAAAAAAAAACAAATACAAAAACCGAACTTGATAAATAAAACTGCCTGGTGTCATGGAGGGCTGGACTAATTAATGATTTTATGACAAAGTAAACCAAAACTATTAGTATATCTGAAACCTGGGACTTTTTCCAGTTATTTCTGGTTGTCCACAAAGTGCTATCCAGGGAGGACACACAGAAAAAAGAAATGAAAACTCTGAGCCAAGTTACCAGAAGTGAGAACCCTTTCTTTAGGGATTTTACTGTTGACTTTTTGGCCAGTTTTAGGGGGAGGTGCAGTTACTGGGGAAAACTAGTCAGAAGCTTCCCCTTTCTTCCACCCCTTCCTCCCTAATCCCAAGATTTGGAGTTTTGATTTATGGATTTGATTTTGCTGTTTGAAAATCTTTTTTAAAGAAAAGATGCATTGTGAATTACAGTGTTAAAATAAGGCCACTAAGAGAAACTTTTTCCAAAGGAAAGAAATACTTTCTGGAGTTCCAAAGGAAAGGAGAATGGGGGCTGGGCTGAGCTGGTCGAAGAGGTGTGGTGAAACCGAAAACCGGGATTTTGAATTGAGCTGCAAGTCTGGCAGATGAGGAAAAATGCACCAAACCTTGATCAGAATTAGTTCCCATCTCTCTGTCTAATAAGGATGCTGTGAGATAATTGCTAAGTATATGTTATGTAGGGGATTTTCTAGCTATTAAACCAATTTTTGTTTTTTTTTTTAAATCAGCAGTTTAAAAGGGGAAGGAGCAGAAAATACCTTATATTTAATTAAACCTAATATTAAACAGGAAGTTGAAACAAGGTTGGGGTAGGTAGGTAGGAGGGATTGTGGGGAAATGGTCTTTATATGTTTATGGCATTTATATCCTGGAGCATAATCCAGAGCTGTCTGTTCAGATTGCCATGTTGTTGTTTCGTAGCACTTCTCCAGAAAGCCTGACCTTTGTGTTCATTTTAGGAGTATTCGTTCAATTCGGTTAAACTTTAATATGTCTTTATTGGGCAGTAGGTAGGCTCTAAGGATTTTAAAAACCCAAAACAGCCTAGGCCTTGCCCTCAATGTCCTTACTTTGCACTGTGTTCTTTAAAAAAACAAACACTTTTGTCTTTGTGTTCCTATCCCCTAGAGCAAAGCTTTAGTAATACTATCTCACCATATAAATGGATTTGGAACTAGGCAGAATTTTAGAGATCTTCCTTCACCTTTGCTCCCCTTCTTCATTTGATCAATGGAAAAATTGAACAATAAGGGAAGTTAAACGATTTACTTAATGGCTGTATTTTCCAGAACTCAAATCAGGACACTTGGTTTGGTAATGTTTTTGCAAGATTTCGTTACAAGAACTTTGTCCTATTAAAACCGGGAGTGGCCAGAAAAATTCTAAACATTTGGCCGTCATACCCTTTGTGGGTAAGGGGCTAAGGAAAGAGAAAACTACTTTCCCAGACACTCTTTAGCAGTTGGTGGGGAGCCCTCCTTGGTGTGGGCAGACTTTCCCCCCCTGGGTTGCTTCCACTTCCGTCTAATTCCTCCTAGCCAAAATTCTCTTTTTTATTTCCTGAAACAGCTGAGCTGAATACATTTAAAAAAAAAGAGGGCTCTGTAGGCCACTGAGATTTCTTCAGACTCTGGAAAGGCATACTTTAGCACTATTTGGTAATCTTGATTTAAAAACTCGTCCTTCTTTTAAAATAAAAATCTTTCTTACAGGGTGAAAGAACCAGGAAGTGCCCCCTGGAATGAATGGGAAAGGCTTGGTGTGTTAACAGTTGTTCTTCCTCCTCCACTAACGTAGCATTCCAGCTCCACCCTTTGGAAGTAGCCACGCTGAGATAGCCTCTGGGACTCTGACCTATTCATATGGAAATGCTGGAGCTGGAGAATGAAGACCCTATTCCCTGCTTGAGGGGGGACTTGGAGGGGAATGAGAGGGATTCTGGAGCTGTGGGGAAGACTCCCACAGACTCCACACTTCTTATTTCTGAAGCTGCGGGTACCATTGGGGGTTGCAGAGTCAGGCCTGGAATAGATAGGTAGGAAAAATACCTTCCTAGCTCTCTGTTCCTTGGCACCCTGCCCTCCTTAAGAATCATGTCGAAGTGATAAGATTTCCACAGCCAAAGAAAGGAGGAGGAGGACCCAAGGCCCAGTTAAAGCAAAACTCTGAGGTGAGGGATGGTTGTGGAAATATCTGAAACTTAAACCTTGCAATGGTAGAAATGCTCCCGAATCACCACCAGTGATCAGTAACCTGCCAATAATCATTTCTCTGAACTCTTCCTTACTATTTATTTTTAGGAGTTAGGGGTGGTGGAGTGGGGAGGGGTATCTGAATCCACCCTTATAATGCAGAATGCAAGAAACACTGGTAATGGCGATGAAAGGAAAACCTGCCAGAAAAGTGGAGACTGTACTGCTTTGGGGGAAGCCTCAGGATTGCTACAGATGTTATAAAAATGTGTAGTGTGTTTCTAGTGACCCAGAGAAATAAATTGGACTTCAGTTTTGCCCGTGCGCTTCTCTCTTTCTCTGTGAGCTTTTTATTCATTTAGCTAGAGAAATAATATTTTGATTTTTATATATTTTATTTAGTCAGACTACTTCAGTCTTGCAGAACTTGCTGTTTAGGGTTTTGAACTGCCAAAATTTGGAAAGAAGTCTTTTTGCCTGCCCACTTTTTTTTCCCTCCCAGGTGCTTAAGAACAAAAAGTCTGCTGTATCTGAGGACAAACTGGTCATTTAATTAAATTCGTATTTTGTAGCATGGAATAGTTCTATTTAGAGAATGCTTGGCCTGCTGAAAGGAATTTTAGCCTGGAAGTTTTGTTAGAGGGGCCTAGTCTTTACTTTGAGTTGTTAGATAAATCAGCTGTTTTTTTCTATTTGTAATTCGTTACCTCCCTTTAAAATGAGGATAGTGATTACTCTAACTACAACTTGATGCAGCATTCTTTAGTATTAATTTAATCGGTTTGGATTTTTGAGTTGATCTGACAAAACGACTGTGTAAACTCAGACGTTGTTACTTTTTTAGTTTCTTGTTTTCTTGTGAGAAACCCTACTAGATCTTTTGTCTCTATGTTGCTGGTTTCTGATTGCTGAGTAAGTGTGCTGGAACTTTGTAGCTTTAACTGTAATCTAATAAGGTTTTGTTCAGGGGAGTGGATAGTTCTTCAGGGAGTTTAAAAGGCATAAAATGAGTCAGATAAACTTCTAATTTTTCCCATTAGACACTTAAGTAACTCAAAAGATAACAAAAGTTTAATGTGTTTTTAAGAACAGTGAAGTTTCTTTATTGATAAAACAAAAACTCCCAGGTCCAATATCCTGTTGGATTTAGGACCCAAAAGAAATTTAAAAGTAAAGGTTAAAAAAAAAAACTTTAAAATGTATAGATCTAGAGAATGCCATATATGGGAATTGTTCTTTAAATAGACATTCATAGAATCATGGAATTTTTTAGCTAAAAGATTAAAGATTATCCAGTCTAATCTTCATTTTATAGATTTTGAAACCATGGATCAGATCTCAATATTTTCCCAAATCAGAACCAGGATTTTAGGCCTTAGGTTTCTATAATTATTCTTAACTAACTCCCTCCTTTCCCCATCCCCCTTTTAAGAAAGGTAAATTGTGTAATCAGTGTTGATCTGGTACTCAGCTGGATTGAGTAACTGATTAGATATAGTGAGAGATCCTCAGTTAAACAACATTTATTAAACACCTATTATATACAGAGACCCAAAGAAACATTGGAAATTTCTGGTCTCTAGGAGCTCAAAGTCTGAGGAGGGAATAAAGAGGAGAGACAACATGCAAACGACCTCTAGATAAGATTAGTTAATTAAAGTGGACTAGGAAATGCTTCTTAATAATAATTGTAATAGTTAACATCTATATAGCACTATGTGCCAGGCACTGTGCTAAGTTCTTTTTATAATTAGTATCCCATTTGATCCTCACAACAACACTGGGAGATAGGTGCTGTTATTATCCCTACTTCACAAAATGAAGAAACTGAGGCAAACACACACAGGTTAGGGTTAAAGTACTTATCTGTTGACAGCTAGTCAGTGTTTTGAGGCCAGGTTTCCTATCTCAACGCTGGGTGTTGTATCCACTGTATCATCTAGCTTAGGGGTCCCCAAACTTTTTACACAGGGGGCCAGTTCACTGTCCCTCAGACCATTGGAGGGCTGGACTATAAAAAAAACTATGAACAAATCTGTATAATGCTGTCTGGGATAGCAGAGTCTGCAGCACTGGCTGTGATGGGCCTGTCACACCTTGCACGGACCCATCACAGGCCACCACTATACCCAGCAGCAGCATGCGCAGTGTTGGACTAGTTCACCAGACTTTCCCCAACCCCTCTTCGTTCCAGGGCCTTCTCTCTGTTCATCATGCCCTCTTTATCCTGTATATGGCTGACTTTGTTTATCTTTATTATTTGTATATCTTTGTATATCTTGTCTCTCCCATTAGCTTGTGAACTCCTGAGATTAAGAACAGTCTTCTGCCTTTCTTTATATCCCCAGGCCTCAGTCCAGTGCTTGGCATGTAGTGGGGGCTTCATAAATACTTATTGATTAGCTAGAAAAAGGGGTCATGGTTGGAAAAGGAAGAGAAACTAGGCAGTGCATGGGAGTGATAGCCTGGAAAGGAACTAAGAGAGAGGAAGATAAAGCAGTGAGTGAACAGATCTGCTGTAATTTCTAGAATAAACTAACTAGCCTTTTATGATTTTCTTTTAGCAAGATGTTTTATAAACCCTAGGTAATAGAGTTTTGTGGCCAGGGCATGTGAGTGTAAAGAATGTGTTTATCCAAAATGCTTTCTAAAGAAATAAGGAGTTTCAGGAATGGCAAATAGAATTAAAAACTTGTAGCAAACTATTCCATGATTTAGGGTGATGTCTATTTTTATATTTTATTTTGCTAAGTTCCTTTCTCATTTCCCTATTTGGGTATTTAATAGTTATCTTAAATGAACAAACATTGCTCAATTTTAGTATTTGTTAAAGGAACAGATATATATTTTTTTAAACCCTTACCTTCTGTGTTGGAGTCAATTCTGTGTATTGGCTCCAAGGCAGAAGAGTGGTAAGGGCTAAGCAATGGGGGTCAAGTGACTTGCCCAGAGTCACACAGCTGGGAAGTGTCCGAGGCCAGATTTGAACCTAGGACCTCCCATCTATAGGCCTGGTTCTCAATCCACTGAGCTACCCAGCTGCCCCCAGGAACAGATATTTTGTATGAATATAGTTATGAAGAATCTGGAATTCCTTTTTGAAATCCTTCTCATTAGATGTGTAAATAAAATAGCAATGTTTTGTCAATAACTTGGTTTTTCAGATAAGTAAAAATGTTAAGTAATAAAACAAATATTTTCACTTTCAAAATCATCTAATTTGATCTCTATAAGTAAATCCTTTTAGCACTTTTCTCCATAAATATTTGAAACAAGTCATTTAAATTAAGGACCCAGGTATTAAGAATCACATCTCACTGTCAGTTGGGCATGTTTCAGTAAACCAATCAGCCAATAAATATTTATATCATTACAGTAGCTATGATAATGGAAAGAATTGTGAAAGGTTTCTTGGTGCATTGATGAAATCTTGGTTCTTAGATCCTTAGCAAAGTATGCTCAAGATAGCCCATAGTGCCAGGCTTGTTCTCCACAATTGAACATTATTCATGAAGCTTCAGGGGGACCAATTGTCACCTTGAATATTATCTCCAATTGAGCCACTAAGTCTTCTCTGGACCCTCATTCACTGTTAACTCTTTCCAGGCTTATTTTGATCCTTCCTGGAGCTGTAGTTCTTCAATATCTCTCCCTGATGTGGAACCTGTACCATTCATCTACTCTCCCTTACCAAGAACTCCTCTAGACTGGCTTAGGGAAGGATAAAAAGTACATGAGAAGTCTGACTGTACAGTTAATTGAGTGTATAGTGTTGTTGGCAAGATGAGAAAGATCTGTGTGTCTAAGAACAGCTCAAACTACCAGAGAAGGGGGCCTGTGGATTCAAGAGTGGACGCAGTAGCCATGTTCAAGGCAGGAGAATGCTCTGAACTGTGTTTCTTCTAACATGAGTGGTAATATATCCTAAATTGTCACCAATGGAGAAAGCTAGGTATCGGGAAAAGCAATGTCATATCTAGAATCGTACAGAAACTTAAAGGGATCATACTATGCGACTTGCCCTTGAACTTATCTTGTATGAACATATATTCAATGCTATATAAACATGTATATCCCAGGTGAGCAATTTGTCTTCCTTTGGGGCTCTCAAAAATCACGTCTTTTGATAAAAATGTTATGCCTCATTTAATGCTTTAGATTCCTAGCATGCTGCATCTTCTTTGGGGATGTAGGGACATCTAGATCTGTGATTTTTCTAGTGTAAACTCGAGGAACTCAAGGTGAGGCAACTGTTCTGTCTTTCTTTCTAGAAATGACTCTACTTTCATCTCATTCTGCATCCCTGGAGTCACCCTCTGTGTCTGTGGCCACAGATAATCCTGAACAGAGAATGCTGGAAAAGCGAGCCAAAGTGGTAGAAGAACTCCTCCAAACTGAAAAGGACTATGTACGGGATCTTGAGATGTGCATTGAGCAGATCATGGTGCCCCTGCAGCAGGCCCAGGTGAGACCTGAATGGAAAGGGAAACTAGCTAGCCTTGGAGGAGAATGCATGTGTCCTGAAGTCTTAGAATAGAATAAAAGCTTTTACCAACACAAGAACTTACTTAGTAAAGAACAACCGAGTGATTTCTACTGATTGAATTCTAGAAACCCCTGCTGATATTATCACCAAACTCCCCCCTCCCCCACTTGAGTCAACTACCATCTATCTTAACAAATTTGCTGCTATTCCTCCAAAGTTCCCTGTTGTTCTTACTGCTTAGGACCCTAAAAATGTCTGGAGACTGAATGTATTCTGAAAAGTGCCCACAAGTGACGGGGGGTGGGTGCAGCTACCCTATTGACTTTAGAGTTCTTCCAGTCATGTGGAGACCTGAGATAAGTGGTACCTGACTTCCCAGTCTCAGGTGTGCAGCACTATAATGCGTATTCCTAAGTGCTTCCTTCAGAAACTAGTCTGTCCCCAAGCTTCTAAGTGCTAGATGAAAATCTGTGCCCTAGGTGTCCATAATATGGCATTATCACAGGTTAGGCAGAGTATATCCATTGTGATATTTACAATGAATTAAAGAATTGATTTGGAGGAACATTTCAGGAGTAATGATGGTCTGTGATGGTGGCCTTAAGGAAGTCATGCTATATTATTAGACTTTTGATTCTGGCAACTGTGATTGCTGAAGAAAGATCTTTGTTCATGATGGGAAGTTCTGCGTGTGGAGGAAGGTGTTTTCAATGGCTGCACTGGTAAACCCATCTTTGTGAATCATTTTGTGTATTTGTCCCCTTTGTCTTTCAGGTGCAGAACATGGATTTTGAGGCACTTTTTGGAAACATCCAGATGGTGGTTAATTTCTCAAAGCAGTTGCTGGCTGCTTTAGAAACCACTGATACTGTAGGTATGGACTCCCAACTATTCCCTTTCCCTAAATCAACTTTTTCTAGACCCTGACCTGGAAAGGCCATAGAGGAAGAGTTGTACTTCTGTTTTGATTTTGTGTATAATTATGCAAGAAATATTAGGTTTGGGTTATTAATTTCATGATTTATTCACTTTTTTGGTTTGTTTATGCCACCTACTTTGGAGTCCCAAGAATCATACAGTCTTAGAGGAGGAAGAAATCCTAATGAGCATTTAGGTCAATCTCATTATTTTACAAATGAGGAAACAAGCCTTGAGCAGTTAAATAATTTGTATAAAGTCATATTTCTTAATTGGTGAAGAGTTAGAATCAGAATCTAGGTCTTTTGACTCTTATTAGTCCAACACTCTTTTCATTATATGAATCTTTCCCAAATCATCTCATATCACTTTAATTACTTCCCAGAGAATAAACAGAGGAAATAGAAGGAAATGCCACTCTGACTTAGCAATTTTAGTAAAATAGTAGCTGATTAAAGTATCCCCAATTTAATTGGTAACTTGAGAATTTTGGAAGAACCAAAATGCCTAAAGATTTGCCTGGAATGATGTCCAACTCCTTAAAGTTACCTGTTTCAATTTTGTCCATTTTTCCTCAGTTACAAGTCATGTTCTTCCCCTCCCCTCCCCTCCCCCCTCCTATAGCCAACACACCATTCCACTGTGTTTTACATGTGTCTTTGATCAAAACTTATTTCCATGTTGTTGATGTCTGCATTAGGGTGATCATTTAGAGTCTACGTCCCCAATCATATCCCCATCGACCCATGTGATCAAGCAATTGTTTTTCTTCTGTGTTTCTCCTCCCACAGTTCTTCCTTTGGATGTGGAGAGTGTTCTTTCTCATAAGTCCCTCAGAATTGTTTTGGATCATTGCATTGCTGCTAGTAGAGAAGTCTATTACATTCGATTGTACCACAGTGTATCAGTCTCTGTGTACAATGTTCTCCTGGTTCTGCTCCTCTCACTCTGCATCAATTCCTGGAGGTCGTTCCAGTTCACATGGAATTCCTCCAGTTCATTATTCCTTTGAGCACAATAACATTCCATCACCAACATATACCACCATTTGTTCAGCCATTCCCCAATCGAAGGGCATCCTCTCATTTTCCAATTCTTTGCCACCACAAAGAATATGGCTATGAATATTCTTTTTTTTTTCAATTTGAATTAATTTATTTAGTCAATTTAGGACATTATTCCTTGGTTTCAATAATCACAATATTTCCCTCCCTCCCTTCCACCCATCCTTCCCGCAGCCGACACACAATTCCACTGGGTATTACATGTGTCCTTGATCAGAACCCATTTCCATGTTGTTGGTGTTTGCACTAGGATGTTCATTTAGAGTCTACATCCCCAACCATATCCCCCTCGACCCATGTAGCCAAGCAGTTGTTTTTCTTTGGTGTTACTACTCTCACATTTTTCCTCTGAATGAGGTTAGTGGTTTTTCTCGTAGATTCCTCCAGGTTGTTCAGGATCACTGCATTGCCACTAATGGAGAAGTCCATTACATCTGATTGTACCACAGTGTATTAGTCTCTGTGTACAATGTTCTCCTGGTTCTGCTCCTCTCACTCTGCATCACTTCCTGGAGGTTGTTCCAGTCCCCATGAAATTCCTCCTCTTTATTATTCCTTTGAGCACAATAGTATTCCATCACCAACATATACCACAATGTGTTCAGCCATTCCCCAATTGAAGGGCATCCCCTCATTTTCCAATTTTTTGCCACCACAAAGAATGCAGCTATGAATATTTTTGTACATGTCTTTTTCCTTCTTATCTCTTTGGGGTACAAACCCAGCAGTGCTATGGCTGGATCAAAGGGCAGACAATCTTTTATCGCCCTTTGGGCATAGTTCCAAATTGCCCTCCAGAATGGCTGGATCAATCCACAACTCCACCAGCAATGCATTAATGTCCCAATTTTGCCATTCCCTCCAACATTCATTACTTTCCTTTGCTATCATGTTAGCTAATCTGCTAAGTGTAAGGTTGTTTTGTTCAGAGTTGTTTTGATTTGCATTTCTCTGATTATACAAGATTTAGAACACTTTTTCATGTGCTTATTAATAGTTTTGATTTTTTTATCTGAATATTGCCTATTCATGTCCCTTGCCCATTTATCAATTGGGGAATGCCTTTTTTTTTTGTACAATTGATTTAGCTATTTATAAATTTGAGTAATTAGACCTTGTCGGAGGTTTTTGTTATGAAGATTTTTTCCCCAATTTGTTGTTTCCCTTATTTTGGTTGCATTGGTTTTGTTTTATAAAAACTTTTTAATTTAATGTAATCAAAATGACATCAAAAAACAATTTTTAGCATTTATTTTCTAAAATTTCGAGTTCCAAATTTCTCCTTCCCTTGTACCCTCCTTGAGATAATAAGCAATTTAATCTAAATTATACTTGTGCAATCATGCAAAAACATCCTTCCATATTGGTCATGTTGTGGAAGAAGACTCATATTCTCATAAAACTGAGAAGACTCACAGTTTTATGGCTCTTTGGGCAAAGTTCCAAATCACTTTCTAGAATGATGGAATCAATTTCCAACTCAGG